>NC_084525.1:14952419-15269419 GCF_024500275.1 Phycodurus eques
ATTATTAATTTATTTTAATAAAATAATATATCATTTTTATTTTTTACAGTGCCATAAAGCAACAATGCTCAGGGTTAAGTGGAGTTTTACTGTACATGTTTGAAAATAAGGTTAGACAAATGTCATTTTATAGAATTGGGTTAAGTCAAGTCAAGGTTCTTTGAATAACACGTGCAAATGTTAACTGTCACATTTTTTTCTGCACCGAATCGTATCGCTCCCCTACTGAATTTAATCGTATCAAATCATTCCGCCCGTAAAGATATCGTTTTTTTTTGTTCGAATCGCTACCTGTGTATCTCGATATGTATCGAATCGACCTGGTGCCAGAGATTTCCAACCCTAGTACCATAACTAAGGAGGCTTTTCATAAAGTCAAATGAAGGAAATATTTGTTTTCTCTCAAGGTTTCTTCATTTTAGTTTGAACAAATTCAGTACTTCCAAAACTTGTAGTAATACAAAGAATATTTGTCTTATTCCTCGTCAGCTGGTCTAACCTCATTAATGCACAGTCATAAACTTAATGTATTAATATGTCACAAAATTCTACAAGGTTTATTTATTTATTTTTTTCATGCAATTAAAATGATCATCAATTATTCACGGATTTTCACCGTTGTGCCCGGTCACTATCACTGCCGAGTCTGATCAGTCGCAGCAACTCGCTTGCACTCTCACCAGGAAGATGTCTCATAGACGTCTCCAGACAAGCTGACAACCAATGTTCCCTCTAATTTTTCATGTGTCTGGGCAGACATACAAGCTCCTTGAGCGCACTGAGGACCACTGTGAGCAACATCAGATGTGCCCGCTGTGGCCCATACACCAGTATGACACCTGTTCAAAACCTTGGATCATAGCAAGTTGCATGGCTTATTTAAAGAATCAAATTACAGCAGCAATTTTCATTGGTTAACTTTTAATATAATTGATTTGGCCCACTTGAAATGTAAATTCTTTAACCACAGGAGTCCTGCTTTGGCCTGGGTGAGGTCCAGTTGTGGCCTGGGTGAGGGTCATGTTCTGGAAGAAATGACACATACACCATTCAGACAAATAATTTTGTTCACATTAAAACATTCCCATTTTGCACAATGACGTGTGCTGTAGCTTTTGGTAGAGTGTAAATTCCTGTAAGTCTCTGTATGTGAAATATCTAATGACTCAGTTTTTTATTAGCATTTCTACTACCAATCCGGGTTTGCTGTAGGATTTTTTGAAACTGTGGGGGAGGGCTTCAGCGTCGTCACTCCCATCCCTCATATTTAACAATATGTTAAATTATAATTTTTTTTAAATGTAAATTAAGTAAATGTCACGACAATATGCACAAATCTGACTTAAATTTTACCTTATTGTTCACGTCTGTCCTTCTCGCTTCTCCAATGCTTGTACACTTTGTCCAGGTCGATGACTTCCTCTGCTTCTTTCTTTGACTTTATGCGCATCAGCTGGTCCAAATGTGCCACTTCAAGACGATTTCTGGATGCTGTTTTGATATGATTCATTAAACTAAATCCTCTTTCACAATCTGGACTGGAACCTTGAAATGTAGCACAAATATCCACAAGATGTGAGATCTCCTTCAGCTCCTCACATCTAAATGCTGCAGCAACCATATGTGAGAATGTGCTGATTGACCCCTGTTTAAGTTTTTGCTTCATTATGTACTTGAATTCAGCATATTGACTGTTAATGGCCTCCATAGACTGTGGGTGGTGGAGAATGGCCTCATACTTCTTTGCTAGTGTGGCAATGTCTGCTGATCCATAGTCAAAACTGATGTTTGAGCTCAATGCTTCAATGTCAAACGCAGACCACTCCTTAAATTCATCCTCTGGAAAACGAGCATCCATGTGATCACAGAGCTTAGTTATGAAAAGAGTCATCTCACCAGTATTTAGACAATCAGCTGATGAGGTCCCCGTTGCCTCTTTGACACGGTCACTCCACTGTACATCCTTCTCCCTCAAGTATTGGGAACGTAACTTCTTAATCTTTGCTCTAGCAAAGCAATGTCGCAGTCCATCACAGTCAGGTTGTGTCTTTGTAAAGTGAGGCAGAGTTGTGCCACCTCACCCAAAACATCTCCCAGAGCAGTGACAGTAACCTTGAACTTTGAATCACTCAGCTTTTCGTAGCAGTACTTTGCCACTGGATCTCTTGTTATCGGTGAATTGTTGAAGCACAGTGTAGTTCCTCAGAACAGCATTGACAGCTTGGTGCCGTGACAGCCATCGCACTTCATTCAGAGGCCTGAATGACAGTGTATCTTCTTAATCAAGAATCTTTGCTAGGTCCTCCATTTTGCCCCTCTTCACAGTGGACCGAGAAAAAGTGGAATATACAGTTCTAAGAAGAGTTTCCACATCTCGCATCAAAGGTAAATTCTTCCAGGCATCAACAATGCCCAAGTCGTCTCTAGGAGCCACACAATGTTGTTCAGTTAGGTGTGGTATTTGGCGCTTTAACAAAGCCACAACTCCGTTGTGTTTTCCCAGCATTACTCAGGCACCCTCGGAGGTCAACATCACCATTCTCTGCATGTCCAGTCCATGTTTGGAGTAAAACTGAGTTATTGCCTACACAATATCCTGAGCAGTGCAAGCTGTCAGTTGGATGATGCCACCAAACAGTTTTATGGTTAACATCATTTTCCTCCCTGTATTTAATATATAGGACTAGCATTTTGTGTACTGATATGTCTGTGCTCTCATCTACTATCAGGGTATGCCAGGGTGCATTTTTAACACTGCACATAGTCTCATTCTGCACTATTTCATTGATTTGAGTTCACAAATTCAAAGGCATAGTTTTTACTTCGCCAGCTTTCTGGTATACATACATACTTTGCCATGTGATTGTGGATTTGATTAACTGACAGCATTGATGCATTCATTTTGATAGCAAGTAAAATATTGTCAATGAGAACTTTAACTTGCTCGGGGTCAGATTTTGCTTTGTGTGATAGCTCGTTCTTTTTATCTCTGTCTTTTGCGCTCTCCCGCAATAATGTACCGATCCCCTGTCCCATCTTGAGTCTTCGTACAATTCCAACAGCTTTCAAATGACATTTCTGCTGAAAATGACGCTTGAGGTAGTCCAACCGCCATTCATTCCAAATTTTTCGCTGCATGTTATGCAGAGTACACCTTTCTCACTCGAAAAGAAAAAAATCTCGGCCAGTTTCATCGCTTGTTCTTCTATTTGCACGTACTCCGACAGCCATTCCATCTTAAAAGAACCGCATTTCTTTTTCACTTTAGCTTGATGAGTGCATGTGTCGCTGACCGTTTGTTTTGCCATTATAAGGGGGTAGCGTTTGTGTCTCTTAACTCCGCCGCACTGTTGTTAGCTCGCTAACCTGCACGGCGCGTATGGGCGGGGCCCATATGCAAGCATTCTCAATGCTTTGATTGAGTGCGTAGCGTAAGTGAACCGTATCGTATCATTGGCTGGGCACCTGTCGCTCACTGAGTTACATTGCAAAATGGTACAAAAAAACAATATTATTGGTCTAATTAATTAGATTATATCAGGTGTAAAATCTGACATTATTTAATACGTTTCTGTTGAATTTAATTTTTTTTGCGCAGCATAGATTTTCTTGTGCGCTGAGTATGTCCTAGCAGTGCACGATTGCGCAGGCGCGCAGCTTAGAGGGAACATTGCCGACAACCATTTCACCCGTCACCAGCCACCAACCAGTCACTAATGTAGGCCTACAGTAAAAGCTGACATTTCTCACATCATTTTTATGTCATAACCAAATGTGTTGAGTCTGCAGCAAAAATAAAGCCATTGGTCTCACTGTTCCAATAGAACAAGGATGGGAGAGTATCTCTGAGAGTTTTTATTCCACAATCAAGCTGCTCATAAATATGAATACTGTATTGTGAGCTAATCTTGTCTGGGGATCTTTAGAGATGTTTCTCTGCTGTCTGTCACCCCCAACAGAGCAAGAGGAGAACTTTGAGTTCACCATTGTATCACTAACGGGTCAGACGTGGCATTTTGAAGCCACTTCATATGAGGAGCGAGACTCCTGGGTGCAGGTCATCGAGGGTCAGATCCTCGCCAGTCTTCAGTCCTGTGAGAGCAACAAGAACAAGGTGGGTGCTCCAAAATGTCATGTTACTAACATGCTAGTGTGTTTTCTGACTTGCAAGAGGGCTTTTGTGACCACCTGAGCAGTATGTGTTGACAATTGTGAGCATGTCCTTCTTCTAGTCTCGTCTGACCAGCCAGACGGTGGCCATGGCACTGCAGTCTATCAGAAGTATTCGTGGAAATAGCCGCTGTGCCGACTGTGACGCTCAAAGTGAGTAGTGAACATTGTTTCCTTGAATATACAGTGAACCCCCCACTATATCGTGGAATTTTAAATTGTTTATTTTTATGGGTTTTTAAAGTATATGGGCAAGTCAGAATTTAGAGTTGCGTTTCTTCAGTGTAGCACCATGTTGTTCCACACGTCCAGCAGCACTGAGCTCAACAGGATGTAGATGCATCATAATTATGAGAAGACGCAGAGAAGGACAACTACTAAGCAGGGAGAATATAACCCTATGAGTAATGTACTGTGTTGTTTGGTTGATGGATTGATTGATTGATTGTTTTTTATGTTTACTAAATGTTAAAACAATTCCCCTTTGACGTACAGTACGTGATGCTGGTCTGTATTGTTTAAAGGTCCAATATTTTGGGTATTTAGACCTCCACAGTGACTCTCTAACATTGGCCAATCCCAATTATACGCCTTAAGGCCTCCTATAGAGCGCCCGCATTGCATCACGTGACCGACGTGTAAAATTGTTTATAATCAGAATCATCTTTATTTGCCAAGTATGTCCATAAAACACAAGGAATTTGTCTCTGGTAATTGGAGCCGCTCTAGTACGACAACAGACAGTCAATTGACAGAGAACACTTTTGAGACATAAAGACATTGACAAAAGAAATAAACTGACACTGAGCAATAAAGGGTTGCTAGTTATCTGGTAATGCCAGTACATTTATTTATTTTTTTAACAATTGTGCAAAAAGATGCAGAGTCCTCTAGCACTTAGAGCAGTTCGAATGACTAATATTGCAATAGTCCGGTGCAATGACCATTGTGCAAAGGACACCGAGACATCAAGCGAGTAGTGTGATAATCTGGGACAATGTTGATTGTGCAAATGTTGCAGATACTCATCAGTCAGTGTGCAAATGGAGCAGATGCTACTCTGGCATGAGTGGCCAGTATTGGTCAAAAACAGATATGCAAATAATAAAGGTTTCGTACCACATGACAGGGTGCATCCGTTTCTATATTTCATCTTTATCTAATCTAAAAACCCATTTTTATAGAAGGAACATTTTGAGAAACTTTATGGCCTAACGTCGGCCAATTAATAACACCAACAACAACCATCACAAAACGCATAACCAAACATTTGTAATTACACACACAAAAAAAATATTTCGAATAGAATAGAAAATAACTTTATTTTCCCTGGCACAGGAATATCCGTTGTCATTCTGGCACTGGGCTTGTACTTCTCGAGTGTTGGGAATTGGGATTGCTCTTAGTATAAAAGCGTCAATTTTGTTTAAAAGAACACCTTGGTTTTGTCATACAAGTGTCTAGAAAAGGCACCTCTGACAGCTACTTCTGTTAGACCCAGTTTTGTATTTGCTTTGTCCATATTTGGCTAAGACCGTGCCTTTCCTCTGATTGGTTGCCTCCATGTAGAACACTCACTTTTGAGAGCACGTGTTTATGTTGACAGCGCTGGCTCAGGAGCTGAGAGGTCAGCGGAGATCTTCGCTCAAATTTGAATGACCTGATTTAAGGCCTCTCGGCAGAAAAACCTCTAGAACTCAGGAATCCGTGGACGATTTTAAATTATATTTAATTTCATACATTTATATCCATATTTCACGTTTACTGAGGCACCACAGAGCCAATATTATATCCCAAATACTATAAAAAGTTGGTTTGGTAAAATATGGCACCTTTAAAGGTTTATCGTAATGTGCTAATTTCCTTATATGATATTTCACATTATATGTTGGCATTATTAACTCATGCACTACCAGCAGTTTCCTGAGCAGGGAACCCCTAGACTGCCAAGCATTTTCGAGCAATTTCACTAATTTCTCAAGCCCCACAGAATATTGTGTACCATGACTATGTAAACACCAAAACCTAACTAATACGATAAAAATACATTGTTAAAATTGCTGTAGTGGGACGTGGAGGAAAAAAAAGCTTTCAATGACCTTTTTTTGTTTGCACTGCTTACTGGAATGGGAGTCGAACATCTGCTGGATGCATAACCTGTAAGTTTAAAAAAAAAAAAAAATACATAGGATTACTAGAGAATACTTTTTATTGATTATGTGTTTTGCAAGGGTAAAAAAAACACTACTTTTCTTTGTCGCAATCCTAAAAGACGTTCGACTCGCGAGTGTTCCATTACTGCAAGATGGACAAGCTGGAAATGGAAAATTCAAATCAGTACTAGCAACAGATGTTACATTCTAATGTGCACTAGTGGGACTAAATAATGTTTATGTAACAAGCATTGAAGGAGCGTGTTTGCTCACTAAATGTAGCTAACGCTCGCTGGTAAACGAGTTCCCGAGCTTGGCTGCTTTCAGGCGATCCAGAGGGAGTTCACTCATCACGATTCCGGATCCCATTTATTCAAATCCTGGTCGGCAGACGATCAGCTGGCAAGCGGCCGAGAGCACCTCGCCATATGGCCCGGCGTTTTCGGGGATAGCTTTTCAACAAAGGCTCGGAGTGTCATCCTTTATTCCCCTGCATGATCTAAGGCGTTATTCCTGTCAGTCGCAGGAATATTTTTCTTCCCTTGGCGCAATACATTTCTAGTCCTGAAAGGTTTTTTTTTTTTTTTTTTTTTTTTTAGATTTTGTTTCATTTTGTCTTTTCTCTTTTCTGGCATTATGCTAGCATCTTCTCAATGTCTCCTCCACCCCGCCTCGTCCTCCTCCTTCCTCTTCTTTAATCTGAAGGAGGTTACGTTCACCTCAAGGCATTGTTGCCCTCTACAGGGTGCCATTCCTCATTGTTATACAGAGGCTTGATGATCACACATAAACTGCCCAAGACCCTCCCCCACCCATCCCTGTAAAAATGCCATTGACGTCTTTAGACGGCATTGGCAGGGAATAGCTCGATTCTGAATGACGTCTTTGGATGACATTGGCAGGGAATGAGTTAAGATAGTGGACTTTTAAAAATGTTTTACGTAAACTTCAACTGGGAATGATAAACAGCTTGAAGCAAGCATACTTTTCCTCTCATTTGGAGAACTGTGTCAGCAAAAGTCCCAGAGTAGACACACACACGCAAATTCGCCCATTAAAGGCATACACATGTATGTAGACACTACAGTACGTAGAGTGTTTTCTGTACGTTACAGCAAGTTACGTCAGTTTTGTTGTGAGTTAAAGTATGTTAACAATCTATAAAATGTGTGTTTTAATACGTTTAAATGTTTAAAGTGTGTGGGAGAGGTATTACTAGAAGAAAAAAGGTATATGGTCATGCTATCGCGGAGTTTCACCTGTTGCGGGTGGATCTGGAACCTATCCCCCACGATAAAACGGGGTTGACTATACTGTATGTTTCAAGCTGTTTGTAAGTGTGCCACTAATGCTGTCGATTTGATGCATCCAGACCCGGACTGGGCCAGCCTCAACCTTGGTGCCCTGATCTGTATTGAGTGCTCGGGTATCCACAGGAACCTGGGCACCCACCTGTCCCGGGTTCGCTCGCTGGACCTGGATGAGTGGCCGCTGGAATTTATCAAGGTCATGTCGTCCATTGGCAATGAGTTTGCCAACAGCGTGTGGGAGGCCAACTCACAGGGTCACCTGAAGCCTGGACCAGATGCCAGCAGGTAAGCAACCTTGCTGTATTTTCTCTAGATGCTGGTAGGGGTAAGCATGGTGTGTGCCTAGTCAGCTGCTATCTCCACATATTTCAGCTGACTGACTACCAACCTCTTCAAGGTCAATTTATCTACCCTAACAAACAATGTACATGTGAAAATAATCTCTTCATAATTAACTTTTTCACAGTCCTTTAAGTCCAATCACATTTGTATTTCTTTTATGCCAATTCACAGCAGAAGTTATCTCAAGGCACTTTACACATTGAGCAGTTCAAGAATCACATGCTTCATACATTAACGAAAACTAACTGAACCCCACGTGAGCAAGCACTTGGCAACAGAGGCAAGGAAAAACTCCCTCAAAGGGAGAAACCTCCAACAGAAGCCAGGCTCTGTGGGGTCCACATCTGTTAAGATAGAGAGACAGAGTAGAGGGACAGAGGGTAGATAAATAGAGAGACAATGGGATAAAGGGGTTGAGCAACAAGAGAACATTGGGCACAAAAATAGCTGTATCAACAACAGTTAATAGTCCCATGATGACAGATATTGGTCCGCTCTAACATCACTACCAATAATGAGCAGATAAATGTGAAGGTGGAGTGGCGCAGAGGGCACCAACCACTAAAGGGAGAGAGAGAAAGATAAAGAGAAGCTGGTTAGTACCATACGACATGGATGGTGATGAGACAACAGTGCAGCTAACAATAGCTGCATCCATCATTTTAAACAAGTTGATATAGCGGTTAGAAGGATAGAGAGAAAAGTAGAGGAAGGGAAGCGTCCCCTTCTAGTCTAGGGTTGGCCTTTGGCAGCATAACTAAGAGATTAGCCAGGACATGCCCGAGCCATCCCTGACTTTACAGTAAGTCTGAAGTCTGGGAAGTACACGTCCCAGCATTCGTTGAGCTGTTGGCATGATCAGAGAAGCAGCAGTACAAATGAGCTCAAGAGTGCAACTCACATGGCTGCAGTAGAAATGCAAATGAACATAAATCAGTCAGCCATCGACTGTATACACACATACACCTACACACTCACACACACACACACTGAGCGTATTGATGTGCCATTAACCCTAGTCCATCAGAGCGCTAATGCTTTTATTGTTGCTCATGTTCCTATTTATTTATTAATCTGATGTATGTTTCCCCTTGAAGAGATTAGAGCAAGTCAATATTATCTCAATTTAGCTGTGACGCTCCACTGCAGCTGCATCAGTCTCTAGCCCGTCAATAGTATTTATCAGACCATTCCTTAAGTGCCTTGATTTTCACTCCTGCTCTGTTCATGACTTCTGTTTCTAGTCTCCTGAACGTCATGGCGTCATGATTTCATGGCTGTGTGCTACTAAAACCTTGAACTAAGCAAGAAATACACTCTAGAAACACTGGCCATTTACCAACATTCAGTACCCTTCCGTCCAAAACTATTCAAGAAGTGAGGCAAATTCCTTGATTTACAATAGATTTGTGGCTAAGACATTTGAGTTTGACATCAAAAGATGTATATGAGATTAGTTCAACATTTCAGCTTTTATGTCCATGTAATTTACATACATACCTTATGCCTGGATCAGACTACAAGAGAAATTTTATCTTTCATCTTTGCTCGTCAGACTACGGCCATAAAATATTGCTATATCTCGGTCAGACAGTGGCAACACTGCTTAAGATGTATTCCGATTCTACTGTATCCCATCTTTTACCGCCACTGGGCTTTATGTTGTTAAATCAAATACTGTCGGGGAAGCGTGACCAGAAAACATGTCACCTTACACCGCACCTGGATATAACCGTTGCCATGGCGACAACAAGTTCTTGTCAAATAATGGATTGTCACGACAAGGTAGGAGGGAGGGGGGGATGTCACCGGGTGCTGGGGAGAGAACGTTTTGCGCTGTCCAAGGAGTCCATTTGGTATCTTTATGTACTTTTAATACGATACGGCTCACAAGCAGGTAACAAAAGGTTATGTAGCCTAGGAAGCTAGTGCTAGCACTAACGTTTATACGTAAACATGCCAGTGTTCTGTATAATCATGCTCTGAAGCTTTGTTAAACATTGGTTTTTGCGCGTGAATAAATGTTGACAAGGCGACCAATTATGTTGACAAAGGCAAGAACGGGAGGTGATGCGCCGGTCACAATACGCAATCCCATTGGTTGACGTCAAGGTGCGCTGTTGGAGAGTTGTCTTTGATATGTCACACTCCACAGAAGATATCCAAAGAAATCCAACATGCTAGACTTTTCATTTTGGTGGCGTAGGGCTATCGTAGGGCCAAATCGTTTGTCGTTTGTACTGTGTGTCACACTACAAGAGGTTTTGTCGTTCCCGACAAAATATGTCAGGCCCGATCTGCGAAAACACCTGCAATAGCAAATCGGCCCAATATTGGGGATAAAATCCTATAGTCTGATCTACGCATTCAAGAGCAGCATTTGTTTGAACTCAGCCATTTTTTTATGTGAGCAGAAGTATTGGAACATGTGACTGGAAGGTGTGCTTTGTTGCCCCAGTGTGTCCATTACATTGATTATTCAAACAATAAATAGTGCTCTAGATATTTAATGTTCAAACTGATAAATTATCATTTTGTATTTGTAGTTCACCTTTTGGTGACATGGGGGGGGGGCTTCAGCCCACTGCTCATCTCTTAACTCTTGTACCTGGAAAAAATGTAGGCCTATATTCGCTATTTCCTATTTACTTTGTTTAGCCTTCACGAGGCTCATCCATCTGGTAGAACATGGACATTTTACAATGACTTTATGGTGTCTTAGTGGCAGCCTATGTTGATGTTACATGCACACTTTAACATCAACTCCTTTAAAAATGTGTATGAACGCCAAACATCATTGTCACAGTCTTCACTGGAGCTCAGTAAAAATCATGCATGAGGAAGCCAGCCTTTTTTCAGGCAGTTGAAAGGGAAGGCAGAGGGGGGAGAGTTGGGTGAGACTGATAGATGGAACACCCCCCCTCCAACATGGTCTCTCAAGTGAGTAATAGAGGCCGAAATTTCATTTTGCAAGTGGCTGATTTAATGATCCAAAGGGTAATTAATGGCCTGATTATCTTAATGTTAAATATGGCCAGCAGCAATTACACTGACCTCCTGTCTGTCAAGGTCTGCCCCCCCCCCCCCCCCCAACGCTCACACCTCCCAACCACATCCTGTTTGGGGCTGGATAGAAGGGAAACTGTGAGACTCAGCAAAATAAGGAAAGAGAGGTCGTTGTGTAAGAGGAAAGGAAGCTACTGAATAAGTGGATACATCTCTTCAAGAGAAAGCAAGATGGAAGGAGTCCAGAGGATGATGAAAAGAAGCAAGTGACAAAATTAAAGAAGGTTGAAGGAAGGAAATGAAAAAGGAAAGGATAGTTGGGAGCTGAGGTGAGGATGGAAGGTAGCTAATGAAGGAACAAGAGGAAGAAAGGAAGGAAATGATGCAAGAAATGATGGCGAAGGAGGGCTGGAGAAGAAGATGCATTAGTATGGCTGCCTGTATTAAACACCTCCTCTTCTTCCCTTGCTGACTGCCGGGTTTGGCCAGAGGGAGGAATTATGTTCATGGAGATCACGCCCCTGTCCAATGAGATATGTGACAGGCCTGTCTCCAGCTGTTGTCATCATCTCTTTATCAACCTCTGGTTTGTACCCACTGTTCACCGCTTGCCGTAAGCCCACCCACAACATTGTCTAGTCCAGGTCTCATTAACATCAGGGAGACTAGGGCTAGACTCTTAAAGACCCTGTTCAGCACCGCAGCACATAAAGATGAGAAGGAATACTTGTTGACATAGTCGTGATAATGCTGCAGAGATCTGCTGCGCTGTAGGGTTCCTTTGCAAGTATTTTTCCTTTGTGGTCCAACGCACAAAAAGACTGAGCCATCCTCTAAACGTTCCCATTAACGTCTGGCTGCCCGCGGTCAAGCGTCCTCACCTCAGCTGGCATGCTCTCTGGTATCGGCGCCACAGCTGATGCCACAGCTAAGGGGGCTGCTAAGTTTGGGCTCGCTGCCCGTGGTAGAACACCCACAGGGGTCGGCCATTTTAGTCCACATTACTGCGGCACCCTTGCTTGTGTTGTTGGCGTCTCAGTTCATTGTTTTAATTATCTGTGGAGTGACACGTCAACACCAGCACGCCCAGCACCCTGGGCCCATTCAGGCTCTACTTGACGCAGCGTGTTAAATAGGCCTCGGCGGACAGCAAGTGACAGTGCGGCTAAGCCAGCCTCCTGGCTTCCAGACTACAAACTACAGAGGTGATGTGCAGCCATGTCCTTTCCTTCCAAAAAATGACCTTTGGCGGTTTGGCCCAGCGGCTGGCCTTGGCCTGATTCTGCTCATGTTTCTCGTGGATGTTCTGTGTGTCCAAAGCACTTGATTTACCCAGTTAGTCAAACCACTTGGTGGGAACCAAGGAAAGGCTAAAGTGCGGCTTAGTACTACCTGGTGGTGGGCGGGTGAGTATGTAAGGTAAAGTTAGTCGGTCCAGACAGGAAGGATGGTAGTTAAAGAATATGCCATTGCATCACTTAACAGTGGCCCATACATGACGGATGCAGTCAGTTTTAATGCAGAGTGGTTCTGACTGCAGGGATGTTAATGAATACAAGCTCAAAGTATTAATGCGCCCGCCCCCCCCCCCCCACCCGATCCTGAAAAGGCCAGCCCAGCACCAACAGATTTCAAATAAGACCTGCTGCTTTTAATCTGAGGTGGGGTGTCAGGTGCAGTGCCCGCCATTGTAGGGTGGTGGGATTGGGCTCTGGGGACTTGATGAGGCGGCCAGGAGAAGGGCGGGGGGGGGCACACCACAAGATAATTGCACCCCAGGGTCAGAGTAGTGTCAGGGAGAGGAGGAGGGGGTACTGCTGCTGCACCGGTTCTGTGATCATAACACACATTGGACTTCTGTGATTTTGTCGTACACATTGGAAGAGAATGCTGATGACAAACATCGAGCACCCCAGACAAGACTAAACATATTTCTAGCTAGATTTACTAGAGGACATAATAAGTCAGTTACAAACAAAGTCAGTTTCTCTCTCTGCCTGAACATATTAAACTTGTGTGTCGCTGAGATCCGATTTGACCAATGATGACCGAGCCCACCCCAACTCCCCTAATCCCTCCGCCGTTATGTGCAGCCCCTGCTGATGTGCGGCGCCCTCTCATCCTCTCGGCCTGCATTTTAAGCAGTGCACGCTGGCAGAAAGAAGCCTCCTGACAGGCGGGCCAGTGCAAATAATTGGGCCTACATTCTAATTCATCCTTGATTAAATGAGTCCTAATAGACATTATTTTTTACATGACTGCCTTGCTGGCGCCCGCAGCCGCGTCCTCCGACTCGCCTAATGAGCCCTCCAATTTACTATTGACATTAAACCGGTTGACACGAGCCAATCAGCTTCCCTTCATGGTTGGTCATCAGCGAGAGACTCTGCTAATGTGGGCTAAAAGCACATTTTTTATGCCTGAGTCATCACAGCATCATAATGAGTAAGTAAATAACTGTCGCTACATCTATGACTCTGGCATGCTCCTGGAGCAGATAGGAATATATATATATATATATATATATATAAATAAATATGATGTACGCCGCCGATAAGCATCCTCCCACCCTGTGGCTGATTGGCCCACTCAGCGAGTATCTCATAGCACGATGGTAGGGGGCTGGGGGGATGGGGTCCTCCTCGGGTTTGTGGGTAATATGTTTGGATTGAATCGGTTCACGCACTGCTGATAAACATTTGAGATGCTTTTATTTTGCCATTTTACTCATTTACACAGATTTGCGAGTAACTCAAGCAACATATCCTCCCTGGTTCGTTAGTAAGCGTTGAAGAAAAAAAATACTTTTATACTATGAATTAATATTACTGTGATCAAACTTAAATGTTTGTCATAGCATTTATAACACTGTATTGCTTCCCTGTCCTACATCCTTATGGCAAGACCAAAACAGGTTTTAGGTTGCTTTCGACATCTCCGTGTATAATTACCCAGAGATTTTGCCGACATGTCCCATGGCTTTGGCCCATTTCTACTTTTTCTTCAATTGTCTCCCTCCTAATTTGCATTAGTTAACTCATTCTCTGCTGTCGACTCGAGTCGCACGGATGACTCGCCCCCTCCCCCCTCACCTCCTTTAATTATCTGTGCCTATCGGAGGGCAGCTAACGACCGTCCGGCAAAGGCTAATTGATTTCAGCCTCTTCTCCTTGTTCTTTGTCTTGACTTTTCTCCAGCGGGTGGAATTGATGTGCTGTAGGTTTCAGTAGAACATTCTGCAGCTCACCTTATGACAAAAAGTATGATGTGTGGTGATTCATCTTGACTGCACATTATCTCGGCAGTTAGCTGATGCTCTTACCCATCTATTAATCTATTAATTAGAGGCCTAATTAGGCCAGAAGAGCAGCCACTGACACTGTGTCACTCTTAACCCTGTTTCCTACCGCTCATTACCTCTGACATACACGCACCCGCTCAGACTGTAATTAATGATCGCCTTGAACAGAAACCTATTAGCTCAAGTAGTAGCTTTTTTCAGGTTGTACCTTTTATGCTGTAACAATGTGTGTAACGCTTTTACTTAAGAGTATTTCATGTGCTAACCAAAAGCATATGCTAAGTTAAAGGCCAGAGTGATATTATACAGTACACGTGTCACATCCAGTTATGCATGGGTTATATTTTGCGTTTGTGTGTGGGCACTTTTGTCCTCATATTAGCGACATAATTTTTTTGCACAGTGGACAAGAGGAGGATTGGCCGTGATAATAATGGATTGTATGAAAATGTCAGCACATAATTAGTAAAATAGCTTAGATGTATAGAAAAATGTAGAATTATTTTGAGGTAATTGCTGATTAAGTATAATGGTAATTCAGCAACTCCACTGCTATATTGCAGTTCCTCGTTAGCACCCCTGCTATATCACGGATTTTCACGCTACTGTTCTTTTATGGATTTTTACAATATTCACGCAAGTTCCACTTTAGAGTTCCACACCTTCAGTGTATTACTCCATTGTGCCACAGCATGCCGGGCAGCACTGAGGTCGACTTGAAGCAACACAGAGTAATTAAGACTAAGAAGAGGAGGCAGAAATGGTCCCCAACTAAGATTCAGTAATAGTTGTTCTTCCCACAGAGCATCTGCCTGTGAGTATTGTTGCATGCTCTGTTTGTATGTGTTGCTGCTGCCTGTGTGTTAGTGTTCGAAGGCTTATAATTACAGTAGCATCTGTACTAGTTACCCTTAGGCTGTGTATGGCATTTGGCGGTATATGGTAGCATTAAGTTAGAGGACTTTTGTTAGACGTAATAATATGGTTTGGGTGAACATATTACTGTTTAAATATACGTTTTACGTTTCAGTTTTATAGTAAACAAACTGGGAGTGATAAGCAGCTTGAAGCAAGCACAGTATGCCTCTTTTTTTGGAGAACTGCGAGAGAGGAATGCTTTTGTTTTTTTACATTTTTTGTGTGTTTTAATGTTTAAATGAATTTAAAGCGGGGGCACGCTGGACGACTGGTTAGCACATCTGCCTCACAGTTCTGAGGACCGGGGTTCAAATCCTGGCCCCGCCTGTGTGGAGTTTGCATCTTCTTCCGTGCCTGCGTGGGTTTTCTCCAGGTACTCCAGTTTCCTCCCACATCCCACAAATATGCATGGTAGGTTAATTGAACACTGTAATTTGCCCGTAGGTGTGAATGTGAGTGCGAATGGTTGTTTGTTTCTATGCACGCTGCGATTGGCTGGCGACCAATTCAGGGTGCTCTCGCCCGAAGATAACTGGGATAGGCTCCAGCACGCCTGCAACCCTAGTGAGGATAAGCGGTACAGAAAATGGATGGATGAATGTTTAAAGCATGTGGGAGGTATTATTTATTTATTTTTATTTTTTCCGACATTTTTTTCGTATGGTCTCTCTGTATCAGATGTTTTCACCTATTGCTGGTGAGTCGAGGACATATCCCCTGGCAAAATCAGCGGTTCACTATATGTTTTTATATGTAATTTAAGATGACTGCATAATATTTAGTTTAATATTTTGAATCCAAATTTCAACATATTAATTTTTTATATTTTTTCTGTAATTATTTACAACAACATACAGCATATCTACACAAGTGCCCGCTTATTAAAACAATACAATTTGCTGGTTTATTTCAAGACAAATGAATATAGAACACAATTGAGGTTAGCATGTTGGCATGGCCCTGGACAACCACTCGATTTTCTCTAGTCCAAGGCCTCCTGTCCTTTCGTTTCTTTCTTGGTTTGAAATAGAATTTTTTTCAGTTATTATATTTTGCATTTTTTTTTTTTTTTTGGGAACACAAAACGAAGCAAGCACCAGGAAACACTACTAATCCATAGCCTGGCATTTACGTGTGTTTCACACTCAACTGCCTTTTTGCTTTTGTTCCAACAAGTCAGGTAATTTAAGGATCTCTTGGAATATAATTTCTTCTTGGAATAGTGGACTTTCTTTTATATATGTTCTGCCATATAAAAGTAATTTAAAAAATCAGTTATACAAATTACGAGGCAATATTTGATTTAAAAACTAATGCTAAAAATCTACTTACTAATAGAAAATAATCAATGGCAGATGAACGAATGCTGCAATTATACATTTTCACATCTGGACTTCTCATTGTTGCAAACATCAGTTAAAGTGGTGTTAAATTAATTTAGTGTGTAATTATGCTAATTAGCTGGATGTGATTATCAGTGTGTGTTCGAGGGTCATGGATAGATGACCCCTTGAATCGCACTGAGGGAGCAGCCAAATGGCCTCTGGCCCCTGTGTGTGTGTGTGTGTGTGTGTGTGTGTGTGTGTGTACACATGTAAACACACGCAAACAACGGAGGCACTGAGAAGGAACGTTTATACACACACACACAATGTGAGGAACAGGAAATCCAAAACACTTTGGCTCCTCAAAACACTGGGAGGGACTTACACGGCCTCAAAGGATGTGTCCACATGCACATTAGCGACAAAGCTGTCAGTCAACAAGTGGACACTGCGAGCGGACAAATGTATTAAAAAAATATAGAAATGAACTAATAGAACTCAGTGTGTGATGAAAGAGACTAAATGGAGATTCAGTAGACAGTCCAGACTCTGTAGAGATACTGTAAATGCATAAAATGGGGGTTTATATCCTCTGGGTGCTTTTTTTTTTATCATTAATTTAAATTACACACACACTTTACCCCTCTGGGCCTGTGTGTGTTTTTGTGTGCCTGCGCGTCTCTGTCTTCTCACCCATACTCATGTTTAATTATCTACCCAGCATGCCTGAGTGCAGGAAAACAGCGCTCTGCCTAATGGGATGTGAAAAGAGACACACATTAGCACACAGAAATATGAGGCTGCGCATTCACAAGATACACACATACACATAGACATATAAACACGCACACACATTGTGGTTAATTAGTGCAATTAGCCTCTCCACTGTCGAGAGCTGTGTGTTTTCAAGACTCGTTAGTTTGTAATGATGGAGTCACTGTGTATAGACACACACACACACACACACACAGAGACTCGGAGTCTTAGCAACAGTCTTGGTGGGGGAAGGAAGGCATGCGTTTCTTGGGTCCAGTGGCCTTGATTTCCCTTCTCGGGAGACAGAAGGTAGGCATCCCGCTGCGCGTGCACACACACACACACACACACACACACGCTCACACACTGAGCGACACCGCCGGGCTTTGTCCGGGGGTCATGGGCCGTGCTCTCATGGCCGGCCTTCCTGGTCCAGAAAAGAAGCCTCCAGGACATTCCGTGATGCTAGACGCTATTGCTGGTCACCAGGAAGTTAATGAGATTGTTGCAAGTTCCCACACAAACTCTTGGCTTGCTTGTCTCATGTCCTGTAATGTCACTTCAGCTTGGGCATGCGCACACACTGTATTAAGAGTTGGTTCATCGAGTCAAGTCAATTTTATTTATATAGCGCCAATATACAACAGAAGTTATTTCAAGGCACTTTACACATTGTGCGGGTGAAGAAGCACATTCCCTAATACAGTCGTGACCCCCAACTCACACATTTTTTGCTATGATTTGCAAATGCAAATTTGAAATACAAATGCTGTATTATGTGTGAACTCAACACATCTAACTTTACAATATGTCACACTTTGGCCAAAGTGCACATTTCTTCAAAAACGAGGCTTCGAGCTGTTTAATGCCAGTCCCAGTTTAAGTTTCCTGTTAAATTGAACAAAACTAGAAGAATTACATTGAAATTAAAGTGAATATCATTTAATATTTGGTGGTAGAAGCCTTACTTGCAATAACTGCATCAAGCCTGCCACCCATTGACTTCTCCACTGTTGCATTCTTCATTTGAAATGCTTTTCCAGGCCTTTACGGCAGCCTCTTTCAGTTGTTGTTTGTTTCTGGGGGATTCTCCCTTCAGTCGACTCTTCAGGAGGTAAAATGCTTTTGGGTTAAGGTCCGGGGATTGATTTGGCCACTCTAAGACCTTCCACTTTTTCCCCCTGATGAAGTCCTTTGTTGTGTTGGCAGTGTGTTTTAGGTCATTGTCTTGTTGCGTGATAAAGCTTCTCCCGATTAATTTGGATGCATTTTTCTGTAAACTGCCAGACAAAATGATTTTGTAGACTTCAGAATTCATTCTGCTGCTACCATCATGAGGCTACATCATCAATAAAGACTAGTGAGCCCGTTCCAGAAGCAGCCATCCAAGCCCAAGCCATGACATTACCTCCACCATGCTTCACAGATGAGCGTGTGTGTTTTGGACCATAATCAGATCCTTTCTTTCTCCATACTTTGGCCTTTCCATCACTTTGGTAGCGGTTAATCTTTGTCTCACCAGTCCATAAAACTTTGTTACAAAACTTTTAAAACAGTGGATTGTGATACCTTCACCCCTGCCCTGTGGAGAAAATCCACATAGGCACGGGGAGAACATGCAAACTCCAAACAGGCGAGGCCGGATTTGATCCCGGGTCCTCAGAACTGTGAGGCAGATGTGTTAACCAGTCGTCCACCGTGCCGCCAAGTTTTGAATCTGCTTTGTCCATAATTGGCTAAACCCGCCCCTTTTTAACAATACTTAGTTATATATTCTTTATCCTCTGCAAGGAGCTGAGACGTATTATACTGTACAGACTTCCTTGTACAGTATACAGCGGCTGAAATAAGTATTTAACTTTTTCTCACTAAATATACTTCCAAAGGTGCTATTGACCTGAAAATTTCACCAGATGTTGGGAACAACCCAAGTAACCCAAACACAGAAAGAAAGTAGAACAAATAAGCTCAGAATTCAAGTTATGTAAAATGACACAGGGAAAAAGTATTGAACACATGAAGTAAGGGAGGCACAAAAAGGCATTGAAAGCTAAGACAATACCTAAAATCTATCAATCATCAAACAGCAATCCAGCCGCTTGTCAGTGCAAATGAATATCAGCTGGTTCAGTCCTAATTGATGGCCTCCAAAAAGGTCTCATTGCCAAGGTGTGAGTCAAGACACAGCTCATGATGGGTAAGAGCAGAGACCTGTCTCTCTAATTGTTGCAAAACAAGACAATGGCATTGGTTACAGGCGCATATCTAAGCTTCTGCACATTCCAGTGAGCACGGTTGGAGCCATAATACGTAAGCGGAAACCCAAATTTGCCACGATCAGGTGCTCCTTGCAACATTTCTGACTGAGGAATGAAAAGAATAATCAGTTGTCCAAGGGCCAAGGACCACCTGTGGAGGGCTTGAAAGAGACCTGGAATTACCAGGTACTGTTGTCACAAGGAAAACGGTGAATAATTTACTCTGCCACTCACCACGGAAAATGGTACTGGTAAACTTCAAATTATTGAAGGACGGATGAATGAGCAAATGTACCAAGACATTCTTGACAGAAATCTGCTGCCATCTACGAGGATGATGTAAATGAAACGAGGCTGGACATTTCAGCAGGATAATGAGCCAACACATACTGCCAAGGAAACTCTCAATTGGTTTCAAAGAAAAAAATAAAGCTGCTAGAATGGGCCAGCCAATCACCTGACCTGAATCCAATCGAAAATCTATGGAAAGAACTGCAACTCAAGGTCCATAAAAGAAGCCCGCGGAACCTTCAAGATTTGAAGACTGCTTGTGTTGGAGCAATGGGCCAAAATCACACCTGAGCAATGCATGCAACTAATTTCTCCATACAGGAGGCGTCTTGAAGCTGTCATTGCAAACAAAGGCTTTTGTACAGAGTATTAAATAAATACCAGTTGGCGTGTTCAATACTTTTCCCCTGTGTCATTCCACATTATTACACACAACTTAATTTCTGATCTTATTTGTTCTACTTTCTTTGCATGGATGGATTACTTGGGTTGTTCCCAACATCTGGTGAAATTTTCATGTGAATAGCAACTTGGGAAATATTTAATGGGAAAAATGGTGACGTGTTAAATACTTATTTCAGCCGCTTTATGATACTCTCTCTCTCTGTCTGTCTGTCTTTTCTTCCCCCACATGGCCAAGGCCAAGCAGCACAATGGCCATTCAACTGATGCGAAGTGTGACAAAAACTGTTTAATTCTTTTTAATTCTATTTAGTTATGTAATTGCTTTGTTTTTATGAGGTACAATATTATAGAGTGCTATTTTTTTCTTTAAAAAAAAAAAAGACGACATTTTTTTTTTTTTTTTTTTTTTTGGTTTGCTGGAACAGATTAATGGCATTTATATTCATTTCAGTGGGGAAAGATTATTTGAGTTATGCCTGATTTGAGCATGGTCATTGAGCAAATTAAACTGGTATCTCAAGGCACCACTGTACCTGAAAATGAACCAACTGAGCAAGCATAAACAGAACCCAGGCACTGTGGGGCGACCGGTTGAATTGAGATGGGGAGGCAGAGTCGAGGGATAGAGGGTTGCTGGAGAGAGAAAATAGAATAGAGGTCTTGAGCAACAAGAGATTTAGATTCAGACAACTTTATTAATCCCGGTGCGGGCAGTTTGTTTACAGCAAGAGAACTATAGGCAGAACAACAGCTGTATTAACAACAGTATTGCTTCCCTGGACTTGCCACCGCCCAATTGCAATCACTTCTGTGTGACATTGGTGGACGCATTTTCGTCACATGATCAGACTGGGCTTCAGGGGTCAGACACTTTTGTGCCATCCTGCATCCCCTGCGGGGACACGTTTTCTTAAATGTTGTTCTGTTCGTTCCCGCTGTGTCTTGGCAGGGAGGAACGTGAGCGCTGGATCCGGGCCAAGTACGAGCAGCGTGTCTTTTTGCCGTCGCTGCCGTGCGCCGAGCTGTCACTTGGCCAGCAACTTCTGCGTGCGACGGTGGAGGAGGATCTGCGCGCCGTCGTGCTGCTGCTGGCGCACGGCTCCAGGCAGCAGGTCAACGAGACGTGCGGCGAGGGAGACGGACGCAGCGCGCTGCACCTGGGCAGCCGCAAAGGCAACGTGGTCATCACACAGCTTCTCATATGGGTAACATATCGTACAAACATAGATTTTCTATAGCTCTTCTCTTTATTAGGGTTGCATTAGGGTGAGCAGGAGCCTATCCTAGCTGACTTTGGGTGAGAGGTGGGGTAAACACTGGACTTGTCACCAGCCATTCGCAGAGCACAGACAAATCAACATTCATACTCCCATTTACACCTATGGACAATTTAGAGCAGGGAGCCACAGACTGTATGGCCCACTCCATTCTTTAATCCAACCCACCCAGCATTTACGTTTACAAGACTTCTGGAAAAGTGTCGCTTTAGTTTAGATGGGTTAGTTAAAATGTATTTCATAATTTATTTGTATTTAACAATTTATTTACCTCTACCAAAGAGTAGGCATTAACCGATACCAGTATCGGTGTCGATACTGTAGGTCTGTACACATCCTCGGACTTCAAAATTAGTCTCCAATACCAACACATCGATACCACTTTACCAGCCTGACATATAACTTCCCGGTAGGTGGAGGAGAAGCCATGTCAACCGTGTGGAGACTCACTTCAAGATAAGCACGGATGACAACACTTTGACTGACATGCCTTTTGATACAGGCTACATTTAAGTGAAATGTGTGGCAAGACCGTTAGAAAAATATGCAGTTGGATGTTAAAATGTAAATGTGTGAAAATGAGCCGCACTGGAGAATTGTGAGCGGGGAAGCTGGCGTATCTGGTAAGTGCTATTTGTTTACAGGGCTCGGTTGTAGAAGCGAATACACCGTTTGGTGTGTGCGCTACTGCCGCAGTCAGACACCATATTCAAATTAAGGTAAACGGCTATCCAATCACTGCAAAGTTTGTTTACTAATGAGGAATCCTGCTCTCATCTGCCAAACTAAAAGACCAACTAAAATAGCTTCATAAAAACGGCATCCTGTACATTTCCTATCCAAATTATCATGCACACCCAATACAAGGTAATCAAAGATTATATTAAAAAAAATGAATTGATGGCATAGGACCTTTAAATAATTTCTTGATTTGTAAAAATGAAAATCATGATAAATTTAACTTTTGAAAAGAGACAATGAATGACAAAATGACTATAAATAATTTCTGTGATATCTTGTAACAATCAACTTTATTTTTAACGAGTGTGATATCTTTCAGCATTTTAACTTTTTCTCGTAATCTTCTGATGCGGGTCATATTTTTAATTTCTTATGCTTTTGTTTAGTTGGTAACTTTTTGTCTGTCTGTCTGTCCGCAGTATGGCGTTGATCTGATGGCGAGAGACGCCCACGGCAACAGCGCCCTGGCGTACGCCCGTCAGGCCAACAGCCAGGAGTGCGTGGACACGCTGACCCAGTACGGCTGCCCCGACGAACGCTACCCGCTCATGGCCACGCCCAACCTGTCGCGCCGCAACGCCAACCGCAACAACAGCTGCAGCAGCGCGGGCAGCGCCGCGGGCAACAGCGCCTTCATTTGAACCCTCATTGGGAGCAGCGTCAATTTTCTTTTTGGAACCACTCACTACCTGCTGTGACTCTTGGCTCCACCCACCTCACCGTCAGACTGGTTGAACCGGGTGATGAGCCAGGATAGTACTCAAAGCATGCTGGGTACTGTACTGGGTCACTTTCACCTGAGACTCTTGATGGCTGGCGTCATCCTTTCTTCTTACACTACAAGGCCAGTTTGCTTTCAGGCAGCGTCACTTTCCCAGCCCGATCATATCGTTGCCTGTCCCACGTGTCCTCTGCATCGTGTTGTGGCACTGCCCCAACGTTTTTCAGACTTCTGTGAACTAATTTACCTGTGTTAAATGTGACAACTATGTGAAAGATCTAAGGGGCTGATGTCTGGCATCTTTTTCTGTTTGGACCGCTCGCCAGGGAATGTTGGATCAGGCTCAGGGACAGAGTCGGTCAGAACCAGCTTGGTAATATGGTCGCCCACATCTACATGATGAAGACGTCTGCAAGCCTCGCCTCCCGACTCGACCGTCTCGCCATCTTGAAGGCAGAGGTGGGGGACTCCAGTCACATCACTTGACTTAAAGCAGACTTGGGAAGGAATCCACTTGACTTTGACTGCGTGACTTGTCAAGTCTTATGTGTTCTCATTCGAAGATCTGCATTTGCCCTTTAGTGTGCTGTTTGTTTTAAAAGTAATTTTTCATACCTGGCCAGCAACCAGTAAGCTGTGATGCGGAATGAAGACGTCACTTCATGAAGCAAGTGTCATGACAGGAGCGTTGAGTATTATTACATTTGGATTCAGGAAGATGCTTTTGACAATACAGCTGGTTTTGGAAAGTGTGAATGTGTTAGTACAGCTAACTAACGCAAGATCAAATACTGAATACAAAGTGGCCAATTTTCAAATATATGTTGTGACTGACTTCTGACTTGCATGACACACGTAATAATGACTTGACTTGAAACTTTACGGTTAAGACTTGAGGCTTCCTTGTGACTTCCTCCCACCTCTGCTTGAAGGTAAAGTGTTTGTGTCCATAAAGCTCCAGACTTACCAGAAAGTCCCGAGAAGTCAAAGGGAAGGAAATGCTAACTACTTTAGCGTCATTTGGAAGCTAACCCCGATGTAAACGACAATTAAAAAGACTGATATTAAGCCTAGCTTTTCTACACACCATCCCTTTAACACTCGCAGCGAGTGTGTGCTTTGTCAAATTGTTGGGTTACTTCCTGGTGGAGCAAAAAGGGAGTCTACGTTCTTCTTGAGGTGTTTTACACCAGGAACTCGTCTGTAAGCATCTGCTGTCTTTCAGCATCAAGCTTAAGAAGGGTTTGTTGTTTTTTCTTCTTCTGTGCAAATAATTTAAAATAATGTTCCGGTCTTCTATGAGATGTGCTGACAACCGCTAGACTGAAGGTGGTGCTCATTTATCCACTTCTTCAAATTAAAACTCCATCCTATATTTATTTATTTACTCTCTCCTACTTTGGCTTCAGAGTGTCAAGTCTGACATTTGAAATGCCGACACAAGAAAGCAAGGCTGCATTTGTGGATGATTGAGGACTACAAAGTTTGCTCATGAGCTAAATAGTCTTGCATTACTTCTTGATCTGACTGAATGTGCTGTGAGCTCGCTGTTTCCTCACCACGTGACAGCCGAGTCATGGAGTAAACCTTATGTCAGTCCGCCAACTCCCCTCACGTTTGTACAAATCTTAAACTGGGTACACACACATCAATTTTGAACATCTAAACCTATTTTTTTAAAATGGGAGAAACCTGACAGAAATGATGAGGACGAAATGGGCAAGTTTACTTATGCCTATTTTAATGCTTTTCTAGTGAAAGCTTAAACTGTTTTCGCTGCAATCTCTCTTTCTTCACATATCAAGCCACCGAGCTTGTCAGGAGGGCCAAGGCCTTCACCCCTGAACACGATCGATGCCCGCTTCCTTGCTTAACCCTCTGCGACGCTGTCGTCAATATCAACTCCTCCCTCGAATCTGGCATTGTACTTTACACCTTAAAAACTCGGTCTCAGTCACACCTGTTCTCAAAAGGCCCTGCCTAGATCCAGAAAAGCCCCGGACGATTTCCAAGCTTCCTTTCCTCAGCAAGATCCTGGAAAATAGTTGTCAGGCAACTTTATCAATACACAACTCACAATCATCTTATCGTTCACATCGCATTCACAGAGTTGCTGACTCGCCTTGACCACATAAGAATTTGTCCAAGTAAATATTGAACAGGTTTCACATTCACGAAAGATGACTCAACACAGCACAGGATAATCATTGGAGATATTGGAAAGTCAGGCCTTTGCTGATTGATCAGAAGGAGGGAATCGGGCTCAAAAATGTCCCAATTATCAGTAAGTGTGTACCCAGTTTCACAAGACAGACACTCCGTTCATATTTGCCTTTGTTTTAACACACCTACGTTCATTTGACTTGTGATCGTGTAAACCCCACCACCACCATGATGATGTCCCCCCCCCCCCCCCCAAAAAAAAAATATATATATTTTATATATATATATATATATATATATATATAATATTTTTTTTCTAACTTGGGCTATTTTATTTATGACAGAAATGCACTAAATTCACTTGGCATTATCTTGTAGCCTCGTGGCTGCTGGCGATGTGATGCTTTTACTTTCATTTTAGCCAAGGTTAGCAGCTACTGATTGGCTTGAAGTTTCCTCAGATTTGTCTGTGCGCCTTTTAAAATGCTTCTCCTATGCCAACACAAGTGGGGAGGGAACACATGAATAAATGAATTTAAAAAAAAAAAAAAGCTTGCGTGGGCCAATATGAGACGTGCAGCTAGCTCTCACACAAAAGCCATCGACGCTAACCGAGACCTCAATGTTAGCTGCTGTCTCACATGCATTTTGTATAGTTTGCCCCCCCCCCCCCCCCCCCCCCTTGTTCCAAGTCCATCCATGTTTTGAGTATTCAGATTTCTCGCTCAGACACATTGTTCTTGTGGTTCTAATTATTATTGTTTAGTTGGATGTACAGTAAGATAATTCTACGGTAATGTGTCTCTTTTCAATAAAGACCAGAATGATGCTCACTCACTTTGGTTTGAAAAAAATGAAACTTCAAGATCTGTTTTATTTCCCAAGAATCATTTGACGCGTCACACTTGATGAATTCAGGCGGTTCCAACCTGGGCTTCCTTTGTGGAGTTTCATGTGTGTCGGAGTACCCAAAGAAAAGCTGTGTTTGCGTGGCTTTTCATCGGTTATGCTGGTTTACTCCCATGTTCCAAAAACGATTAAAAGTACTTAGTGATTCAATGAAAATGTATTACACATAAGGGTAAAATAAAAATGTCACTTAAATGATTGTTTAAAAACAAACATTTCCAAAAGACTAAACATGAATGTTTGAAAGTTAAATACAACTGAACTGTACTCGGGCAGTAATTCTTTTGCATACCACTAGAGGGACTCTGTGGTACTCGTTCTATACTTTAAGAATCACAATTGTGGCCTACTACAGCACATCATATGCATCTACTTCATGGTTCTTTTTAAAATCACAAATTGTCTTTTTTAACATAATAATGCAAGCATTTTTGGAAACAAGTCCCTTTTTAAAATAAATTTAACAAACTATTTTCATTGACTTCTGATTTCAAAACAAGTTCTCATCAATTCGTTGTGTGTGTGTGTCCTCCGTGTAGAGGAGGAATGAGCAATCAGGAATCAGCTGGCGTCCATGTGATGCCGGGCAGGTCCTGTTCATTTAGTTCAAAGGTCAGCAGACTTTTAGAAACTAAGAGCCACTTCTTGGATACCGATTCATTCCAGTTTGATACACACCTCTGAAATAACTGCAAACTGTGAACTCCCCCTTTAACTATTAATAATTGTTGATATTCATCTTTGTGAAGACACTGATCAATATTGATTTCTGCCCATAATCATGAACAACGTTTTAACGAGGTAGGAATATCAATATGCAAGACTGTGTGTGTGTGTGTGTGTGTGTGTGTGTGTGTGTGTGTGTGTGTGTGTGCGCGCGCGCGCGCAAATGATCATTTCAACAACATTCCTAGGAAATCACAATGTCCCGTGACTGGAGAGCTATTTTAAAAACAGGCCCGTTGTGACCCCAGAGTTGGACGTTTAGCAGGATGAGCTGCATCCTCTTGGGTTCATTTATCATCCATCAGCCGACTGTGACGTCCTGACTTGATTACCAAAGAATAAAATAAAATCACGTGCACGTTAACAGATTGAATCGTGAACATTTTAGTGTTCTTAATTTAGGACACCAAAATGGATGGATATTTTCTTGTTCATTTGACAACATTATTGTTATTATTATTATAAGGAAAACAAAATTGGCAGATCAAGTTTTCAATTGGGGGGGGGGGGGGGGGGAACGTTCGCGAAAGTAACAGCGTCTTTATCTTTTAATAAAATACTTTACAAAAAAAATAAAAAAATTATAGACCACTATTAAGACTCCCAGGAGCCAATTATTTCCACATTTTAAAGGACTTGATCTGTAAACGTCATGCGAGAGTTGACGTCAGTGAGACTGACTTCAATTTGCGTGTTCGTCTTAATTTAATTTGTTTTACGTTAATAATGTTGTTATTATCGTTCTTAATGTGTAAATGTATCTATTGAACCAGGCATTTTATTTTTCACTCCTTTCAAGCTTTACAAGCATTATAAATATAACTTCGTTGTCTGGGTGTGTCAGTCCTGTTATATTTACATTTGCCTTTCGTTAATTGAATGCATTTCTATTTGTTCAGGCAGTCGTAATAATAACTACAGAAGTAAATTAAAAATGTAAATTCATAATTGTTTATTTGCCGGATTGATGTAGAAATGTGCCTTGATTGTTGGGCTGTTTTATTTTTTAGTCTTCTGTGACAAACGGTTGAATATGTTTTGAGATTCTGGCTGTGGGAAGAAACAAACCATTTTTTAATTAGTTCAATGTTTTTAATTGAGTAAATCTACGTACGAATTTGATTTAATTCATAGTCGGAGTGGAAAATAGTGAAATTTGAGGCCTTTAACTTCCCTGGCCTTCACAAATTGTTTTAATTTTTTATTTCTGAAGGAACAACTTTTAAATTTTGAACTCCCAAAATAATGGCTGTTGTTTAAAAACTAAAGTCTAGTGTGAATAAAGGAAAAAAAGGAGAGACTGTTTTTTTTTTTTTTTTAAATTAACACTTATTTAATATTTGTCACTGGAAGTCACTGATCACACTTGGATTTAAATAAACTAGCAGCGTCTTTGGGAAAATCAAAAGAGAAGAAAAGAAACCGTTAAAAAAAATCAGTTCGTTTCGTCCTCGGTCCGATTTCGGTACTCTAAAGTGTCTTCATCATCGTCGTCGTCGTCGTCATCATCATCATCCTCGTTTGATGTTCGGATATATTTTTTTCGTTCAAGCATTGTCTCTTTAAATGAGAACATTATTGTCCTTTGACTAATTAATTTTGATCCCATTGCACTTATTTATAAAAAAAAAAAAAAAAAAAAAAGGCATTTACATTTTGAGTTTTAAACTTTGGCCTGCTTTTTGTTGTTGTTGTTGTTGCTTTTTTTAAGCGAATTAAACGAGTGTCTCAAACGTTAAGTTTGCACTGAAGAGAGGCCAGTTCTCGTCAGCTGTCCCGGTTCGGTTCTTTCGGGTCCTAGGGTCGGCTCTGCTCCAGTTGCTGGTGCTGACTTCTTATTGCGAAGCGGCTCACGTGCACCGGAATCGGAACCACGATCTTGGGGTTCCGGGACGGCTCGCCGGACTTGTTGTTGACGTTGCCGGCTTTGACCCGTTTCCACTTGGCGCGCCGGTTCTGGAACCAGATCTTGACCTGCACCTCGCTCAGCTTGAGCGCATGCGCGATCTGGGAGCGCTCGGTGAGCGACAGGTACTTTTTGCAGTGGAACTCCTTCTCCAGCTCCAGGAGCTGCTCGCTGGTGAACGCGGTCCGCCGCCTCCGGTTCTTACCCCCCCCGCCGCCGCCGCCGCCCCCGCCCCCGCCCGCGCCTCCCGGTGGGACCGAACCGGACGAAGCGTGGAGGTGCAGGCCGTCCTCCAGCCCGGCCGCCGCGGAGCTCATCATGTTGTCGTCCGAGCTGTAGTCCGCGTCGCTGTCCATGGAGAAGCTCTCGTCTCTGCGCGTGCAGTCGTCCTCTTTGGACTCGTCCGGACTCGCGTGCAGGCTTCGCGCTGACGAGGAAACGAAACACACGCACACTTGGCGTGAGACCAAAATAAAAGTGCACATTTGTGTGATGATTTATTCATTTCCAGCCACCCATTTCTAATGTACATTTGGATATGCTGGCGTCTTTCCGATGCTGACTTTGGGTGAGAGGCGCAGTACACCGGGGACTGGCCGCCAAACCAGCCCAAAATAAAATACATTCATAATAATAATAATAATAATAATAATAATTCACTTTTTCCTCAGAGCAGCTGGCCTCTTGGAAATAATTTAAATAGCCAACTGAAAAAAATAGTTGGGTAAATTCAAAGGTCAAATGTTTTTTCGACTTGTGTAATTACATTTTCAATCGCACCCTGAAAGAAAAGTTCTTAATTTGATCGTGTACATCGGTTGCACAGCATTAAATGTGGTACTGACGTCACGTTCCCGGCTTTTGCTCGAAAGTAATCATTTGAATTCGTTTCACACATTTTAATCATGGGTAACCGATGTTCGAATTTTCCAAAGGACGTTTTTTTTTTTTTTTTTTTTACCCCAGTGTAGAAATATTCAGAATTAGCACCTGTGGCCGCTGGCACCGACGTCTCCGCGTCTTCTTTAGCCGCCACCGACCCCAAACTCTTGGCGTCCTCGGCGTGCTTCCGCCCGGCGTCCTGGTGCTGCTGGCTCGGCGAGAAACCTCCGGGCAGCGAAGCCATGAGCGTGGAGGTGAGAGCCAGGCTGGAGCAGAAACCGCCCTGCAGCGCGGGGATGTGTGCGTGCGTATGCGGGTGCGAGGGGTGTCCGGTCGGCGGCGGCGGAGGCGGCGGCGGCGGCGGCGGCGGCGGCTGGAGCATCACCGAGCGGTAGGGCATGAACATGGGGTAGCCCGCGTACACGAAGTGTCCCGGGCTGGGCTGCGGAGGCCCCCCGATTAGAGAGTCGATGCTGAAGGCGGAGCTGCTTCCGAGTGGCCGCTGCATCACCACGAAGGGCGGACTGGACGCCGCACTCATAGGAACGACCGACGCCGGACGACAAGCACTTTGCGCGGCGGCGGAGGGGCCACGGAACCCCGGGGCTTCAGGGGAAGCCGGGACGCTTCGGTAGGAGTCCCGGAGGCTTCAAGGTAGCCGGACGCAGACGCATTCCACCCCGAGCCGCTTGCAACTTCCACCGAGGTCCCCTACACGAAGCGGCTCCACTTTCGTCCGGTCTACAGAGGTTTTTGCGATTTCAATTTGCGCTCCCCGCTGTTTAATTGCGCTGGTTAATGCCCCGCCCCTCCCCGCAAAACACCGGCCGCCGATTGGCCGGGGGGGTGACGTCACACGCCTGCTTCGGCGTGCCGGATGAGTGACGTGTGAGGTCGTGCGCGCGCGTGCATGTGAGCGTCGGTTCAACTTGGGATTGATTATTGATTTTGGAAAACGATTAAATTTATCCATCCTTTTTCCAAAAACCTCTCAATCTTTTTAGAAGTACCTACCACTTAAAAAAAAGACAAGTACCACCATGGTGACCAACATTGAAATACGGTATACCTTAGGCCCAAGTATTCATTAAAAACGATAGAGGTTTTATTTCTAAAAAAAAAAGTACAGTGTTCCCTGGTTACAGTGTATCACCGTTAACCCATTGCATTGTGGATATTTTTTTCCCCATTTTCATACTGCGCATAATTCACCATATTGTGGGATTTTGAGTGGATGGTGTAATATTTGAGGTGGTAAAATAACCGCTTCCCAGGCTGAAACATTAAAACTGTAAAGCCACGGAAACATTTAAATAACGAGTCATTAAAAAATATACAAACAGAAATTGTACTTGAATAAAAGCAAAAATATATTTTTTAAATGTTCTGAAATATTTAATGCAAATGGTATAATACATTTGTAGTTTAAATGTATTATACTAGTTTAATACAGCTGAGCTGTGCGGCACGGTGGACGACTGGTTAGTGCCTCTGGCTCACAGTTCTGAGGACTGGGGTTCAATCACCCGGCCCCGCCTGTGTGGAGTTTGCATGTTTTCCCCGTGCCTGCGTGGGTTTTCCTCCCACATCCCAAAAACATGCGTGGTAGGTTGATTGAAGACTCTAAATTGCCCGCAGGTGTGAATGTGAATGCAAATGGTTGTTTGATTGTATATGCCCTGCGATTGGCTGGGAACCAGTTCAGGGTGTACCCCGCCGCCTTCCCGATGATAGCTGGGATAGGCTCCAGCAGAAGCGGCTCAGAAAATGGACGGATGGATGGATGGACAACTGAACTGTACCTATTGGCAGAGATCCTTTCATGTATCACAAGAGGGAGCCCTTATACCATTACTGGGACTAGTACCACACTTTAGTGTGTTTTTGGAATCCGGGAGTAAGACGGAGTACCGGGTGAAAAGCCACGCAAGCACGGGTTGCCGTGGCCTTTCTGCGAGTACTCCGGCAAACAAACTCCGCACAGGAAGGCCAGATTGGAACACCGGACCTTAGAACTGTGAGGCAGACGGGCGAACCACTAGGACAACGTCCATTTCATATCATTTGAAAATTCCAGGCCACGTTTTAAACACACGTTACGTCACCACTAATAGATTGAAGTGTCAGTCAGCATCAAATGGTTGCCAATGCCACATTATCATATGTAGCCGCATGACCTCTGACCCTGAGTGGATCCCCCAGTGGACACCTCCCCTCCTCTGGTGAGCTGAGTCAAGGACACGCTTGAACCCCCCCAACCACACCCCGCCCCCCAAGGGTCACTGGGACACGATGTCATTAAAGGCGTCCTGATGTGTGGTGACATTAAATAGCAGTATTTTTCAATTAGCGCTGACAAATTCAATCAAAGTCGTATAGATTAGCAGGAACGAGCCGCGGCTCATTTACAGGCAATTTTAATTGCGCGGCCATTAGACGAGCGGAGCGCGGCCTCGCTCTCATTATCAATCATGCAGAGCATCAATAGTAAAAGGTTGGAAGGGAGGGGAGGGCCAGTGGGCCTGCGAGTGTAAGCGTGCACGCACGCCAACGCTCAGCTACACTCCGCACAGCAGCTAATAAATAGTCACTTTTGTACTTATAAATTATCCAGTTTAATTAACAACAGGGATTATGATTGGACGATGATTTAATTAAACCTTTCCTGCATGCAAGGAGAGCCTTCATCCATTACAGGGAAAAAAAGGGGGAAGGCCGGCGGAGGGGGCTCGGCAGAGGGTGCTGCGGGGGCAAATGTTGGAGCAGTTCTAAAAGGATCAGCTCTGTGTTTACCTGGTTGCATCACTATATACAATACAGTGGTGCCTTGATTTACGAGTTTAATTCCGACAACTCAAAACACTCGTATCTTCAATCATCGTTCCCCATTGAAATGAATGGAAATGCCATTAATCCGTTGCAGCCCCCCAAAAAACAGAAGAAAAAAACATTCGAATGGGTTTTTAAATAAGAAAACACCACTCTATAGTATTGTACAAACCCCCCTACATTCATAAATGCAATTAAATACAATCTAACGAATGAAATGGTTTTTAAATCATGTTTTTGTGCTTTAATTCAATGCACATTGTGCTGCTCGTTCTGGTGTTTGCTTTGTCCCTAATCGGCTAAGACCGCCCCTTTCCGCTGATTGGTTCCCTCCGTGTACAAGACCCACCTGTGAGAGCACACGTGTTTGTAATGTTGACGGCGCTAGCTCGGGAGTGGAGAGGTAGGTGGAGATCTTCACTAGGGATGTAGATAAGCACACCCAATTGATGCCCACCCAAGCCCGCCACCGTACTATCTGCACCCGCTTTGCACGCCCCTGTCTACTGCTCATAAAAAATAAAAAAATAAAAAAGTGCTCGCAAGTCAAAGCAAAAAATACACCGAGCAACAGCTTGTATCTCAAAAGGTTGAGCCACTCGTAAGTCAAGCACGTAGTACGTAGGAATGGCGGCCTTTCACCAGCACGCTTCCACCCCCCACCTTTCCTGGCATTTAAATCTGCAGCTAAATGGCATCTTTACTCATATTACTGCATGTAAAGTGGCGAGGACGTGGCAGGAAAGCCATTAGGTGGCTCGGCCCAGCTGATAGGAACAGATGCGTGAAGGGTCGGGTGGGGGTGGTGTGGGTGGGCGTCTTCGCCCTAAGCGCTGGTGCCACTCGGCGCCATTCAGCGAAAGCATAGCACCGTGGCGGTATCAAACCTTTTCATCAGCTTCCAAATGCCAGGGTGCGTTTACTCATACGCATGCCTCCTGAATGCCGCCACACGGTGAGAAGACGCTTCAGGCCTTAAAATAAAGTGAGTCCAAAGTGCAGTCTGAACACGAATACACTACCGTGCTTACAAAGTGTCCCCTGGAGTATCTGTTAGCCTTTGCCGCGCACACAGTCCAATAATCGGGCTGATTTTGAGCCCTAATGGCCCCTTGCCATCAAAGTCAGTAAAGGCCCGATTATCGGATGTCTATAAAGGATGATCCTGACCGATTATTCAGTGGCGTGAGTTGTGGCAAAGTCCCTGTCAAGGGATCATAAAATGCCCTATAAATTTCACACAGCACAGAAAAGAGTATTGCTAACAACCGTGCCAAATTTGAATGATAAAAAAACAAATCGCCAAGTGAGGCTTCAAAAGCGTGACAAATCAAGCTCTTGTCATCGCTCTTCTAACTTCAAATTGCAAACAGGGCTTTATCAAATAGTGTAGTATATTTTCCAATGCGAGGGCAGCGGAAACACAGAGATCGTTGCCAACTTGATGTCATCCAATTACACTCATTTGTGATATATACAAAAATAAAAAAAAACACCCTGTAAAGTGAAAATAAATGTCTTGTAAATTTGACACACCACAGAAAATAATTTTGTTAACAACCTTCTCAAATTTGAGTGATTCAAAAAATGGGGCTTCAAAATCCCCAAAGCCATTCTCGCCGCTGTGGGTGTGTACACAACACCCCTGCTGAAAAATGGATGCTACTTCCTCCAGCAACTTTCTCATGCGTACACATCTCTACATGTTTGAGCAGTTAAAATATATCTGCTTAAAGCCTCTGGTGGCTGGAATATATCTCATTGTGTCTTCGCGGGGCTTTCCACGTCATGACGAGCTATCTCGCAAGCTAACATGGGCTCGAGGCTGGCTCGTTTGCGGCATCGCTTCCTCACTTGGGAATTTAAATAATGACACCGAGCTGCTGTGTAAATGATGGCATCCAGGCAAAAGATGCGTTTTTTTGGGGTGAATACAACCAGCTAGCTAGCAGAATGCTGTAGCGGTAGAAATGGGCCTAGTAATGATAACTAATGAACGTGCAATTATACTCGGTAACCATTCATGTGAATGAAGGCAATCAAGGGAGGGGCAACTCATGCTGATGCACGCTGGTGCGTCACTGGGTGTTGTTTTAGTAACGGCCCCCCAAAAAACGGAACTTTTTGCGGTGTATCTGGTTTCAATTCAGGTCAATCCTTTTTCTGCCAAATAGGTAACGAGTGCCTTTTTCGTGCAAAAAATATGAAATGATCGATAGAGAATCAATTGGTTGTGTAGAGTGTTTTTGTAACGTGTCTCTCAAGTCAACCACCGCAATAAAAATGACAAGGACAAGTTTGCACCCGCAATGTGGTTACCAGGTAAGCTAACAGTTAGCCTAACTTCTTCTACGTATTTATTCTTGTCAGGCATGTATGCTGACATTTTCAGGGGCAGGTGCTTAAGCCTAAAGAAAGGGCACCCATCGCCAATAATTGAGATCAGTGTCGGCACTTGAGCACATCCGATGGGAGGACATTAGTTCGATGTGTGTGTGTGAGAGAGGGGGGGGCAATATTTTAGCGCTCCAAAATGTGCGCCAGGCACACGTGCAGGTCTAAAAACTTGTTCCTCACAGTGGAGAATGAATTCTCGCAGTGTGCTGTGACGGTCCCAAATGCTAAACTCGGTTTGAAAGCAGTCAGCTTACTACTGATCAGATGCATGTACAGTATCTGCTACTTTAACAGGAGGTGACGTGAATATATGCAAATGAGCAACTTCCATCCATTCATCCATTTTCCGTACCGCTTACCTTCACTAGGGTCGCGGGCGTGCTGGTGCCTATCCCAGCTAACTTCGGTCGAGAGGCGGAGTACACCCTGAACTGGTTGCCAGCCGATCGCAGGGCACAAAGAAACAAACAACCAATCGCACTCACATTCACACCTACTGGCAATTTAGAGTCTTTAATCAACCTACCATGCATGTTTCTGGGATGTGGGAGGAAACCGGAGTGCCTGGAAAAAACCCACGCAAGCACGTGGAGAACATGCAAACTCCATACAGGCGAGGTCGGATTTGAACCCGGGTGCTCAGAACTGTGAGGCAGATGTAATAACCAGTCGTCACCGTACCGCTCATGAGCAACATAGGTTGTCTTGTTATTACTTTGTTTTGATTCTCTTTCATCTCACTGTTCGTGACTGAAATAAATCAATTCATACTTTAAATTATATCTAAAGACTGGCACATAACTGTTGCCTATATCAATTTTGGGGGAGGGCTGAAGCCCCCCTAAAATGTTCCTAACCCCCAAAATGATTTGGTTGCAGGTGGCTCGGCCAAAGTTTTAGTGTTAGTCCTCCTCAACGATTTTGTTGTCCCCCCCCCCACAAAAAAAACCACAGTGTACGACGAAGTGTACTGGCCACAGAACAAACTTTTTCACGGATGGAAAATGTAGATCATTTGGGATGTATAAAATTACATCCCCTATTTATTTATTTATCAGCTAATTTAAAAAAAAATAAAAAAAAGGGCCCCTGGTCGAAAATGTGGTTATGTGTGGCATGATATGGTTACATTGTGGTATGATATGGTTGTGTGTGTGGTGTGCTGTTTTGGCCATCTGGAGTACACTGCACACTATAATGCAGATTTAAAAAAAAAAAAAAAAAATTTATTTTTCTTTACTATCAAGTTTGGGATCTCTCGGGCCGGTTTTCCAACAACAACTGACAACATGGTCCTGGTCAGTCAGTCGTGACTGGAAGGTAGCGCAGTTGCTGGACAGGGTCTCACCTGCAGCTCCAAACCAGGCGTCAGTGCCCCCTGCTGGCCAATCATAGGTCGCCTGCTAATTGCTGTGGGAACGCTGTCTCTAAATCAGTTTCCCAACCTTTTATTGAGCAAAGGCGCATGTTTTACATTAGGAAAATCTCACACACACCACCAAACAAATATTCCACAAAAAAAAGTATACGATCTGGTATAAACACTCCCAAATGTACTGACTCGGTATAAAATTGAGTACAAAGCCATTATTCTGTTGTATGAATGGCAACAGGTTGAAAACAGGTTAGTTGTACCTTCTCCCATCTAGTGGAAGAGAATTCGATTGTTCTGCTTGTCACAGACAGATGAACAAAGATGCAGTATTTGTTGTCGATAATAATTTTCAAACCAACTGTGCAAAATTGGGTAATTTCCTGCAGCACGCTGGATGTTTACTCATGGTACAGTGATTGGGAATCACAGGTGTAAATTGGCATAGAGTAGATCCAGCAGACAGAGTGACCATTGAGCAATGTGATGTGACGTGACGCGACCGCCGCCATGTTTGATTCTTGCCGTGTTGCCGCTGTGATTGCAGAGAGCAAATGTTTTCAGTTGCATGACACTGGGGCAGCTGGTCGTGGCGGTGATGGCGTAGGACATCCATCACCGTCCATCGACTTTCCAAAAAGCAGCAAGCAGGTGTGCATTGCCCCAAATGACTGTTATTATGCTCAGAACACAGCCGTCCTCCCTCTTTAGGCCAAAGCATGTCAAGCCGCTCCGGTCCGCCTTTGACCATTGGCAGGTAAGTATATGCTAGCACCCGTGTTAAAACACAAAGAATTAGAGGCGTCCGCGGCCCAACAGAGACACCAGTTGAAGCGTCCAGGCGCTGAAGTTAACTAGATCTCACACGCTCGTTATCCAATTGTCACCCGCGGTCTCCATCGCACCAATAAGATGTGAGGAGCCAGTAGCTAAAATTGAGTTATCGCCGCCTCGTCCCGCTGATCTGGTCACCAGAAGAATGGTCGCATTGTTTCACTGTCCTTTCTCAGGAGAAACGTCTGAGAGCTGCAGGTGACGTCCGACCATGAGACCATTCGTGTTAACAAGGTTGCTTGCGCTCGGCTTCCAGAGGAAACGTCAACGGACACGTTAACCCCGGCACGCTCGCTCGGGTCTTTGATGGAACGGCGAGCGAGGGCGAGGACGAGGACGAAGCGAGCAAAGGCGTCCCCTCGTTGCGTCCAACATCATTAGCCGGGAAAGAGGCACTAGCACCACTGCTAATGAGCCCTGGTGGCATAATTAGCGCTCACGCTCGGCACTCGGCCTGCTGCTCACGGCTAATGGAGTGAACAAGGCAGAGAAGGAGCCATTAAGACAGGGTGTGGATTCCAGAGCACCGTGTGAAACCTTCCAAACAGCATTTAGCCCAGCTTGGCTCACTCGCCATTTTGCCTTCCTATTTGCTTATGGCTGGATTTATAGGTCCAAGTGTTCCATTCCCATAGTCATTTTTTTCCCGATTTCGATAGACAGTAATTCCTAGTCACAAGGGATAGGGACCAAGTCCTGCCATGAATTGACGACCCGCTTACATTTTTTTTAATTGCCTATATTTAAAATGTAAATATACCACAAACTATGAGCCCATATCAGTTTAAAGACTCAATAAAGAGACTTCAGAGATTTGTTTCTCAACACATTATACAGATGATAATTGCTAAAAACATGCAAAGATTTTACTATGTAAAAAAAAATAAAAATGGGGCCCAGTGACACACCTCAGCTTCAGCCTTAGTCGCCCGTCCCGCATTATATGAGAACTCGAGCACCTACGTTCGCATCAACAGTTATCAGGTGCAATTGTGACGTTCCGTTAGCTAGCTAGCTATGCTTACACCCTAAAAATGCATCTTCCCTTCAGGTAGTCAGCTGGCGTAGCCGCCTTGTCGTCGGCTGTGAATGCGCAAACTACAAACCACAAACTTGACAGCCAACATCTACACACTTGTGAGTGTGTGCAAGTCACAGAGAGAAGGTAAAACTATTTTAAAATGTGCGACACGCAGGTTGCATGTTAACAGGGGCTTTGCGCTGTCATGGCCGCTTCACAGCAAGCGCCACATTGTCGCGGTGTGCAAAAGCCATATTTTTGCGGCTTAAACATGTCGTTCTGTGTATAGGGATAACAAAAAAAAAAAAGCTAGATGAAGGAGCATCCATTTTTCCATGTTGTAGTAAAGGTGTTTGAGTGACAGTCGACAGTTGAAGTCGAAGGCAAGGTTTCAGCGCATTCAGCGTACACGCGCACAGCGGTGAGAACGGCTTGATTTTTATCTTGGTTTTGAAGCCTCGTTTTTTAATCACTCAAATTTGGGAGGGTTGTTAACAAAAATCTTTTCTGTTGTGTATCAAATTTACAAGACATTTATCTTCACTTTACAGTTTGAATTTTTGAATAAATCACAAATTAGTGTAATTGGATGACATCGATCTGTGCATTTATGCTGCACTTGTATTGTCAGATATACGATACATATTCCATTTTTATCCACATTTGAAAAAGGCCTGTTTCCAATTTGAAGTTTTATGATTCCATGGTTTTTCCGTGACACATTTGAATTCTGTCACCGGAGCGCAAAGAATATGGAATTGTGTCACTTAGCCTGCGCAGTGTAAATCCAGCCTATGAGGTGACATTTAATTGGAGCACCTTTGCTCTCTGTCAAAGGTAAAATCAAATGTCCAAAGTACTTGGCCTGATGGGCAGCATTCCTAAGCGACGACTGTGGAGCAATGCTGAGAGATGAAATGGGAATAGCCATTTGGGTGCATTTGATTTGTTCACGAGTGTCACCTGTGTGTGATTGGTGACAGGGGGTGGAGTCACATAATGGTCGCGGCTGGCAAGGTCAGCGGTGAGGGGGGGCAGGCTGGGTCAAGGTGGCCACTGATGACTGCTGTGATTCAAGCATGCACACACAGTAACACACCGTCCGTGACAGACAGTAACACAACAACCAGCAATAAAAGCTCATATTTCCAGCGACTGCAGCTAATTGGTTGTGGATGTGTTGCTTCTCTTTGAAACGAGCTCCCCCTCTATCGCTGCTTATTGTGTGGTGGCTCACAGCATTTGTGCAACATGAGAGGCTGGTCTGGATGAGTGTCGCATCTTCTGGTAGAAAACAGGTTAAAAGCCATTAGATGGCAGCTGTTGGGTCAGCTGGTGGCTAATCACAGAGAGGGACAGCCAGGAGGCTCCCATGTCTTCAGGGCTCAAGTCTCAAGCCTTCAAGTTTCAACAAAGTCCCAAGTTACTGTGGTAAAAAAACAAACAAGTCATGTACAGTCTATCCATCCATGCACCATCCACCCATGTTCCGTACCGCTTATCTTCACTCGGGTCGCGGGCGTGCTGGAGCCTATCCCAGCTATCTTTGGGCGAGAGGCGGGGTACACCTTGAACTGGTCGGCAGCCAATCGCAGGGCACACATAGACAAACAACCATTCGCACTCACATTCATGGGGAGAACATGCAAACTCCACACAGGCGAGGTCGGATTTGAACCCCGGTCCGCAGAACTGTGAGGCAGAGGTGCTAGGTCCAGTCTCGTCCCCACTAAAGTTTAAGCAAGTTGAGTCAAGTCATGACTTGGATTAACCAAGTCACAAGTCAAGTCATGCAATCATGCTCAGTCACAACACAGGATGTTTCAGGTATCATTCAGACAGACGTAAAGCCATCTGCATTTTACAGCTTAGGCTTTGCAGTTTTGATAAGCATATCATTCTCTTGCCCGTGGTTTACCAGTTAGCATTGGAGCAGCATTGCAAAATTGGAGAAGTTTTCCTGTCCCCGACTGCTGTTCAGTGCCAGTTTGAGAAGCTTGATGACTACAATCTACGTTTCCGTGACAACTTTCTCGAAACAGGACCTCTTCTTGACAAATCACACAGCTTAATGCCTGCTACTACAACCACTGGTGAAAACACAGCACGCTTTCGGCCCGGGAACTCAGCTTTAAAAAAAGATTGATTCAGCAGATGCTTTTGAGACTGATGAAGCTTTACCCGTGCTAATGCCAGGTTGTTTAAAGGCTTCAAGCGGAAGATTATGATGCTCGACAACCTGAAGCCGGGTATGGTTCAAGCTTTATCACTGTCCTCTGTGTCGGTAACCTCCACCTTCCCCCTTCTGCTTAGTGTGGACACCAGAGCCGGCCCTACCAAATGAATCATTCGTGACCGACGCATCACTAGTCTGAGTCAAGTCGAGTCATTAGCCAAGGAAGTCACAAGTAGTAAAACTGGCGGCCTCAGTCTAATTGGAATCATGTCATGTGAATGGAGTCCTCCACCTTTGATAACATTTGTGGATGAGGAGGCACCAGAGATGGTGCAGGACAGCCCTCGCCACATGCCAGTGTGCAGTTAGTGGCAGGTAGTTGTCGAGGTCAGTTAGTTCAGTGGTCACACAAAGATTCATATTTGCGGCTAATCAGCTGTTCAATAAGGCCACCGGTAGCCATGTGTGCAGGGGTTACATCGGAAGTTGCATTTTAAATATGACAAAAACAAATATTTTCAACCTATGGTCTCAAAACAAACTCAACCAAGCAAGACAAAATCTGACGTCTCGCCGAGGACTTGTTTAGCTTCAGGGATCCATAAGCACGAATATGATGTACAAGTGCAAGTACGCAAACAAAGCAGCACTAATTACACGTCTCCAGGGAGCACAACTGGAGCAAACGCTGTGGCATCTTCTTGCTTAAGGGTCTTTTTTAGACGAGGATGGCAGTGACGTGGACAGTCGCTGAATAATTTGATTTCGAGCAGAAAAGGTGAGTTTGCGTCGCCTGGCTGAGCCCACCTGGTCCGAGACGCAAGGCGGACCATCATTTTGTTCCACCTTGCAGAAGCAGTGTCCTAGAATGACTCAACTCAAACCTGAGAAACATAAAGCTTCACAATCAGGTCACAATAGTTTTTGATCATATGACACACTGGAAGCCCACCCCTACTACTACACAAGTCTTGTTGTTTGGGGTAGAGGGGGCCGCCTTGGAGACGTTTGAGAAGTGGGTCAACGTCTCATGTAAACATAAGCTAATTACTCACTTGGACGCAAGACGCGTTGGGTGTATTTGTACATGTGCGCATGTTCATTGATGCAGTGTTTCCCAACCTTAATTGAGCCAAGGCAAATATTTTGCATTAGAAAAATCTCACTGCACACCACAGAACAAAAATGTCACAAAAAGTGGATAAACAGGTACAGTAATTATATACCTTCTGCCATCTAGTGGAAGAGCTTTTATTTGCTCTGCCTGTCACTGTTTGTCGCTGCCATAGATAGATACACAAACATAAAATATTTGTAGTAAAGAAATAACTTTGTGGTTGGGAATCAGTGCATTGATGGAGCACGAGTGGCTTGAATGCAATGAAAAATCACACCGGGGCAGAACAGACGAGGTCACTCAGTCCCAGCACAGAAAAGAATAATGGCCAAACAAATAATAACGCAGTTACATCCATCTATTTTCTGTTGTGCTTATCCTGTTCAGGGTCATTGGTGAGCTGGAGCCTACTGTAACTCAGGTGACTTCCAAAAAGGCAGACTGTACCCTGGAACGGTTTGCTCTTCTCTAACAGTGAATTTGACAGCAAAATTCACTACAGGTGTTTGAGCCATGAGTCGACCAATACATTTCCTGGTTAGATTAGAACTTGTATTTAAAAAGTCATCTTCATGAAGCTATTTGCATTTTGACAGCATAAAACCAAGACGACGCTTAACACTTGAGCAATCGTACCTAGCCGTTGTGAGGCTTCCGACAGTTGAACATGCGCATTCAAAAGTTTAGAGACGGTCAAATTAAGTTCACCTGCAAAGGTTAAAGTGCATTTTAGGTTCATCCTAAAATTTCACCCGAAAGCCCAACATGCCAAACTTTTAGTTAGTGTATGTGTATTTATTTGTGTGCGTGTATATTTATTATTTACATCATAAGTAAAGTCTCAAGCATTCAAGTTTCACGCAAGTCCCAAGATACTGTGGCAAAAATCAAGAAAGTCAAGTTGAGTTCCCACTAAATGAAAAAGAAGTCATAAGTCCTACAATCTTGCTGAGTCACAATGTACAGTATATCTGCACAATAGCCACTTTGCAACCAATATCTATACTTGCGCTCGTTAGCTGAACAAACACATTCACCATCACATTTTTAACAGTCCCCAACCAGTCTCAGTATTGTCTATTACTTTATTGTCTTCTTAATGTAACGCATAACCGACATGAAGCTTAATTAATGTTTGACCAGCTATCTCCATTGTGAAGTTAATCAAGCTTACCTGTCTTTGTGGGTCTTAAAGTGATAGATGAAGTTGCAGTAGATGTAGTAATTGTCTTTGAGTTCAAAAGTTTCAAATGCAGATAGATGAGAATTGTTAAGTCATGGCGTTCAAGTCAAGTGGAGTTTCATGAATACCAAGTCAAAGTCAAGGGAAGTCTCAGGTTTTTAGCCAAGCAAGTCCTAAATCCCAAGATTGGTGACTTAAGTCTGACTGGAGTCAAGTCATGTGAATGGGGTCCCTCAGCTAGTGGAGTTGCTATAGGAGGTGTGCATGTGACTGGTCTGAGGGGTTCTTCACAAAGTTTTGACAATTTTCTGAGTTACAGTCATCAAGATGGGATGTGAGTGAATAAGCAGCCCTATTGTTTAGTGACGGAATGAATGACTCACCTTAAGAGTCTGGGTGTCATCTTTGACTCTTTAACTGCAGGGAGGATGAAAATGAGCACCTGAATGGCGAAGGGGCTGATTTTACAAACGAAAAATGATTGGTCAATGAGCCCATCAGTTCCACATTGAAATGATATCTGAAGGCATGGATGGGTAGATGAAAGATATATTTTAAGAACAACAAGGCAACACAAATTATCCATCCCTGCTTCAGTTTCCTTAAGTGCTTGTCCTCTTAGGGTTGCAGGTGTGCTGGAGCCTATCCCAGCTGACTTTGAGCGAGAGGCGCGATAGACACTGGAATGTTCGGCTGCCATTTGCATGGCACATGAAGACTCGTATCCATTCACGCTCATTCACACCTATGGACAACTTAGTCGTCAATTAAGCTAACATGCATGTATTTTAGCAAGTGGGAGGGAAAAAAACTCATGTACGCACGCTCGCGTGGAAAGAGCATGATGTAAACTCCACACAGTACGGCTAAACTCAAGATTCAAACCCAGAACTCCTGTGAGAGGAATTTATAAAATAAGGACAAAAACAACAAACACAGCCTAACCCCTCCCCCATTTACAATTGAAAATATTATTTTAAAATACAAACAACTCGGAGGTCCTCTAAAAGATTGTTTGACTTTAGGGGTTCAACAGTATGCACAGCAGTGATTCTCAAAGTATAGTAATTTATTAGTACCACTATAGTGGTACATGGGCTCCCTCTGGTGGTATGCAAAAGAATCACTGCCCAGTTGTATTTAACTTTTTAGTACAATACATTTGCATTTAATCTTCAATAACTGTTTGTTTTGAAACTTTTATTTAGGTTAAAAAAATAATAACTTTTGAGTGAAATATTTTTTTAAATAATTGTTTAAGAACAGTTTTTGTTTTCCTATATTTAAGTATAGGCCCAGGAGAAAAAATGAACCACAGCAGCAGTAACAGTTCTTTTTTCTCCCCTCACACCCCTTGCCACTTGTTTTTCCAAATCCACCTCCAGGACAGACGTAAGCTTTCTAGCAAGCATTCTGAGGTGGCCAGGCAAGTGGCAAGCACCGGTCTCTGGCTGGTTTTCTTTTCTTCCCCGGCTCCCGCCCCACAACTTCCATGTGACACTTCTTCAGAAAAGTGACACTAAACATTCAAAGTTCCCATAACTGGTTTGCTATTTCAGATAGTGATAATATATTTCCAAGAGTCAATTTCTCTGTATGAGATGTTTTTTATTTTATTTTAATTTTATTTTTTAATGTTGTTATACGACGCTACAAACACATATCTTTTATTTTGGTACTTCCGTTTCTTGGCAGTGTGGATTTGCATACTAGCTAAATATTTAGTTCAACCCAAAACATTTAGATTTAGCCTTTAACATTTATATTTAATTTAGATTTAGATTTAAAATGTTGTTTCAATATTAAACGCTTAACACACACACACACACACACACACATATATATATATATATATATATATATATATACATATTTAAAATGTATATATATTTTTAAAATTTAGATTTAAAATTTATATTTAGATATATATTTAACATTTAGATTTGAGATTTAGGTGTAACATTTAATATTTGGATTTAACTATAAAGTTGACAAATATTGTTCTAAATGTGCAGAAAAGTGACTCTTGAAAATTCACACCAGTTTTTTTAAACACGTTTTGAAGCTGTGGCAAAATGTTGCTGTTATTTTTGGCGTGAGCAGCTTTACAAACGGCACCCGATATCCTCTTGATGAATTCATTCAAAATTAAGAAAAGTAATCAAAATGTCACCAAACGTGTATATATCTTTTTTTTTTACTTTGAGAAAGTAATCGAAATAGTTACACTACTATTACATTTTCAACACGGTAACTTGTAATTGTAAGCAATTACATTTCCAAAGGCCGCGTCTTAGCAACAACTCATTGCTTTATGTCGCCATCTGCTGTCTGAACACATGTATTCTAAGTGACACGTTATTAATCTAGATGGGGAAAAATGCTTGATTTAAATGTGTGCACTCTCACAGACCCTGATGAACTGACGGGCGATGGTTGTGGGGAGGGGAGACGCAAGCGGACACTCGCCCACTTTTGAAACTACACAGTGTAACAGTCAAAGTAACACATTACAAAATGGACAACAATTATCATCCCCGTTACAATTTCATTAACATGACTTTGCTGGCTGTGAGTGCGAATGGTTGTCCGTGTCTATATGTGCCCTGCGACTGACTGGCGACCAGTTCAGGGTGTAGTCCGCCTTTCGCCCGAAGTCAGCTGGGACAGGCTCCAGCGTCCCGCGACCCCTAACCAGGATAAGCGGTGTTGAAAATGGATGGATGGACTTTGCTGGCATTTTAAAATCAGGGATATTCTGGAAGTGCTTAGGAGGATGAGTGAAAGTGAACTTCTTTTTTTTTTTTGAGTAGCTGGCTTTAAATTTTTTATTTTGATTTTATTAAAAGGCACTCATGCTCAGTTACTAATTTATGATATGTAAAACATTAAACAACAAAGGATGTCATCGGAGGACACCGCCGCTACCACCACATTAACCAAAACAACTGCAGATTTTTTTTTAAAAAGTATGTAGTTCAACTTCAATGTTGTGATGGCTGTAAGCGACACAACAATGACCTAAACAAATAAACCAACCAACCAACCAACCAACAAACAGACAAAAACACATTACAAATGATAAAACAATTTCATAGACCTACTTTTCATTGAACACCTTTTAGTAAACCCATTTGCAGTGATTTCTTTCTTTCTTTAACTAAACGAGTTGAATCAGTTCTCCTACTTTTACTTTTTTTTGGACCCAAATAACTTTTTCTAAGTAGCCTACTTTTGCAAACTCTGCTGGCAAAGAGAAAGCAGGACAAACTTGAGTGCAAATATTGCAGCGGAATAAACAGTGCCACCGGTGGTCGTCAGCGGTACTGCAGGCGGAAGCTGGCCACCTGTTGGGGACGGGACGTGGGGGGACATCGTCGTCTCACTTTTTCACTCAGCTTGACCACCTGACCCACGAACTCCTGTGGAAACTTTCCGGACACGGCGTTGCTTTTGTCGGTAGCGAGAAGGCAACTACATGGACAAACTGAAGAAGGTGCTGAGTGGCGAAGATGAGGATAACAACGCGGACGGGACCGGAATACTGGAGGTGATGTCAAGTCGCGCAGTTGTTTTTCTTTTTATGTTAGCTTGTTAGCTTCCAATGGCTAACCACAGTCAAACTCAAAATTATGACCACATGCTTCACGTTGCATATACACAACAGATGTTAATTTAGAGTTATTTCGTTTGTTCACATTTCGCATTGCAGCCATACATTCTACATTCATTCTACATGTCCTAATTTCCTGATTCTCTCAAGAATTCACTCAACCTTTGTCCTGTACATTAGATAGCCATGTGACCATAATTTTCCAAATATCATTTTATCAAAATAGACGATATCATTGATAGAGGAGTGTTACACGAATAAAATGAGTCCTGGTTTGTAAGAATCGGATAAGGACTATGGAGTTTATGCCACTTTCTATGTCGAGAATTTGCCCAACGTTTTTTGCCCAGAATTTCAGATAAATCCTTAGGAAATGTGAGCGTGAAATCTTTGGTTTAAAAATAAAAAATGCCCGGATGTTTCTAATTAGTTGAGACGATAATGTGACGTTTAAACAAGGCGGCATCCGCTTGAACCTTCTGTGTATCTCATTGTGATGATCAAATGGAGAGCAACATAATCGTCAGATTTACTTAAGAGAAAACAAGAATAATGATAGCGAGTCAGAACCATATAGTTTTCTATCATTACCATATCTTATTGAGGTGTGATTTCCGACACCGAAATCATGGATGATTTTCATTTTTGTCAGAACCACAGAAAATCTCAACTGAATAAAAAAATACAAAAACGTTATTAACTTGCGCAAAACAATGAGAAAACGTGATTTCGGTGTACCGCCGCTAAATTGACGTACCCGATTTCCAGCACAGCGAAGTGGAACGAATTTGGCGCCCGGTTTAATGGATTTAGTAACATACCTACATTAGAAAAATCCATTTGGGCAGAGTAGCCAAAAATTGTGCTCAAGTAAGAATAGTGTTCCTTTAGAATATTTAGACTCAAGTAAAAGTAGGCACAGTGGAAAAAAAGTACTGAGTAACTGGTGAGTAATTTGTGATTTATTATTTTTTATTTATCAGACCATGAATGTCAAATAGACAAAAATATAAGGCACATACCACACATAAAACATTCAAGTAAAAGTGAAAAGAATGTTGCATTAAATCTACTGTGACAAGTACTGTTTATGTAAAAAGTGATATCAGTAAATCTAGCGGAGTAAATGCAGGGCATTACCCACCTGTCACAAAAAGTGGCTGCAGAGGTTAATTATGGACTGTCTGCCATCTTGTGGAAGAGCATTTAATTTTAAAGCCTGTCACTATACGTTGACAAGTTTAATACTAACACTAAAGAGCATCTGTGTTGAGTCCTTTGATCCTTTTTTTTAATCCTTTGAGCAACTGATTGAATACAAACGGTGCAGCAGCACATGTAGACAGACAGAAGTACTGAGCGCTATATGTTCTTTATCCCCTGCGTAGAACATCTAATGTTAGTGCTGCACTGATGAGCTGATATAGGAGTTGAGATGTCTTAATGAACAGGATAGGCGTCTTTCTGTCTTATACTGCCCCCAGCTGGCCAATGTTGGCTCACCAGAAGGAGTGTCACAATGGCCATTCAGTTGACTGCAGTGAGACAAAAACTGTTTTATTCTTTAAAATTGTCATTACTATGTGTTTTTGCAATGTGCAATGATAAGCGATTGAGAGGATGGATGGAAGGAATATTATGGAATGATTTTTTTCCCTTATTAAAATGCACATCAGAATCATCTTTATTTGCCAACTATGTCCAAAAAACACACAAGGAATTTCTCTCCGGTAATTGGAGCCGCTCTAGTACGACAACAGTCAATTGACAGAGAACACTTTTGAGACATAAAGACATTGACAAAAAAAAAAAAAAGTCACTGAGCAATAAAGGGTTGCTAGTTATCTGCTAATGCCGGTACATTTAAAAAAAATAAAATTGTGCAATTGTGCAAAAAGATGCTCTAGCACTTAGAGTAGTTCGAATGACTAATATTGCAATAGTCCGGTGCAATGACCATTTTGTAAAGGGCGCCGAGACTTCAAGCGAGTAGTACGATAATCTGGGACAATGTTGATTGTGCGAATGTTGCAGATACTCCTCAATCAGTGTGCAAATGGAGCAGATGCTACTCTGACATGAGTGGCCAGTATTGGTCAACAACAGATATGCAAATAGTGCAGCGTGGCGAGACTACTACAGTGAGTGCACGAGTAATATATATTTGGCCCGACAGAAATGTGACAACAAACTCAAGACAAAAAATTGTCAGCATGTTGCAATGGAATTGTAGGTTAGGTGTTTAAGAAGTTGCTTGCAAGAGGGAAGAAGCTGTTGGAATGTCTGCTAGTTCTAGTTTGCATTGATCGGTAGCGCTTACCGGAGGGAAGGAGCTGGAAGAACTGGTGACCAGGATGTGACGGGTCCAAGAGGATTTTGTACGCTCTTGTCTTAGTTCTGGCAGCGTGCAAGTCCTCAAGGGTGGGTAGGTGGGTACCGCCAATCCTTTCAGCAGCTTTGATTGTCCGTTGCAGTCAGAGTTTGTCCTTTTTTGTAGCAGCACCAAACCAGACTGTGATGGAAGAACACAGGAATGATTCGATGAGCGCTGTGTAGAACTGCCTCAGCAGCTCCTGTGGCAGGCTGTGCTTTCTCAGAAGCCGCAGGAAATACATCCTCTGCTGGGCCTTTTTGAGGACGGAGTTGATGTTGATTGCCCACTTCAGGTCCTGAGAGACTGTAATTCCCAGGAACTTGAAGGTCTCGACAGTTGACACAAGGCAGCTGGACAGCGTGAGGGGCATCTGTGGCGAAGGATGCCTCCTGAAGTTTTACATTACATTACAACAATTTATTTTTTTTGGGGGGGGGAGCTGGAAAGGGTGGCTGGTTAGAGCGTCTGCCTCACAGTTCTGAGGACCGGGGTTCAATCCCCGGCCCGCCTGTGTGGAGTTTGCATGTTCTCCACGTGCCTGCATGGGTTTTCTCTGGACACCCCGGTTTCCTTCCACATCCCAAAACATGCATGGTAGGTTAATTGAAGACTATAAATTGCCCGTAGGTGTGAATGTGAGTGTGAGTGGTTGTTTGTTTATGTGTGCCCTGTGACTGGCCGCCAACCAGTTCAGGGTGTACCCCGCCTCCTGCCCGGTGATAGCTGGGATAGGCTCCAGCTCTCCTGCGACCCGCGTGAGGAGAAGCGGCTCAGAAAATGGATGCATGGCTGGAGAAGCTGGAAAGTGGTCACTTGGCTTGCATTCTTTTGCCATGTGACCACGCAATATTATGCAGCGCATAATAACTTCAAAATGTCAGAATCGCCATAAACCGGTGACGTCCTTTACATGGCTTATCTTGTGTGGAGCCAGGGTGCAGCTTGGACTCACCTATCACACCCAAGACGATAGACAAACAAGCATTGACACACACATGCGCTCCTGAGGGAGAATATTAGTGTCGTCAAACATTGAATTAACCTAACATGTTTTTCTGCCTGTGAGACATCAGTGCTAACTGCCAACACTGCTGCAGTAATTACATTTGAAGTACTGAAAACACAATGTAATGCAAATGAGTTTCCATCATTAATTCTTTGGACCTGTGTGCGTGTGTTTCGTCAAAATAATGTTGATGTCATCTCTCCAGAGAACCAGTCAGGCAGCGACACTGGCCTGGGGGACAAGGATGAAAGGCTTCCTGCTCTGTTTCATTTTGGGGATGCTGTGCTCCATTCTGGTGAGTGGTTGGTGCTGTGATGTCATGCAAGGAGCTTCTCGGGTAGGGCTGCCAAACTTTCTTCCAAGGGTTGCATACAGAAAAGTGGAAGGATGCGAGGACCACTTTGACACGCTTTACCTTTATTTAACATGCGAAAAGTAAAAGTAGTGGAATGAAAACTGACAAAACAACTTTAAATGCTTGATTACGTAATAATGAAGTTAGCCTGGCGGCACGGTGGACGACTGGTTAGAGCGTCTGCCCCACAGTTCTGACGACCGGGGTTCAATCCCCGGCCCCGCCTGTTTGCATGTTCTCCCCGTGCCTGCGTGGGTTTTCTCCGGGCTCTCCGGTTTCCTCCCACATCCCAAAAACATGCATGAATTGGAGACTCTAAATTGCCCGTAGGTGTGAATGTGAGTGCGAATGGTTGTTTGTTTGTATGTGCCCTGTGATTGGCTGGCAAACAGTTCAGGGTGTACCCCGCCTCCTGCCCGATGATAGCTGGGATGGGCTCCAGCACGCCCGCAACCCTAGTGAGGAGAAGCGGCTCAGAAAATGGATGGATGGATGAAGTTAGCCCATTTTAAAGCAATAACCTGCGATTTTGGGCGCCCCCTACTGCTGGAATTCAGCATTACAACAAAATGTCCATCGCTTCGATATGACGTAGGCGAGCGGAGTCCAACTGTCCCCCTCTCCCTCTCTCTCAACCCCTTCCGGGTGAATATACAATACCGTAGTGTATAGTGGAGCAGTTTAAACACGCAAGATAAATTAAACGGGCGAGAGAAATTGTCAATAGTTAAATATACGGCATACATGTACTGTACGTTCGCTAACCACTGTGGTGTTACAACCTAGGTTGCTGTTAATGTAGAGACACACATACATTTACTTGTTCCCCCTAAACCATTCAAATGGTGTACATTATAAGGTACATATATTATTGTGTTTTACAACAATACTTAACTATATTTACAATGTACCGGTGGAGGAAATAAAAGTGAAGGCTGTGGCCAAAATGTATGCAGGCAGTATACGTACGGACGTTTGTGCCTCTCGCCTGCTGTTCAAATAAGCGAGCAGCGTCTTGATTCTGTAGCAACCCACTTCTTCCAACGATTAATCTATATTTCTATGGTTTATTAAATGTGATAAAGTGCAAAATACTGTTTGTGCAGCATCAAATGCGCGTCCACATCGAATGGCTCAATGTGCGGCGGGGGATGGGGTTGCTTCGTAGAAGTATAAGACATTTTTCATCGGTAATCCTGCTCTTCTTCCTCAGTTTTCATCTCGATTATGCTTTTCGTGTCACGTATCCGGACCTCAGCTGTATGTTACCGGCAATCGATGTCTGTAGGGAGATCAAAGAAGTTGCAGAAGCCGGCAGGGAGAATCTCTCCACGTCATGACATGTGGTGAAGTGGCAACAGCGTTACGACGCTCAAAGTTATAATCAAGTGGATGAAGGTTATTGAAAACCACATTGCTGGGTCACTAGCAAGTTAATTTACACACACACACGTTAAAAGGAATGCGATAAGGATCAACAAAAGCAATAAAAACAGATCAGTAAGGACGAGAGGAGTGATGGCTCATGACCACTAGACCACTCACACAGTTGCTGGCAGGCAACGGCTCCTCGAAAAGAGATCGATGTTTGTTTGCGGCCATTTTTATTGTCACTATTATAATTGTCCATAGGTATGAATGTGAGTGCGAATGGTTGTTTGTTTATATGTGGCCTGCGATTGGCTGGCGACCAGTTCAGGTTGTACCCCGCCACCCGCCCACAGTTAGCTGGGATAGGCTCCAGCACGCCCGGGACCCGAGTGAGGATAAGCGGTGTCAAAAAATTGATGGATATATATGTATGTATGTGTGTGTGTGTGTATGTATGTACTGTAATGCACACCCAAGTATAATATGTATCCACAAAGTTGACCTCAAAATTCTGGAAAACCTTTCTACCTATGTATAATGCATTTTTACAATGCGTGATTTTGCTTCTACCAATATAATCAAAACTAGACTTTACACCCATCTGATCGGTCTGATCGGTACCGGCCGATAATTAGCATTTTATGCTGATTGGCTTTAATGTCATAATTCGCCGACCCTTGATCGGCTCCACAAAAGACATTTACTCCATGTCGCCGTCGTGTAAAATATATTATAATCCAAAAGCTAGTTTATTTTTAGCCTTGTCGCTTGTCTTTTTACGTACTAGTACTGTAAATATCTGACCACCAATAAATGTATTTAAAAAAAAAAAAAAAAAAAGTCGGCAGTGTGCGACAGACAACACGTAATGCGTGGATCAGACTACAAGACAAATTTGGTCTTTCACAATTGCAACATGTCAGACGACCGCAATAAAATCTTGTATTCCGATACCACCGCTGACGAAAATGAAAATGAAACGATGGTGGACATTTTGGCAGGATAATGATCCAAAACATACTGCCAAGGAAACTCTCAATTGGTTTCAAAGAAAAAAAATAAAGCTGCTAGAATGGTCCAGCCAATCACCTGACTTCAATCGAAAATCTATGGAAAGAACTGAAACTCAAGGTCCATAAAAGAAGCCCACAGAACCTTCAAGATTTGAAGACTGCTTGTTTGGAGGAATGGGCCAAAATCACACCAGAGCAATGCATGCTACTAGTTTCTCCATACAGGAGGCGTATTGAAGCTGTCATTACAAACAAAGGGTTTTGTACAAAGTATTAAATTAATACCAGTTGGTGTGTTCAATACTTTTTCCCTGTGTCTTTTCACATTATGACACATAACTTAATTTCTGAGCTTATTTGTTCTACTTTCTTTGTATATATGTATTACTTGGGTTGTTCCCAACATCTGGTGAAATTTTCATGTCAATAGCACCTTTGGAAATACATTTAGAGAGGAAAATGGTGTGGCAACACGGTGGGTGATTGGTTAGCACATCTGCCTCACAGTTCTCAGGACCCAAATCCCAGCCTCGCGGGTTTTCTCTGGTTTCCTAACACATTCCAAAAACATGCATATGGTAGGTTAATTGAAGACTGAATTCCCTGTCGGCGTGAATGTGAGTGTGAATGGTTGTTTGGTTCTATGTTCCCTGCGATTGGCTGGTGACCAGTTCAGGGTGCAGCCTGCCTCTCGCCCGAAGATAGCTGGTATAGGCTCCAGCACGCCCACGCCCCGTGAGGATAAGCGGTACAGAAAATGGATGGATGGATGGAGAAATATGGTGACACGTTCAATACTTATTTCAGCCGCGGTGTGTATATAGACTGCACGATGGACGACTGGTTAGCACATCTGCCTGGGTTTGAATCCGGCCTCCCTTGTATGGAGTTTGCATCACTGTTTGCATCTGTGGAAAAGGTGATTGCCCCCCTGTTAAAACATAACTATGCTTTGTCATACCTGAGCCCAATTTCTCTGGCCACACCCAGGCCTGATACTGCCACACCTGTTCTCAATCAACAAATCACTTAAAGAGGACCTGCGTGACAAAGTAGACCAAAAGATCCTCAAAATCTAGACACAGAGCTCCCAAATGTTACAGAACGTCCGTATTTTGTTACGGAAATCACTGAACGCTGACTCGTTAGGGTCGGAGATTGTTCCAGATGTTGGGGGAGAAAAAAATCCAGTGCAAACATTTCTTTGTTCCCTTGTGCTGCTGTTTCCATGGTAACAGCCTGTTTATTTCAGGGCACATGTATGTTGTGGTTGCCTGGACTTGGTCTCGCTGTGTTCGCTGTCCTGTACAGTGTGGGAAACCTCTGCTCTTTGGCCAGGTACACACTGTGTAATCACTCCTCCTCTTGTTTCTTAATACTACAACCCCTATTCCAATGAAGTTGGGACGTTGTGTTAAACATAAATAAAAACAGAATACAATTATTTGCAAATCATGTTTGACCTATATTTAATTGAATACACTACAAAGACAAGATATGTAATGTTCAAACTGATAAACTTTATTGTTTTTAGCAAATAATCATTAACTTAGAATTTTATGGCTGCAACACATTCCAAAAAAGCATTTCAGCAATAATGGTGCCTGCACAGATATGTAAGTTACCCATGCCATTGGCACGAACACAGCCCCATACCGTCACAGATGCTGGCTTTTGAACTTTGCGTCCATAACAGTCCGAATGGTTCTTTTCCTCTTTGGCCCAGAGGACACGACGTCCACAATTTCCAAAAACAATTTGAAATGTGGACTCGTCGGACCACAGAACACTTTTCCACTTTGCATCAGTCCATCTTAGATGAGCTCGGGCCCAGAGAAGCCCGGCGACATTTCTGGGTGTTGTTGATAAATGGCCTTTGCATAGTAGAGTTTCAAGTTGCACTTACGGATGTAGCGCCAAACTGTATTTATTGACATTGGTTTTCTGAAGTGTTTATGAGTCCATGTGGTAATATCCTTTACACATTGATGTCGGTTTTTGATGCAGTGATTTCTCCAGATTCTCTGAACCTTTTGATGATATTATGGACCGTAGATGATGAAATCCCTAAATTCCTTGCAATTGTACGTTGAGGAACATTGTCCTTACACTGTTCGACTAGTTTCTCACGCACTTGTTCACAAAGAGGTGAACCTCGCCCCATCTTTGCTTGTGAGTGACTGAGCCATTCAGGGAAGCTCCTTTTATACCCAATCATGGCACCCACCTGTTCCCAATTAGCCTGTTCACCTGTGGGATGTTCCGAACAGGTGTTTGATAAGCATTCCTCAACTTTCTCAGTCTTTTTTGCCACCTGTCCCAGCTTTTTTGGAACACGTTGCAGCCATAAAATTCTAAGTTAATGATTATTTGGTAAAAACAATAATGTTTATCAGTTTGAACATTAAATATCTTGTCTTTGTATTGTATTCAATTAAATATAGGTTGAACATGATTTGCAAATCATTCTGTTTTTATTTGTTTAACACAACGTCCCAACTTCATTGGAATTGGGGTTGTACATAAAACACGTCTGTCTCTGCTGTGGTTTCAGCACCATGTTCCTGATAGGGCCGTGCAGACAGTTAAAGAACATGTGTGCTAAAGAACGAGCACTGGCCACAATCATCATGCTGGTGAGATGAGAATAATTGTGGGATGTCATCTCTTCCATGCTGTGATCATCATCAACTTCATTGAAGAAAAAAAATACCCAGCCATTCAAATTTTGGAAAATTCTTTCTTAAATGTTTAGAATGTGAAGGTTGATGGTAGTATGCAGGCAGCTTGGTGATAAACTGTCTGTCTGTCTTTCTTTTTGCAGGTGTGTCTGGTACTGACACTGTGTTCAGCTTTCTTGGTGAGAAATTTGTATCATCGTTTGAAAAGCATGACGTGCGTCTTAATATTTTCTTAAAGCATTTGTTGGAGCACCCACCCAATGTCTGGTCTATGCCACAAGTGCCCAAATTTAACAGCATTCGTTATTACTATTCGTGTTTTTGTGTCTGTAATGGTTAACACACCAGTATCCAGAACCTCTTTAACCAAAATTATATTTTTAATACTAAAATGTAATTATTGTTGTTGTTCATTGTTTTTCCAAATGTACTGTTTTACTTTTAAAAAATAGGCAAACTAAAGCATTTTATTTCGTAAGATGTGAAATTATAATTTTCTTGCATTCTGTACCGCTGTTAGATTTGTGATTGGATGAGCAAGTCAAGGACTAGGAGCGGAGCGAGGGAGTGAGTGTGTAGGCAAACTTTCCACCTACACACAACAACCTTCTGCCGTGAAAGTGTAGTTGAGTGGACAACTAGTTAGATGTTTTTTTGGTGTGTGTGTTTAAGGCCAACAATAACCGTTCGTTAAAGATACACTGCAATACAATAATATGTACTGTAGACGGTGTCATATGTACTGTAGACGGTATTTTGCCACAACATTTTTGCAACTATTTTTCCGTGCATAACAGAGGATAGGTTTCGCAAAAAAACAACAACAATCTGTGAACAGTTAAAAAGTCTGAACAGATGAATTTATGAATGCCAAAGCTCAACAACATGGGAGTTCACTATATTGCTAATGTACAGTTTTTACAGCCAACACAGGGAGCTTGCACTTCCTAAATTAAAATGTAATTCTTCTCTATGATCAGCAGAGGGTATCTCTATCTATCCATAGGTTTTCTATGCCACTTATCCTCATTAGGGTTGCCGGTGTGTTGGAGCCTATCTCAGCTGACTTCTGGCCAATTGCAAGGCACTTGCAGACACATTCACACTCACATGGACACTTATTTATGAGGATAATTTAGAGTATTCAATGAACGAGTGTGGGAGGAAGAAGAAGAAGACAATGACGAAGAAAAGAAAGACGTCGACAAAGAAGTAGAAGAGAGAAGATGAAGTAGAAGAAGAAACTTGCGGCTTTTCCGTAGCCACAGTACCCGGAGAAAATCCACGCAAGCATGGGGAAGTATTACCAATTATTAAAATCCAAATTATGTCATTAACTTGCACCACTGGAGTGCAGTAAGCCATTAAACACCTCTTTGGAAATTAAGAATATTACATGAAAATTCCTGTGATTGACTGGGAATCAGTTTAGGCTGTACCCCGCTTCTCGCCAAGAGTCAGCTAGGATAGGCTCCTGCACGACTACGACCCTAGTGAGAATAAGCAGTACGGAAAATAGATCGACATGAAAATCCTCCCGTGTCCAAAAATTTATATTTGATGCAGTCTGGTAGATAAACATTAAAAATCTAAAATGTCCAAGTGTCAAGTCTTGAATTAAACCAATTCTACCCAACTTGTAGGGTTCAATCCAATAAAGAACAAGAAATTTAACAGATAATTTTCATGGGTTTTCTTTGGCCAAAAGTGACCACAATAGAGCCAAATGAAACAATTTGATGCAAAGAGACACAAATGGCCAGTACAGACAATTAGAATTTGCTGTCCGGATATTCCCCGCGGGGGGTTGCATAATCTACTGACCTCTGTCTCCCTCTAGTGGAAGAGCAACGGCCTTGCACTGCTGTTCTGTGTCTTGCAGTTTGTGGCGTTCAGTTGGTAAGCTTTGGTCCACACGTGCAGAGGTGTATTGGGGGGGGGGGGGGGGGGGGGGCGGCAATTTAAACAATTCCCAAGTGATTTATTTATTGATTTTCCCTCTCACCCAAGCCGCTAATAGAGTAAGACACAATGCTTATTAAGCCTACCTCCTCTAACATCCTGCTGTATTTTTACTTAAAATTATTATTTTTTTTAATCCATAATTAGTGTCTATTGTAGACATTCCCACGCTGGCTCCCTTGGTGGTGCACCAAAAATGATATAGCAGAATTATGCATTCAACCTTTTAGCACGCCCCTTTGTCTTTTGTAAGAAGCTAATTTAACATATTTTGCATTTCTGTAGCAGAAAATAATCATACAATAATTACTGTGTAAACAAAAACAATAATAATTGCACTGAATGAACAGAGCCTCTTTCCCAAGACCCCTTGCCTCCGCAACAAGGTGCCTTATGCAAAATTCACGCTACAATGCATGCATAAACGCATCAATAATAGGGAATGGTTCATTCTGTCTGGATTGTACTCCCTGGTATAGTTCTGTTTGATATCTTCACAAATGCAGACAGGCTTCAATGATATGAGAAAACAACAGCTGTCTGCTGTGACCGAAATCTATTTTTTCCCCACTGGCTATCTTTCAAAGTCGAATAAAAATGTTGTAGAATGTGTTGAATTATCTCATACAAGAGGCAACCTACAGTGGGTATGGAAAGGATTCAGATCCCCTTAAAATGTTCACTCTTTGTTATATTGCAGCCATTTGCTAAAATCATTTAAGTTATTTTTTTTTCTCATTAATGTAACACACAGCACCCCATATTGATTTTTGCTGATGATTGAGTTTTGCAGATTTATTAAATAATAAAAACTGAAATGTCACACAGCCCCTTCAGACCCTTTGCTGCGACGTTATACATCTAACTCAGGTGCTGTCCCTTTCTTCTGATCATCCTTGAGATGGTTCTTCACCTTAACTGGAGTCCAGCTGTGTTTGATTATACTGATTGGACTTGATTAGGAAAGCCACACACCTGTCTATATAAGCCCTTACAGCTCACAGTTCCTTTGACCTCAATGAGAATCATGAGGTCAAAGGAACTGCATGAAGAGCTCAGAGACAGAATTGTGGCAAGGCACAGATCTGGCCAAGGTTACAAAAAAATTCTGCTGCACTTAAGGTTCCTAAGAGCACAGTGGCCTCCATAATCCTTAAATGGAAGACGTTTGGGACGACCAGAACCGTCTCTCACCAAAAGCCTTGGTGAGAGAGGTAAAGAAGAACCCAAAGATCACTTGTGGCTGAGCTCCAGAGATGCAGTCGGGAAATGGGAGAAATTTCTATAAAAGTCAACAATCACTGCAGTCCTTCACCAGTCAGGTCTTTATGGCAGAGTGGCCCGACGGACAAATGACAGCCCGCATGAAGTTTGCTAAAGAAAACACACCTGAAGGACTCCAAGATGGTGAGAAATAAAAATCACTGGTCTGATGAGACTAAGATAAGGCCCAAAAGTTCAAATTATAAGCGGTATGTGTGGAGAAAACCAGGCACTGCTCATCACCTGTCCAATACAGTCCCAACAGTGAAGCATGGTGGTTGCAGCATCATGCCGTGGGGGTGGTTTTCAGCTGCAGGGATAGGACGACTGGTTGCAATCGAAGGAAAGATGAATGTGGCTAAGTACAGGGATATCCTGGACCAAAACCTTCTCCATCGTGCTCAGGACCTCAGACTGGGCCGAAGGTTCACCTTCCAACAAGACGATGACCCTCAGCACACAGCTAAAATAACAGGGGAGTCGCTTCAGAGCAACTCCGTGACTGTTCTTAAATGGCCCAGCCAGAGCCGTGACTTAAACCCAATTGAGCATCTCTCGAGCAATCTGAAAATGGCTGTCCACCAACGTTCACCATCCAACCTAACAGAACTGGAGAGGATCTGCAAGAAGGAATGGCAGAGGATCCCCAAATCCAGGTGTGAAAAACTTCATTCCCAAAAAGACTCATGGCTCTATTAGCTTCTACTAAATACTGATCAAAGGGTCTGAATACTTATGGCTGTGTAATATTTCAGTTTTTCTTTTTTTCATAAATCTGCAAAAATGTCAACAATTCCGTTTTCTGTCAATATGGGGTGCTGTGTGTAGATTAATGTGGAAAAAAAATGAACTTAAATAATTTTAGCAAATGGCTGCAATATAACAAAGAGTGAAAAATTTAAGTGGGTCTGAATACTTCCCGTACCCACTCATATAGAAGCGACGGACGGCTTTATTGTTGAAATGCTGAATTCCAGCATCTGGTGTGACAGAACTTATAGCTTTAAATGTTGCAAATTTGAAAAGCTGTTTAACAAATATATCATTCAAGGCATTTAAATAAAGTGTTGGAGTTTATATTATTCAAGATTTTGACACCAATATTTTCTCTTTTATAGCAAATGAATATCGGCTCCAAATATCGGCCTCCTCGACTACTAATAATTGGTATCGGCCCTGATAAAAAAAATATCTTCAGGCCAAGTGTCAGGTGTGGTTTCCATGGAGACCAATTGTAACTGCATATCCAGCCTGTTACTTGTCCACCTGGTTTCAGCATGAATGCCATTTTTTTTTTTTTTTTTTAAATCTACAGACCACCCCCTGGTCCTATGCCACACATGCACACCAAGACACACACAAATGGAAATAAGAGATCTTGTTACAATTTGATGAAAATTTGTTTACTGCAGGTACGGCCTATCTTACATCCCATTTGCCAGGTGATACACACGTATGCACATGCAGTACACATATTTAAATCATAACTGATTCAAAACTTAACGAAATTTGTGGTGTTTGTGTATTTCAGGGACGCCGTCATCAAATTATGTTCTGTCTGTTTCTAAAATGTCTGAGTGACCAGTCAGGATGCTGCAAGTCTTCAGGCCAAGTGTCAGGTGTGGTTTCCATGGAGACCAATTGTGACTGCATATCCAGCCTGTTAATTGTCCACCCGGTTTCAGCATGAATGCCATTTTTTATCTGCGCCCCTGCAAATGTCTATTTATTGTTTTCACGTTTCTCAGTGTGATTTTACATTTTTGCTCATGTGTGTTTATTGGTATTGAGAGGCACATAATTGGTATTCAGTCACATACAGTAATTGTCACAATTGTTGATTTATTAATCGACATTAATGGTCAAATATTATATTATGTAAGGAAGTATGAGAGCAAGGTCAATGCTGCATTCATTGTGAGGGGGCATAATGATGAGCTTTGTATGCTACCTGATGGTGGGTGGGGGATTTATTCTCATTCTGTTTCTAAATGTCCTGATATTTAAGAGCAAAGTCTCTCTGGAATTTTTTTGAAAATGTATTTCTGTCTGAAACATTTTAGGAATGACAAAAAATGTCATCCTCATTGAGTGGTGAAAATTTTAATTGACATGGAGGTCAATGTTTGACAAGACCCAAACAATAAATAAGTGCAGCATTTCTGTAATGCTGAAATCTTTACTAACATGCTGAAGTTGATCAGTTTGTTCTGGCAAATGTTGGTGTGTGACCTGCTGATGTTTTCCTTCCTCCTTTTGTTCACGCTGTCTTTATGCCTGACGACAGGCTAAAGCCCCTAAATCTCCTTGCTGATTAAATCACACACACTTCACACACATGCACGTATCAGGTGTCGTGGGTTTCCAGATGTTTGACCTCTTGTCAGTTTCACGCTTCTGCTCACAGATGTGTGTGTGTTTTAACTTCAATATTCTAAGCTGATATTTAAATGTTGGTGTGTCACTGTCATTGGCACTTGCCTTGAAAAGAGAAAACGCAAATCTCTTTCTCAACAGGAATTTGTGTTTTTCATCCTTTTGGGCTGTGTAATCAAGTGGCACTGGTAAAGGCTTGAATGAAAGTAAGAGTACAAATTCTCAAGTTTTTCTCCAAGCAGTCTTTTCTGGAATGCGACTTTTCTTCACTTAGCTACATGGATGTGCTCTTATTTGGAAAAATACTTTCTCACTAAGTATTAAAAAAAAACACACAGGATATTTTGAATAATGTAATGTAATTGTTGGTGTGTTATGTGTGTTTGCAGCTTGACTGTAGTTAAGAGTGGCGAGGGAGGAGCTTTGTCTGATTGTGTTCAGTTGCTTGCTGACCCCTTTCATATTCCCATCCAAAATATTTTTAGCGTTCATCTTTCTATCAGTCCCCTTTGGGATTCTTTCATTTCAGGTGAGTGTGACTTTTTATTTTATTTTTTATTTCGAAATTATTATTATTGTTTTTTTGTTTAAGCTACAATTCTTTAAGTATGGTCATCATTCGAGACCGAGGCCTAGCGACGGCATGGTGAAAACTCATTTGATTGTGTCATGCAGATGAAGGTGGGGAAGCAACAGGATGCTGGTGAGACTTCACCGGAGCTCTGCATATCGCGGCTGCTGACCGCAGTGGAGCGCGAGCTGCAAGCCGGGCAGGAGAAGGGTGACCCCACAGAAAGAGGGCTACAGGTCACCCTGGAGGGCGCTGAGCTGTGGAGGAAGTTCCAACACATCACCAACGAGATGATAGTCACCAAGAACGGCCGGTGAGTAGCCTTCTAAAATAAAAGCATTTGCATTAGACAAGCTAATGAAAGAAAGTTACAACTCCCAATGTGCATTCTTAGTTTAGTTGAAGCTCTATAGTAGCGATTCCCAACTACATTAGTCGACTGTGAGAAATTATCAGGTGTGCCGTGGGAATTTTAATTCAATAAATTGTGGCTTCCAGAGATTAAGTATATCAGTGTTGTCATGGTGGGTTGAGCTCCAACAGCGTGAGATTGTTGAAGTGCTGAAGCTGATTGGAATGGAGGTGTGTGAACGCGTCCAGTTGTCCACGTTCACACCCACGCTAAAACCATGGATCACCATTACCAAGAAGGATTTTCTGTTTCTTATATTCATTTTTAGTAGTCATTCTCAGATTGACAAACTGACAATTGTCATGTCTGAAATAGTTTTAATGAATGAATAATTACTTCAATGAATAACATACTGCACACAATTTAAAAAAAAAAATGTTGCGCTGCTCTTTCCGATGGGTGCTGTGTTATTCTGGCTCTTTGCTTATTTGGGAGGCCCCCCATCTTAACGATTAACTCCACGAGTGTGTTTTCTGTCTTTGGCTTTTGCGTGTTTAGAGGTGATGCCACCGCGAATGGCAAAGAGAACAATATGATGATGACCAATTCATTTGGGCGTAGGATAAACTAAGGAAAGAGGTACAGGTGTCTGGCCGCACAGTACAATTAACTGCTAAAATTTGTCACAAAATTAATGAAACCCCACAGTAGATGACATTCAACTATGTATTTATTTTTAACATAATCAACATTCTCATCAAATAGGGTAACTCAAATGATCAAATTAAACAAATAAATGAATGCCTGGCAATAATAATAATAAAAGTATTCAAAATTAAAACATTAAAACTTTGCTACTCTGCTCTGAATAACTGAAATAAAAATAAATAAAAATAAATCTGGTCTATTTACAACAAGGATGCTACTTAGCAGGAGCACCCTCCTTAGTGCCATCTCCTGGAGGATTTTTATGACCTCACGTCTTTCAGAAATCAGTAACTCACTTTGGGCTAGTTAACAATAAGCCATTTGTTATGCCAATAAAATCAAATAGCTACATCACATTTTCCTATTTATTAATTTTTTTTTGTATGCTGCTCTGACAGAGCATTATGCAGTATTTTGACTTCTACAAATATGAAATTGTAATGTTAATTAATTACATAGCAAACGTATTCCTCAATTGTAATCCTCAACTGTTGACATATAGATGCTTGCATGAAAATATCTCCTTGATTGCACACAGAACAGTGTTGGCCGGGATGTTGTAATATATTCTATTTTCATCACTTTATTGTAAGCGGCTCGGTAGCCGACTGGTTACCACCGCCGCCTTTTTTGCATGTTCTCCCCGTGCCTGTGTGGGTTTTTTCTGGTTTCCTCCCACATTCCAAAAACATGTGTGGTAGGTTAGTTGAAGACTCTAAATTACCCATAGATGTGAGTTTGAATGGTTTGTCTATATGTGCTCTGCGATTGGCTGGTGACCATACCCGTGACCCTACTGAGGATAAGCGGTACAGAGATGGAAAATGTCATAGTGAGAAAGCTACTTGAAAATAGTTAAACTGTCTTCAAATTCTATCAATATACGGTATATCTCTCTAAACGTCAGTAAACAGCAGGAAAAGGCTTTGAAATCACTGATTTCATGAGCGCAAAACATATAGGCTATGTGTTATGCATGGATACCCGTTGTAGGCAAGCCTTTTCAGTGGGTGTAACACCAAAATTCCCTTACCCTTCTTTTTTATGTACGTACAGGAAACTTTTTACAGTAGCATCGTAATGTTTTCAGTGGCACTATATATACAGTGCTGTGAAAAAGTATTGGTCCCCTTCCTAAACACATATGTTTTTGCATGGTTTCCCCATTTTAATGTTTAAGATCATCAAACAAACGTAAATATCAGACAAATATAACCCAAGTGAGTTTAAAATACGGATTTTAAATGGTGATTCCATTTATTAAGGAAGAAAAACTGTTCAAAGTTACTTGGCCCTTTGTGGAAAAAGTAATGGCCCCCTAAACCTAATAATCCTCAGCAGCAACAATTGAAATCAAGAGACACAATTCTCACAAGAACTCAAATGCATGTCCCCCAGATATCAAAACAGTTACTGAGAAATGATGACAAGGAGGGTTTTTATATTTTTTAAATATTAAAGAATGAAGAAAAAATGGACTCCAGCAGAAAGGGGACCTTTCTAATCCAGGGTGAAGGGGCAGGTGCATGAGGACCACTAAGGGTTTGTCTGTGCAGTTGAAATAGAATTTTCCCTTGATCATAATGAGTATAATACCTTCTAAAAAGCTATGAAGCCTTATCTCCTGCTGCACATTCCTTACTTGTCATCAAGTTAAGGTTTATTTCTCAATTTTCTGTTGACATCATTTAACCTATTTTTACACCTATATGGGAATTAAGAGTGTAATCATGTTATTTCATCTTAATTTGTGCCTCTTCCCTCCTTCCTTCTGCAAACGTTTTTCCAACCGTTCAGTGTTTTTTTGCACAACTTGTTCTCTAACAAGGAGGTAACAGCAAAATTCACAACAGGCCTTGACCAATACATTTCCTGGTTCAGTTGTAATTGGTGTTTAAACAGCAGTCCCCTTGTTCATGACAATAAAAGGTGATTCTTCTTCTTCTTTATCATGCATGCTTTTCACATTTTGAAGGGCATAGAAGTGGATGTCCTTGGTAATTGACAAGCATCACACACCTGTGTTGCCATTTGTAAATGTGATAGTGCCTTTTAGGTTCATCCTAAAATTTAACCCCAAAAGCCCAATAATACCTAACGTTTTGTGAGTAGCGTATGTTTGACTTATAAGTACCATTCACAAGGACCAAACCAATTTCCCATTTGCTCAACTGAATGTTTGTCATGTGCTTGCTCCAGACGCATGTTTCCTGTCCTGAAGGTCAGCGTGTCAGGTTTAGACCCGAGTTCCATGTATTCATTCCTGCTCGACTTCATCCCGGCCGACGATTGCCGCTGGAAGTTTGTCAACGGCGAATGGCTGGTGGCGGGCCAGGCAGAGGGAGGCAGGGAGGGCCGTGACAATGGTGGAATCTACATCCACCCGGACTCACCCAACTTTGGAGCTCATTGGATGAAAGCGGCGGTGACCTTTAACAAGGTCAAACTGACCAACAACCAAGTCAGTGGAGAAGGACAGGTATCACAAAGTAGTTGAGATGTTCAAAGTTAAACTTCATGTGGCTGTCAATGTATTTATACTTACTTACTGTCAGTATTCAGAAGATTACTTAATGAGTTACCCTGTTGAAAATATAATAATGGAGGACCTATTTCAGTTACTTCCTCAAAGTAATGTAAATAATTACATTTAATCACATTTTGATTTCTCTTCATTTTGAATCAATGCTTCAGCAGGACCCTTCGATGTTTCCTCTAAAAAAGTGGAATAAAGCCATAGATTATTCAAAATGAATCGCATATTGATCTTTACACAAATGATAAACTGATAATAAAACATGGAATTTAAATACAAATTGGTGGGTACCTTATATGTGTGCAGCATGTGGAAAATCACCAAACCATATGACCCAATGACAAATGTGCACAATTTAGACACTATTGCTTCATATGACAACCCTGATGCTGTAAGTGAATGTTCAATAAAAAAAAGTCCAAAATTATTAAGATGAAACTGTTCAAAAGGCAATGTTCAATGTGACCTTTAGTCAATGTGTTTAAGAGTGTAACTATGAGTCTCACCTTTTCAATATCATGGCCAAAGTAATAGATTGGACTAGAAGCGGGCACTTTGAGGTCATATTTGGGAAAAAATTGACACTATAACAGAATGGCACAATCAGAGCGACCCAATCACAAGCATCGGCGTTTGAAGGAGGAAGTGATGTGAAGAAAATCTGAGCTTTTGCAGCTATTTTTAAAATGTTACTAAAAAGTAAAACTAACCCTAACCCCTGTAAACAGAAATTGCCAAAAGCAACTGTAATTTAATTACACAATTTCTCCCAGTAATGTAATGGATTACAATCGCATACGTTTTGTAAAATCTTCAAACTGATTTTATAAATCTTGTTCCATGTTATTAGTTACTCCCCAACACTGCTTACGAATTTACTGTTGTTGATTTCTCATAATTCACTGTGCCAGACAATTTATTCATTTATTCATTTGTCTTTTTGTCTTGCATTTTGTTAACATTTATTTCTCTTACTCACAGTACGCGTATTTCGGACATTTCACAGAATGGATAATGGTTACAGTATATTAAATATTTTTTTTTTGCTCTTGTTCCGCTATTGTGCTGGAGTGGGAGAGAGCACCACCTGTAATAATCCACTTCACTGGCTCTTCTCACACACTTCATCTGCGTGCCCCCTCGTAACCACGGGAACGCTATAAACACATTTTAATTGGTCGGCTGCGCTTTAATGCACTTCCTTTGTAGAGGTTCTCAGTCATCACTCAGAGGCCTCACACACAGACCCACACAGGGCAGTAATGCAGTGTTGGAGCTGGGCCGTAATCAAATAATTGATCATCCTATTTGTGCATTATGGTAATTATGGTTTTTGCTGGGAAATTAATTTACCCATCATGTCTGAGAGAGATGAGAGCGAAGGTAAACTATATTCAAAGAGCCTACATACACTCCAGCTTACATGGGGACCTTGCATTTATCCTCATACACACACATGCGCACGCGCGGACACAAACACACACACGCATACACACCTAACCAGGGCACACATGAAGCCAGCCTCTCAAATAGAACATCGTTTGTTCTTTTGTGTTGTCCTGGAGGGCCAAGATTGATAAATTGTTGATTCAAAGAAGAGTGTTTGGACAAAAGACAAAGATGACTTTAATCTGTGCACTCATGGTGAACAAACGCGTGTGTTTTTGTGTTTGTCTTCCAGATCATGTTAAAATCGCTTCATAAGTATGAGCCTCATCTGCACATTGTGTGTTTGGGCTCTAAACATCGTGTAGTTTCCAACATTTCCTTCAAAGAGACTCAGTTCATCACGGTCACCGCCTACCAGAACGAAGAGGTACAGTACTTGTTTAACATGTTACGTCATCATGAGTGGCACCTCGAAACCTCAAACCCTCTTCAAACTCACCTTAAAGGTTCCGTATTTTGCCAGACCATCTTTTTCTAGTATTTGGGATGTAATAATGTCTGTATGGTGCCTCAGTAAACGTGAAATATGAAATAAAATGGTCGACGCATTCCTGAGTTCCAGACATTTTTCTGCCAAGAGGCCTGAAATCAGGTCATTCGAATATCTCGAGCTTATCTCCGTCACTTGCAAAGATCTCCGCCTTCCCTTTCCGCTTCCGATCCAGCACTGTCAACATTACAAACACGTGTGCTCTCACAAGTGGGTCTTCTACACTGAGGCATCCAATCAGAGGAAAGGGGGCAGTCTAAGCCAAATATGGACAAACCAGATTCAAAACTGGGTCAAACAGAAGGAGCTGTCAGAGGGGCCTTTTCTGGATACTTGTCTGACAAAACTAAGGTGTTTTTTTTATTATTTATTTATTTATTTTTACATGAAATTGACACTTTTATACCAAGTCCATGTTAGAAACTCACTCTATGGAGGTCTAAATAGCCAAAATACGGGACCTTTAATCAAGAAATAAAAATGTGGTTGTACATTGATGACGACAGCTGAATGAGTCTCTTGTGATGTGTTTTGTAAGTTTTATTCTTTTGACCTTGTATGGTGAAGTTGTGAATCTGAAATTCAAAGAGAGGTCGCCTACTATATAGCCCAGGGGTAGTATTTTAACCACTGAATATCTCCATTTGGTTGTGTGCTGCGACTTACTGAAAACCATGTGCTGTAAAAAGAGCGTGTCGACTTTTTAGTAAAGGTTTCGCAAAATGAGATTCTTCCACAATTCAACTTTGTCTTTTTTGAAGTGTTGATCAGTTTGCATTTGTAACAGTCTGGATCTTGAGGGTTCTATTTTCGGTCAAATGGTGTTTAGATTTCCACACCAGGAAGTGTTTTGCAAGACAATCATTCACACTGTTATTGATTTCATAATAAAGTGAACATCCTGCCCAAACTTCCTTTCTTGGACATGGTAATTTACATTACAAGTCCACTTTCAAGATTTTTTTTGTCCTCATGACAACAGTATTGCTGTCATGTTTTTTTTTAAATGCAATTGACACTTTTATACTAAGTCTATTTTAGAGGGGCACTTAATGGAGGTCTAAATAGCCAAAATATGGGACCTTTAAAGGGGCCATATATGGGAAAATTGTCATTATGGAGAAAAGCAGTGTTGTGTTTGCGAAAAACCTCGCTTTTGGAATTATGGCCAAAATTTCAATCTTGGTTTCATCGGACCATAACAGAATCTCCCAAACATCCATCCAATTTCTGTACCGCTTATCCTCACGCGGGTCGCGGGCGTGCTGGAGGCTATCCCAGCTATCTTTTGGCGAGAGGCGGGGTGCACCCTGAACTGGTCGCCAGCCAATTGCAGATATCCCAAACACATTTTGAAAACTGTGTAATTAGCTATAATCCAAAAGGTTTGAAGTTTGGCACCAACACAAAACTGCTCATCACCAAAAGAACACCATACCTACGGTGAAGTATGGTGTTGGCAGCATTATGGTTTGGGGCTGTTTTTCTTCAGCTAGAACTGCGGCCTCGAAGGAATTATGAATTATGAACTTCAAAATAGCAGTTAGTGTTCATACAAAACCTTCAGGCTACTACCCTAAATAAAAGTCAGGAAAAGCCTAATCGAACAACTTTGGGGTTAATCAGAGGCGCTTAAAATGTTGGCAAGTGTGTGGTGACTCCCATTTAACTTTAACATTTAAATGTGTAAATTTGTTATTTCTGAACACATTCACATCCCCAACTATAAGAGACACACTTGTACAACCAAATTATCTGTTTATTTTTACTTCCTCTCTCGAAAAGAAAAAAAAAAATCATTTGAGTCGGATAGGTTATAGGTCGCGGCACGGTGGACAACTGGTTAGCAGATCTGCCTCACAGTTCTGAGGACTGGTGTTCAAATCCCGGCCCCACCTGTATAGAGTTTGCATGTTCTCCCCGTGCCTGTGTGGGTTATCTCCGGGTACTCCGGTTTCCTCCCACATCCCCAAACATGCATGGTAGGTTAATTGAAGACTCTAAATTGCCCGTAGGTGTGAATGTGAGTGCGAAGGGTTGTTTGTTTATATGTGCCCTGCGATTGGCTAGCGACCAGTTCACGTTGTACCCTGCCTCTCGCCTGAAGATAGCTGGGATAGGCTTCAGCATGCCCGCGACCCTAGTGAGGATAAGCAGTACAGAAAATAGACTGATGGAGGTTATAGGTCAAATTAAAGGTGGAAAAAAAAAAGGTTGGAATTATTTATCTTGCTCTCATGTATTTATATCACAAAAACCTGGCAATTGAACAGGGGTGTGTAGACTACAGTATATCCACCTTGAAAATATAGGGGATGGTGCTATTTGTGTTTGCTGATGTCTCCTGCATGCGCCACATACACAGTTCCTTACACGTACACTAATTGACAAGTGTAAATCAGTGCTGACTCCATGAAGGAAAATACAATCTATCCTGTCTTTGTTGTGGCGTTGCAGTTGGCACTATAGAGTGTCCAAGAATTCTTGATCCTTGGGGTATAATGACGAAAATGCAGCCCTATGGGTGGCACAAGCCATTGCAAACTGTAGGTCGGTCCCAAGCCCGGATATATGCAGAGGGTTGCGTCAGGAAGGGTATCCGGCTTAAAACTTTGCCAAACAAATATGAGCGTTCATCCAAAGAATTCCATACCGGATCGGTCGTGGCCCAGGTTAACGTCCGCCACCGGAGCCGTCAACCTGCAGGGCGCCGTTGGAAATTCAGCTACTGTGGGTGGAAGTCGAAGAAGAAGAAGCGGTGGAAAGCAAATTCTGCGGCAGAAAGACCTACAAGAGCGGAGGTAGAAGCACGCAGGTGGATTACGTCTTGTGCAGACGATGTAATCTGAAGGAGGTTACAGACTGTAAAGTTGTGGTAGGGGAGAGTATGGCTAGACAGCATAGGATGGTGGTGTGTAAGATGACTCTGGGGGTGAGGAGGAAGATTAGGAAGACAAAGGCAGAGCAGAGAACCATGTGGTAGAAGCTGAGACAGGACGAGTGTTGTGCAGCTTTTTGGGAAGAGGTGGACAGGAGGAGCTTCCAGAAGACTGGACCACTGCACCCAAGGTGATCAGAGAGGCAGGCAGGAGAGTACTTGGTGTATCTTCTGGCAGGAAAGGAGAGACGGAGACTTGGTGGTGGAACCTCACAGAACAGGAAAGCATACAAGGAAAAAGGTTAGCTAAGAAAAAGTGGGACACTGAGAGGACCTAGGAGAGGCGAAAGGAATACATTGAGATGCGACACGGGAAAGGTACAGGTGGCAAAGGCCAAACGAGGCATATGATGACATGTATGGCAGGTTGGACACAAAATAAGGAGACAAGGATCTATACAGGCTGGCCAGACAGAGGGATAGAGATGGGAAGGATGTGCAGCAGGTAAGAGTGATTAAGGCTAGAGATGGAAATATGTTGACTGGTGCCAGCAGTGTGCTAGCTAGATGGAAAGAATACTTCGAGGAGTTGATGAATGAGGAAAATGAGAGAGGAGGGAGAGTAGAAGAGGCAAGTGTGGTGGACCAGGAAGTGGCAATGATTAGTGAGGGGGAAGTTTGAAAGGCATTAAAGAGGATGAAAAATGGAAAGGCAGTTGGTCCTGATGACATTCCTGTGGCGGTATGGACGGATCTAGGAAAGGTGGCTGTGGAGTTTTTGACCAGCTTGTTCAATAGAATTCTAGCGCGTGAGAAGATGCCTGAGGAATGGAGGAAATGTGTGCTGATGCCCATTTTTAAGAACAAGGGTGATGTGCAGAGCTGTGGGAAGTTGATGAGCCACACAATGAAGTTATGGGAAAGAGTAGTGGAGGCTAGACTCAGGACAGAAGTGAGTATTTGCGAGCAACAGTATGGTTTCATGTCTAGAAAGAGTACCACAGATGCATTATTTGTCTTGAGGATGTTGATGGAAAAGTACAGAGGTCAGAAGGAGCTCCATTGTCTAGAGAAAGCCTATGACAGAGTACCCAGAGAGGAACTGTGGTACTGCATGCGGAAGTCTTGAGTCGCAGAGAAGAATGATAGAATAATACAGGACATGTACGAGGGCAGCAGAACAGCGGTGAGGTGTGCTGTAGGTGTGACAGACAAATTTAAGGAGGAGGTGGGACTGCATCAGGGATCAGCCCTGAGCCCCTTCCTGTTTGCAGTGGTGATGGATAGGCTGACAGATGAGGTTAGACTGGAATCCCCGTGGACTGTGATGTTTGCAGATGACATTGTGATCTGCAGTGAAAGCAGGGACCAGGTGGAGGAACAGTTAGAAAGATGGAGGCATGCACTGGAAAGCAGAGGAATGAAGATTAGCCGAAGTAAGACAGAATATATGTGCATGAATGAGAGGGGTGGTGGGGGAAGAGTGAGGCTACAGGGAGAAGAGATAGCAAGGGTGGATGACTTTAAATACTTGGGGTCAACTGTCCAGAGCAATGGTGAGTGTGGTCTGGAAGTGAAGAAACAGGTCCAAGCAGGTTGGAACGGGTGGAGGAAGGTGTCAGGTGTGTTATGTGACAGAAGAGTCTCTGCTAGGATGAAGGGCAAAGTTCATAAAACAGTGGTGAGGCCAGCCATGATGTATGGATTAGAAACAGTGACACTGAAGAGACAACAGGAAGCAGAGCTGGAGGTGGCGGAAATGAAGATGTTGAGGTTCGCTCTCGGAGTGACCAGGTTGGATAAAATTAGAAATGAGCTCATCAGAGGGACAGCCAAGGTTCGATGTTTTGGAGACAAAGTTAGAGAGAGCAGACTTCGATGGTTTGGACACGTCCAGAGGAGAAATAGTGAGTATATTGGTAGAAGGATGATGAGGATGGAGCTGCCAGGCAAGAGAGCGAGAGGAAGACCAAAGAGAAGGTTGATCGTGAGGGCAGTTGGTGTTCGAGAGGAGAATGCAGGAGATAGGCTTACATGGAAAAGGATGATGCGCTGACAAGCCGAAAGGAAAAGAAGAAGGGGTATATTGACGAAAGCATGTCACACACCATGGAACTGTAAAATTGTGGGGGGAAAATACACAATATGTTTCATTTAAAATGCTCAGTCTGTCACTAACACACTGTTGTAACCAGAAAAATGTGTTTTCTGTGCAGATCACAGCTCTGAAGATCAAACATAACCCTTTCGCCAAAGCCTTTTTGGACACCAAAGACAGGTATGAGGGAACAAAAAAAGACTGTTGTCCTGAGTTATCATGTTTTTTTTAATCTTTAACATTTCTCACCAGGATTGCACAGGATGTTAGCATACTGTGCAGAGTATTTAACAAGTTTTTTTTTTACTTTGCCAGAAACCCAGGACGGCGGGGCTTGGCAGAGCCAACAGAGACTCATGTTGGGATTCCACCGTGTGAGTTTGTAATTTAATGAACAATGTGCACAAACTGAGAACACAACCATTTATATTCCTTCTGTTCAATTGCGTCCTAGTAGCTTTTATGAAATATACGAGAGAGCTATTTTTCTATTATACTCATCCTAGCCTGGTGTGTAGATTGATAGTTGACACACAGAAACATAGACTGGCCAATCACAGCGCAGCACAAAGAGAGGTATATTTCCGAGCAGTGCTCCGTTGAATTCAATCATACAATTTACGATTTTTGTTTCCTATCGAGTTTTGCTTGTTTCAAAGGTAATTCTATTTCAACAGTGTGCTTGTGGCATCTCCACAAGTGACACACATTCATTTTCGAGGTTGAAGGCAGGCAATTGGAGGGTGTTTGTCTATACAGTAATCCCCGTGACTAGCGAAAAACCGAGAGTAATTGACGCTCCTCCAAAACTGTTTATAATTGCCCATATGAATAGTTTAACTGTAAATATACTACAAACTGATCACAAAACAGTATATCATTTCAAACATCCATCCATTTTCTGAGCCCCTTATCCTCACAAGGGTCGCGGGAGTGCTGGAGCACATCCCAGCTATCATCGGGCAGGAGGCGGGGTACACCCTGAACTGGTTGCCAGGCAATCGCAGGGCACATAGAAACAAACAACCATTTGCACTCACATTCACACCTACGGGCAATTTAGAGTCTCCAATGAATGCATGTTTTTGGGATGTGGGAGGAAACCGGAGTGCCCGGAGAAAACCCACATAGGCACGGGGAGAACATGCAAACTCCACACAGACGGGGCCGGGGATTGAACCCCAGTCCTCCCGACTGTGAGGTAGATGCTCTAACCAGTCGACCACCGTGTCGCCCATTTCAAACATTACCCGTAAAAATAAATGATTTACAGATTATTTACTTTAGAAAAATGCACTTGTCGTGCATATTTACATACACCAAAGACTCTGTGTAACTTCCACTAACAACCCAGGCTAAAATGACCTCCTCCCAACACACAGTTTGTCTCTCAGTCAAGATATAAGACTTCATCATGCTTCCTTGATTAGTGTACTCGTTCCTATTTAAATAGGGATTTGCCACCATCTTGTGGCATTGTAGGTTATTTCAGGAAGAGCACAAAAAACAAGTGAATGAGTAAAAAATACATTAGTGAATAGCTAGGGATAGGTTACACAGGGAAAAAAACATGAATACGTGAATTTGTGAATAGTAAACTGCGAATGTGCGGGGGATTACTGTATATACAGTATAATGCAGGAGTCGGCAACTCGTGACTCAAATGTGCGGTGGATTACTGTATATACAGTATAATGCAGGGGTCGGCAACTCGTGGCTCTCTGGTCGCTTTGAAATTAAATACTGTGCCCCTGCGGACAGTGCTGAGTCATATTAGAAAGCAGAGGCTGGTTTTTGGATCCCAGAAGTAAAAGCTTCATCAATCAACTTCCAAGAAGAACACATTTGCTTCTTCCTTAGCTGGTAAATTGCTAGGTAACGCTTGGCTAAACTTTGCTGAGTTTCCTACGGAACTGACTGGGAGGTCATTGTATCGCCCATAACCAACAGTCAGGGTTTCATAAAAACCAAGTGCAACATACGGTAATCTTAACCCGACAGTTAAATAAGACACATTCAACGAAGTAATGGAAAAATAGACGCAGACGATAAGCATTAACGCCCTTTGTCAGGCAAAAGTTCAGCATTGCATGGCACAATGCATGCTGGATTAGGGTTGCTACGGAACTCCGGGTTGCTCCGGGTGCCTACAACAGCTGCGACCCCCACTCCTCCGTCGCGGGCAGAGTAGTCTGGTTAAAGTCTCCCAACCAGTTAGGAAACAGATACGAGTGTGGCCAGAAGGGCCCCTTGAGGTACTTAGACTGTTTTTCCACCACAGACTGGACCATGTTCAAATAGACTGCCACCTACAACTCCATCACAGACCTTCAGGAGTACACAGAGACTGTTACTGCCTACATCAGCAAGTGCATGGTTGATGTCACCACCACTAAGTCCTTCACTGTTCGTGCCAATCAGAAGCCATGGCTGTCGGGGGAGGTCTACAGACTACTGAATGTCCGCAACGTGGCTTTTAGGTCTGAGGATGAGGAGGGCCTGAGGACAGCCAGGGCCAATCTGTCCCGTGGCATCAGGGAGGCCAAGAGGGAGTACTCCAGGAAGATCGCCCCCGCTTCAGTGACAGCAGTGACACCAGGAGTCTGTGGCAAGGTATTCAGACCATTACAGACTATAAACCCTCACCACAGAACTGCGACAGCTCCACCTCCATGCAAAATGAGCTGAATGACTTATTTGCTCACTTTGAGGCACACAACAGCACCCCTGCACACAAGACTCCACCCCCTCCTGGTGACCAAATGCTGACACTGACCTGGGACAGCATGAAAAGATCTCTCGATGGGATCAACACACGAAAAGCCCCGGGCCCAGAAAACATACCTGGTCGTGTTCTGAGGGACTGTGCAGCTGAACTCACGGATGTCTTCACGGACATCTTCAACACCTCCTTGTGTCAGGGTGTTGTCCCCACGTGCTTCAAAGCCACCACCATCATCCCGGTCCAGAAGAAGTCGTCTCCCTCCTGCCTCAATGACTACCATCTGGTAGTGCTCACTCCCATCCTGATTAAGTGCTTCGAGCGGCTAGTCATGCACCACGTCAAGTCCTCCCACCCCCCTTCCTTGGACCCCCTTCCAGTTTGCATATCAGTCCAACCGCCCTGTTTACACCGATGTCCAGCGGTTGGAATTCGTTAATCCATTGCTCGAGTTGGTCTTCCAACTCGGGCCACCTCGCCTTGTTTCCGCGTTTTGTTTTTCTTTTTTTTCCGCGGAAACTCAGCTTCGTCTTCTTGACTTGGCGAAGCTCGTTTTCCTGCTTCCTCCACTTGCGAACCATGGATTCGTTGATCTTGAATTCTCTCGCGGCTGCTCGATTCCCATGTTCCTCCGCGTAACTGATAGCTTGCAGTTTAAATTGTGCTTCGTAAGCGTGTCTCTTCGTAGGTGCAGTTTTCGACTGCGGTCAAGCCAGCCTCTACTCGTAAAGTAGCAGTCAAGCCAGCCGCCCCTAATTTTGTTCATACTAGGCATTACGGTAATTGGTCGCCAACTCGCAGCGAAAGCCACCTTCAAAATAAAAGCTTCCCAATAATACGGACGTCAGTGCTCTTCGGTTAAGGAATGCAAACAGCAAAGTTAATTTGAATCTTGAGATACATTTAAAAATGTAGTTTATTTGATATCTTAGGAAAAATAAATGGTAAATGGACTGCACTTATATAACACTTTACATCATCACAGTGCCCAAAGCGCTTTACAAACACATTCACACACACACATATTCACAAACCAATGGGCGACTGCTGCCATGCGAGGCGCTGCTGGGCCCACTGGGAGGAAATTAGGGTTCAGTGTCTTGCCCAAGGAGACTTCGACATGCGGACAGTCGTAGCAGGGATTCGAACCTGTTCTACCTACTGAGTCAAAGCCACCTCAACATAATCCCATTGGTATCGCAAGACAAGTCCAGATCTGTGTGACAGACCACCGAGGACTCCACTAAAAGAGGTTTGATGAAGATCTGATATTGTAATTCAAAATAAAAGTCTCCAAAAACTAATAAACTACATTTGTTAATGCATCTCAAGATTCAAATTAACCTTGCTGGTTGCATTCCTTAACCGAAGAGCATTGACCTCCGTATTATTGGGAAGCTTTTATTTTGAAGGTGGCTTTCGCCACGAGTTGGCGACTTATTACCGTAATGCCTAGTACGAACAAAATTAGGTGCGGCTGGCTTGATTGCTACTTTACGAGTGGAGGCTGGCTTGACCGGCGCTATATACCTCCTGGGGGGCGTGCCTTCAGCATCCTCCTTCACGCGCACCCTACCCCCTTCACGTCCCGCATGCTGTCCTCAGCCACGTCCGCTTTTCATCTGTATTAGCAGCGTGTCGGCATGAAATGCTCCCAGTCAGTCAAGCGGAGCGCTCATCACACAACAAATTCTATAGATTTTGGAACTCGGTGTACACTTAAGGCGCGTCACGTTATAAGGCGTCCCGTCCATTTTGGAGAAAATTTACGACTTTTAAGTGCTCCTCATAGTCGTGAAAATACGGTAATAGTTACGCATATTAAATAATTGACAATAAAAATACCTTGTAAAATGATGACAGCTCACAAAAGCAGTATGACATTTGGTTTGCTGCAGGTGGATAATTTTAGTTTGGCTTTGATTTCATAAATATTTTACAGATAAGGCATATGATTACACAATGCATTTTACAAAGTAGAGAGTGTTTCTGGCCATGCCGCCCTGTGCGACCGCAGACACGCACATAACTTTTACCGCTGCATAAGTGCACGCGTGTGCGGTTCACCTGCTGCTCGGAACACAGTAATAATCTCGAGCAGCAGAGTGGAGCGAAGGGGAGGGTCGTGTCCATTACGAGCAGGTCGCAAATAAATGAGTGAATGGGAAACACCGCAGTGGATGCGACTCACTAACAACTGCGCAGAAATTATTTATATGCTATTTATTATGATTTTTTTTTTGTATTCCGGCATACCAGGAAAACTTTAGGCGCTCCCAATGGCTAGTCCGTGGGGACCAGCTCATTTACACTGGGGTATGTGTCCCAGTAATAGGGGTCCGGTGATGCCCATGGATATATGCATTCTTATCCTCACTTCAGATGTCAAAAGGGGGTCTTGACTCTCAGTGTTTTTTTTTTTTCTCTGGGGGAGACAATCCAAATGGCTCTTTGAGTATTGAAGGTTGCTGACCCCTAGTATAATGTACGGTATTCTCCAAGTCATTCACCACAATAGAAATTATAAGGAGAAAGCGATGGCAAGGAATTGTGTTTTTATTTTATTTTCTGGCCGTCTGGACTGGTCCGGTACTTTTGGTTTGGGGGAATGAGACTTCATTGTTTGGATCGTTAAGTGTGTGATGTGCTGTGTTGTTTTTCCCAAATAAACAACTCCATATGAACAACAACAAAACACAGACATTTTTGTATTGCCATGTGTGTTGTCTTACATTATTTAAGTACTGTATGTGTGGACCTAAGGTGAAATGTGACTTCTGCCATAACACATCAGGTTGGTCTTTGCGTTCGCCGGGTGAAGGCGGGGCTTTTTCTTATGGCAGCAGTCTTTCGCTTCCATCTCATCATCAACATGGATACAGGCACCATGGTTATGTGGGACGACACACTCCCTATCCTTACCTGACACACCACTCGCATCCCTCAGGTAACAATACCAATACAGTGGTGCCTTGAGATACGAGTGACCCGACTGTTTTACAAGATACAAGCTGTCGTTCGGCCAATTTTTTGCTTTGAATCGCGAGCAAACATTAAGGCAGGGAACTCAACTCCACAACAAGCAACAGTTTGGCAGATAGTGAGCAATTCTTCTAAAAAGAAGCTTGAAGCTGTTTATTGCTTTTCACTGTCAAACTAAAGGTAAAACAAAAAGAATTACACCTGTATTTTAATCAACCACGTAATGTGGTCTGAAAGTCTGCTAGCTTAATGCTAACACATAATGGCAAGTGCCATAGACTAGCTATCAAATAATATAGGTGATGCGTTGTTATAACCATTTAGGCAATGGATATTTGACCACAAATGGTGGAACAACACATGTAAGCAGACAATGTAACAATACTCAATCATATACAGTATTCTTTATGGTCTCTGAAAACGACTAATATAACTACAGCTTCCTGAGGACAGTCTCTGACTATGTATCCACTGTGTATTATACTGCCCCCAGGTGCCCAAAGCGCGCACACCAACTGAAGCAAAAAATGTGGTAAAAATAGTTTAATTTCTTACACTCTATTTAATTTTGGGAGGGAACCCAAATCAATGGTATTTCCATTCATTTCAATGGGGTAAGATAATTTGAAATAAGATTGTTTGAGTTACCAGTATGGTCACAGAACAAATTAGTCATGTATCAAGGCTCCGCTGTACATGTTTAATAAACATTGTATGACATGACTTGAAATTTAGTATGAACCCCACTTGCTTGATTTTTTAAATGTATTTCCCCCCCCCCCACAGTAATATGATACTTGCTTGACACTATACGCTCAAGACTTGAGATTTCCTTGTGACAAGTTGCACATATGTGACTTCCTCCCACCTGTGCCTCTATGTGTGTTAAGGTGTTCAGGTGTTATCAGAAGGGTGGAGCTCCACTTCTTCCCATCCCCTTTCCAACAACAACCCTGCAACAGCGGCTTCTCCCAACTCCAAGTGAGTTTCCCACTCACTATTTCATATCACAATTACATGTTTCATTAATTGGTCACCTGTGTGTTCAGTCAGTATCCTTGTCTGTGGACGATTGGCTGCAGTGAGATAAGCCCCGCCCCTTCGCCATGTGCCATTCTCCAAGGACCAATCAGCAGCGAAAACCTCATGCAACCTCACAGTACTACTCGACCAAATGGTGCAGGGTGGGCTCCTGGACCCACCCAGTCTTTCTAAAAAGGCACATGATTGGTTAAACAAGATTCACCATTTACTGCTGGGTATTTATTATTTGAGGGGCTTATAAATATTTATTTGTCAACAAACAGTCTCACTCATGATAGACAAATTATGTTCAGCTGGTGTTTCCAACTATAAATATATTTAAAAAATATCTTAGAGGGGACATATAAAAGACATACTTATTGTTTGTATCCAAATAGTTCTGTGTCGAGTGCCTGCCCACTCAAGTGTGATGTTAAACAACTAAGTAGATTTTAGACAGTGATAGTAGTAACATAAAAGTAACATAATATGCACCCTCACACTCAATTTCTCAACAAAAGACAGCTAGGCTGGACTAAGTTTCAATAAAAAAGGAGCAATATGATGAGGCCTCTGAAGCACCAAGTATCATTTCAAAGCCAAAAAGTAAGCAGAGCTTCAGTGTTCTCACAGATCAGTATTCGCTAACAGTGTTACCAACATTAGCGTCTGATAATCATGTCGGGCTATTTTGTCGATGTCTATTTCTTTGGCCATGTCATGCGCCACCCTGCTAGATTAATCGACAAGTGTAATTCGGTGGCTTGTGATGAAATGTTGCCTTCACAGGTGATAATGCAATGGAATCTGTATGAGCTTTAAGTATGTCTTGTTTATTGTTATATGTGCTGCTCCACAAAAATACATTCATTGTCGCTTGTTTTGCACCTTTGGTGCTCTGCTTCCGCTAGTTACCAATAGAAGCAAGCAGCTAGCCTCGGCCAAGAAAGACGCAAGAGGAGACAGGCAAACAAGACCCAGCCCACCGGTTTCCATTCAAACACCTAACTCCTTTTTATTCTCACCAAAAAACTAGAAGAGTCTTCTTTGCGAGAGGCTGCGGTCTGTCCCCGCAAATCTGCGTGTGTGAACATGATTGACAACATCCCTCTGTAACACCTTCTGTCTCTTCAGCCTCTGATTGGCTGTTCTTGTCCTGCTGTGACAAGTTTTAAAATAATAATCCAAATTAAATTAGGGGCATAAAATGGGGCCAGAGAGGGATCATTTTAATATTCTACTATCAGGTCATACAGACGGTTTCAACATATATGAGGAAAAAGTGTTGTTTTTTTAACTGCAAACTCCACCTTTAAATTTGTGTTTAATTAATTATAAGAATGAGGATGATTTATTAAAATAAACCTGTATGCATTTGATACACAAATTTTATCAAATTGTTTTTACCTCATCTACAAATAAGATGGCCCATCTGTTCAATTTTAAAAAATGAAATGTGACCCTTGAGCACAAATGTTTGCCCCCCCCCCCCCGCTATATATCAAGTGTTCTTTTTTTATTGTGACGTTTGTCTTGTTGAAACAAGTTTAGCTGCTGCACAGCGCTGATCGGTGTTCCTGTGTAATGAAATACAATTAGAATAATAAATAAAATCCAATAAATCTTATGTAATCTGCTCAGTTGTTGGTGTATACTTTTACTTTAGCTCTTGTGGATTTGTTACAGGAGATGTGACGTCTTCCAAGATTTTTGAAGCTCGGGAGAGATAATCAAAGGTTTTGTGTCTGTAAGCCCACTTCGGAAATCTAAAGTGATCTCGTCCCCCCCAAAAAAAACAGAGCCAGCCAAAGTCTTGGCAATAAAGACCACATATTACAGGTACATGCACATATACACAATGTTGTTGAACAAACTGAGTTATAAAGATTGTTTCAAATGATATTACCAAACAAGAAATGAGTCATTTCAAATGTGGGCATATCATCAGTTAAAACTATCACGAGGAAAGCTTGAAGTAGTCACCAGTGTAATTTAGGGGATACAAATGTGCTCGTGACATGATTGGGAAGCAGGCTAGACATAAATGGTCAGGTGTTACCATGTTGGTAGTACAGCTTGAACCATGGAGTTCAACATAGACTACAGTCGTGTTGTCATTGTGACTTTTAATATGTAATATTAATATTATGCATGCATGTTATGCATATCACGAGTTCCATACACTTTAGGTGTTGCTTATTGTATCATTATATGTCACTGTCAATAATTGTCAATTTGCACTAATTTTACAAATATAACTGGAGCATCTTTACATTATTACTTACCATTTACCATCTATGGGCTGAAATATGTGCCAGTAGGAACTGAATTTGAATCACATTTATGCTTGAATTTGAATTTCGAAACTTGAATAATTGCATTAAAAAACAGAATTTGAAAAACATAATTTGAGTTTGTATTGTTTAATTTGAAACACTGCATTTAAAAACCTGTATCATCCCATAGTCCCGTCTCCATATTTTGACTGCAGCTTGGAGAGACTCTTACACGCTCACTTCACTGTGTCCTTGAGTCTCCTAAAAGCACTATAGAAATATTATTATGATTGTTATGTGTGAATATTACTGCTGTGACAATTTAATTTTCCTCACAGGATGGATAAAGTACCTCTATAGTTTCTACCTAAATGTCAGCAGATTGCGCGTGTGTATGAAAGTGGGAAGTAAGGGACATAACAATAGGGAGAAATCACCCAATTAAGCACTATTGAAAGAACAGCAGCAACAGAGTCACTGGGCAAATATCCCACCATCCAATTTCTAAAGTGCTTTAGCTGACTGGGTGAAAGGCAAAAGGCAGACTTCACCATGGATTACTGGTAGAAAGCATAATAAAGAAGTGGTTTCAAATTAAGGCAAGGCAAACATTGTTGTTTGGGCATATAAACAGATAGCCTGCATTGTCAGGAGAGTTTAAAAGCTGGAGATAGACAAACACAAATCAAATATTGCACATATTGCCACGACACAACGATTATAACGCTTAACCCATTCATCTGTGAGAGGGAAATGATTTTCTTTTTATGAAAGTGGATTCAGATGTGGTTATAGAAGACCAAGAGTGCCAAAATTAAATAAATATGTGTCATAAAGTGATTATAATGTGTCATAAAGTGATTATTTCAGTATTAATTGAATTATTTTAATATATATTCATTTCACTATTTTAGTATTTAATTATTTCACAATAAAATTTTGGCACTCCAGTCTATGAATAATAATAATAATAAAAAAAACAATTAAATAGTTAAATGTGTTACATAGTATTTCATTATTTTTGGCATTTAAAAAAGAAATGCATTTTAATATTTAATTTAATATTTGGAGGAATTTAATTATTTCAATATGTATCTTTTCAACACGTATTTATTTCAATATTTACTTATTTCAATACTGAATAATTTCAGTATTTAATTATTTATATTTAATTATTTCACTATTTAATTTTGGCACTCCATAGGAGTGACATTTTATGAATAAATAATGAAATAATTAAATATTGAAGTACTATATAAACAAATGTTGAAAAAAATTATTGAAATAAACACCGAAATAAATATTGGAATAAATACAGTTTGACATGATTACATAAATATTGAAATAAATACAGAAATAGTTAAATGCTTTATGACACATCTAATTGTTTATTTCATTATGTATTTATTTCATTTTGGCACTCTTGGTCCAAAATATGGACCAGACAAGATGCAGTATTCAAATAGTGGCAATATCTTTTGATATAGAGAAAGAATCCCTCCCTATCCACTATGGCCCTGTCCCATTCTCTGAGTTGGCCATTTTGTAGTACTGTTGTAATGTATGTATAGGTTATCCGCTATATAGTCTCCTCAATGTAATTTGTGAATTATTTGTTAGGGTTTGTGCCGTGACCCATGATGAGATAAAGGCTAGAAACAACTTGTGTTGAAGACGATGTAGTGAAGAGAACAGGCTGACAAGGGCATCAATTCGCCCCACGTGTGTATTGTGTCACAAACACGAGCAAAGAAGAAGAATTCCGAACCGGAAGTGTATTCCGATAGTATTACGACCCGGATGTTAATTCTGGTGAGTCTTCATTTGAATGCTTATTTTATTGGCTAAAAGACCACAATAAAGGTACGTTCTAATACATCGTCAATAAATATATGTATATCGAGTTTAACTGTTCATAATTTAGAGACATTTGCTAATACTTCACTTAAAAAAGTTGAGATTACGCGCTAACGCTTTATCTTTTAGCTGCTACTCGCGTAGGAAACATGAAGCAATGGAAACATTTTCTGCACAAGCAAGGCTCTTCACACTCAATTCGCGTACGTGCAAAAGAAGTGCTCCACTACTTCACTGACGAAGATATCCTTAGTCCTTAAAACGTCATGCACGACTTTCAATTTACGTGCCAATGATGTTTTAAATGTAATAGGTATACGTTTTTGACCATTTAAATTTATACATCCGACCCTAGTGAGGATAAGCGGTACAGAAAATAGATGGATGGATGGATCGACTGATACAGCTATTAACTAGATAGAACTGAAAAATATTGCCGTTTTGTTTTTTTGGGGAAACAACAAAGTTCTGAGGTTCCCCTGTTCGAATCTCAGCTCAGGCCTTTCTAGTGTGAAGTTTGCATGTTGTCCCCCCGTGGTTGTCTTTGGTTTCTGCTCCCACATTCCAAAAATTTGCATAATACGTTAATGAAAGTGTCGAAATGGTGCATAATGGGAGTGTGAATGGTTGATTGTCTTATTATGTGCCCTGCTGTTGGCTGGCGACCTGTATCGAAAAAGGGTGTGAATATTCTTGGACATGGATGATTTGGTTAAAATGTAAAATATAATGACAGTAGCAACCGACCCCCCCAAAACATCCCATGGACTTTTGCCACTTTCTGTGTCATTTCCAGATAAAATTCACTCGTCACCATGAGCTCACTTTAACGGTTAAAGTTTAACCCAAGATTTTCTGTGTACTCTTGAACTTGTGTGTGAACAGCCATCCATCCATTTTCCATACTGCTTATTCTCATTAGGGATCTGGAGCCAACTTTATGTTTGTATCGTTAAATCGAGACCTGCCATTGTTCAATTTACCTGAAAAAAACCCTGATGCACTGAAATTTTAACATGATCCTCCACAGGGTGACGTTGCTCTCAGACAATGACGTCATGGCTCACATCACCATCAACCAGTATCTGCAGCAGGTGATATCTGACCTATGTGTGTCAACTTCAAAACAAACCACAATATAGTCATGGGTAAGGCTGCACAATTATGGCCAAAATAATAATCATAATTATTTTGATCAGTATTGTAATCATGATTATTAATCACAACACAAAATCACAAACACAATAACATTAGGCTACAAGCATCGACTTTTCATTTGAAATTCCTGTCAATATAGTTAATTGTCAAGGACAGGTACGTCGCCATTGTTCTTGTTGACCATTGGTCAGTCGTGCATGGTTACAAACTGCAAAGAACCCGACAGTTGTCATTTCTCCGTCTGTTTACCTCTGGCATTTTTTCCATAGCGTTCAGGCCAGCCGAAAAGTTGAAGTCAAGGCAGCCGCTACAATGATTGTTAATAGTGTCTTACCATGACACACCGCCTCTCCGCCTACGTGCTGAGTGGGCCAACTTCAAAATAAAAGCTTCATATATTACTACGTCAGACATCAATGTCATTTTAAGCTTTTATTTTGAAATTGGCCACAGAGCAGTGCCAGCCCTTAATGAAGCCTTAACCATACGTTCGCCCCCTGGTGGCTGGCTGACTATGTTGAGGGCACTGCTACAAATGAAGCACTTTTTACATGCAGCAATGCCCGCATTTTAAATTTAGATCTAAAAAAATCGCTTACGATCAGGTTCATTTTGTCACGGCAGCTAAAATCGCGGTCACCATTAAAATTCCATTATCGTGCAGCCCTAGCCATGGGTGTGTTCATCAGCTTAACAGTGTTATCATCATCCCGTAGGTTTCCGAAGCCATCGACAACCAGAAGGGGTCACTTTGTGCTGAGCTGTTGTCTTTTAAACACCCACATGTGGCCAACCCACGGCTCCAGGTGCGACTTCACCTACTTAAGTAGCTAGCAGATGTAGATAGATAGATAGGCAGCTTTACCACATACAGTTTGTGCTGCGTTGCATTTTTGCGTCTTTTTGGCTTTCGTGAATGACTATGTATTACAAAACAATGTTTGACCAAGTAATTTCCCAACATAAAGCGTAGACTATATTATTTTTTTAACATATTCTGTGTGCTTAAAATGTTCCTCATCACTGGTATGGCAGGTTGTATAATGTTTTTCTGTCACTTTGGGAAAATAGCATGGGCCTAAGAGGGCAGAGGGTTTTGAAAGTGCTTATTTAGAAATAACAGTTTATCATAATTTTTGTTTGTTTTTTGTTTTAAGTGATTCATTCAAGAGGAAAATTATATAATCTGGGGTACATGAATTTTTCCTCTCTCAGTGAGGTTTTATTGTGCCATACTTTCTTGGAAGACAAAAAAATACCTTCCCTTTGAATAAAAAAAGAAATGGTGGAAAATGCAGTTTTTAATAAACAAATGTAATTGATCAGCCTCAATAACAGTTACATATACGGCGCAGTGCTGCTTGTGGTTCAAACTCAGGCAACCACCATACCCCAGGTTGCGAGTTGAGTGGACCAACGGCTTCGATATTAGACCAGGGTGCCGGGTGTGGGCAGCAGCCTGATTCAGAGAAGTGACGTAATCGCTCGCTACTGCCCAACCTATATCCAAACTATGCTGTAAACACTCTACAAACTCTAGTAGCCTATACAAACTACACAATCTTTATCCAAACTCTGAGCTGACCGCAACTCTATAAAACAATTCTTGAATAGTGAACTGTAAATAGAAGGAGGCTTACTGTGTACCGAGTGTTGTTTTGATCTAGCTTCATCTGTGTATGTGTGTGTGTGTGTGTGTGTGTGTGTGTGTGTGTGAATGTATGTGGTCCTGTGTTTCAGCTGGCCAACCCAGAGGACAAATGTCAGCAGGTTCTTGAGCCGCCGTATGACGAGATGGTGGCTGCTCATCTCAGGTGAGCTGAGATCAATGGGTTCATGGTGTATTGACAAATGATCTTAGTCTGTGTCTCACAGCAGTCTTTCTTGTTTGTAGGTGTACATATGCAGTCGCCAATCACGACTTTGTAGAGGCCTACAAGTTCCAGACCATTGTTGTCCAATATCCTTTATGGTGGCTTAAGCAATTATTTAATCATCAATTATAATGGCATTGTACAGTCAAAAATCTTTTTCAAAAAATAGGCAAGACTCACTGTTGCCTCCTTGATTTCTCACATCCTTTTTAAGAGGATTTCAGTCACACAAAGAGGAGAACTGGTCAGTGGCAGTGTAAACGACTTACACGAAGAGCAATCATCTGGCCGAATTTGAGCACCCAGAAAATAGCATTCTGTCTTTTGTCTTTTAGGGCGCTGCCTGTCATGTTCACAGTCACTCTGGATCTCAGGATATTTGCCAATAATGTAAGAGGCTGCTTTAGCCAAAGGACTACGGACTATTTTTGGTTTATTACAATTTTTTGGTCAATGTGTTGACTGACAGTGATTGAAGCTTAACATCTATGTGGTTCCAGGCAGAGCAACAGTTGCAACAAAAGGGCAAAGGTCAACCGAGTGAGATGCTGGAAAAAGCAGCTGAGCAACTAATGAGCTGCTTTCGAATATGTGCCAGTGACAAGTCAGTAATAATAATAACTACTCAACACTCAAACCAAAAGTGTTGATTGAGGGTGGTCAGTTAATTCGCGGTTGTCAAGTGCTATGCCAACATTCTAACATCAACTCGGTTCAATGTTAATGTAATGTATTTACATAAAGTAGTGAATTTTATTGTGCTTCTACTTTTGTAGATATGGTACAGCGGAATTAAAAAGTATTGGCCCCCTTCTCAAATTCTTATATTTTTGGTTCCCCGCATTAATCTTTGAGGTCATCAAACAAATGTAATTATCAGACAAATATAATCCAAGTTAATGTAAAATGCTGTTCTTAAATCGTGATTTCATTTATTAAGGAAGAAAAACTATTCAAAGTTACCAAGCCCTGGGTGAAAAAGTAATTATCCCCCAATGTTAAATCATGAATTAATTGTGGCTAATCACAATTTTGGGTTAATTTTCACTGATCACACCCAAGCCTGATTACCTCCATACCTGTTCAATCAAGAGATCACTTAAACAGAATCGGTCCCGACAAAATCAAGTCGGACAAAAGATCGAAAAAAAGCTACAACAAAACGAAACGATCCAAAGAAATTACAGAACAGTCGAGAAATAAAGTAATCTATCAGTCTGGAAAGGGCGGTACGGTGAATGACTGGATCATACATCTGCCTCATAGTTCTGAGGACCGGGGTTCAAATCCCAGCCCCGCCTGTGTGAAGTTTGCATGTTCTCCCCGTGCTGCGTGGGATTTCTACGGGTACTCCGGTTTCCTCCCACATCCCCAAAACTTGCATGGTAGGTTAACTGAAGACTCTAAATTGCCCGTAGGTGTGAATGTGAGCTTGTTTATATGTGCCCTGAGATTGGCGGGCGACCAGTTCAGGGTGTACCCGCCTCTCGCCCGAAGATGGCTGGGATAGGCTCCAGCATGCCCGCGACCCTCGTGAGGATAAGCGGTACAGAAAATGGATGGATGAATGGATGGACAGTCTGGAAAGGGTTACGAAAGCTATTTCTAGAGCTTTAGGATTCCAGCAAACCATTATCCTCACATGAAAAAAACATGGAACAGTGATGCACCTTCCCAGGATGGGCCTGTTTACAAAGATTACTCCAAGAGAACAGCAATGACTCAGCCAGGAGGTCACAGAGGAACTCAGGACAACTTCTAAAGAACTGAAGGTTTCCCTTGCCTCAGTTAAGGTCAGTGTTCATGAGACAACAATAAGAAAGAGACTGGGTAAAAATGGCATCCATGGCAGAGTTCCAATGCGAAAAGCACTTCTGTCCAAGAAGAACATAAAGGCTTGTCTTACTTTTGGGGAAAAAAATAAAATAAAATTTGAATGATTCCCAAGACTTTTGGGAGAATATTATATGAAATGACGAGATGAAGGTTGAGGTTTTTGGTAGGTGTTTCTCGTTACATCTGGTGTAAATGTAGCACAGTATTTCAGAAAAAGAATATCATACCAACAGTCAAGTGGTGGTAGTGTGATGGTCTTGGGGTGCTTTGGTCCTTTAGGACCTGGACATCTTGCTGTGATTGATGGAACCATGAATTCTGCTCTTTAACAGAAAATACTGAAGAACAATGTTCAACCATCAGTTTGGGACCTCAAGGTGAAGCGCACTTGGGTTCTCCAGCAGGAACACAATCCCAAACCCACGAACAAGTTAACCTTTGAATAGCTTAAGAAAAAAAAACAATAAAGGTTTTGGAGTGTTCTAGTCAAACTACGGACGCAGCGGCATTACCTTAAAAAGGCCGTTCATGCTCGAAACCCTCAATTTTTGCTTTATTCAAATAATTCTGCAAGGAAGAGTGGGCCAAAATATCTTCTCAGAGATTGGCAGTTATAGAAAATGCTTGATTTCAATTGTTGCTGCTGAGGATGGCCCAACCAGTTATTAGGTTTAGAGGGACAGTACTTTTTCCACACAGGGCCAGGTAACTTAGAATCCATTTTTTTCCTTAATAAATGAAATCACCCTTTTAAAACTGCATTTTAAGTTCACTTGGGTTATATTTGTCTGACATTTACATTTGTTTGATGAACTTAAACAAAGCGGGAAACAATGCAAAAGTATACGAATTTGTGAAGGGGGCCAATACTTTTTCACGGCACTGTATATGTTGTTATAATTATGAAATAAACATGTTTAAAAAAAAAAAAAAGAATTCATTAAAGTTTGATGTATCACTAATGAAGATTTACAAAAACACATCTTCAGCATCAATCATGTTTTCTATAGTTTTCTTGTGTGTTGACATTTTAACACCAAGCGCAAAGTCATATTTACTGTTTATAGGTGAGACTCCCAAATGATTATCAGAATAAGTTCCCATAGCCCCCTTCCTTCCACTGTTTGAATTGTCCTGTGTTGTTTTTTGGAAGAGTTGTCACCAGATGGGTAGTAAAAGTGGCTAAATATAGCAACAGTGTCTCGTATGTTTATCACACTGAAGACAAGTAGTTGCTCTTGCTCGCTTGTAGCACCCACATGTGTGCACATAAAAAAAAAAAAAAAAAGAGCACCCCATTTGTCCTTTTATTTTGACTTTATCCAGACATCTTCCTGTGCTTGTGGGGATTTTCACTGGGTACTCAGGCTTCCAAAAACATGCATCATTGAGGACTTTAGTTGTCCATAGGTGTGAATCTGAATTTGTCCCTACCCAAATCTCATTGCTGTGTTCAATTTGTTCTCTGCAGTCGAGCTGGGATCGAGGACTCGAAGAAGTGGGGCATGATGTTTCTAAGCAACCAGCTCTTCAAGATCTACTTTAAGGTCTCCCTCTTTTGTTTGGTCATTGAAGATTGAAACTAAAGACCTTTTCCCCTTTTTATAGAAAAAAATGGTTCATTTTCGACTTTGTGGATTTGGGTAGTGATGGTTTGCATTCAAGCTCGTGTGTTTTGTAATCAGATCAATAAGCTGCATTTGTGCAAGCCGCTCATCAGGGCCATTGATAGCTCCAACTTGAAGAACGACTACAGTCCAGCTCAGAAGGTCACTTACAAATACTACGTGGGCCGCAAGGCCATGTTTGACAGTGACTTCAAACCAGGTAACTTCATTTTAGATGACATCAGACAAAAAAAAAGATGGGCATCTCATTTGAACACAATTATCATGTCCTCGTGTCCCACAGCCGAGGAGTTTCTGTCTTATTCCTTCCGACACTGCCATCGTGCCAGTCAGAAGAACAAGAGAATGATTCTCATCTACCTGCTGCCAGTCAAGATGCTGCTGGTCAGAAGGCTCACCTCTTCACCGCACTGAAACTATTATTTTCACTATAACTGGACATGGAAGAAACTCCCTTTGCTTATGTTTTAGGGCCACATGCCGACACTTCAGCTCCTGGAGAAGTACGACCTCCTGCAGTTTGCCCAAGTCACCAAGGCTGTCAGGTAAGGTCTGTGTTGTTGAGGAAAAGAAACGTAATGTATTACCTTTTGCCACATAAAGTCTCTGTAATAAAATTTAATTAATACGATATGTGTTACAATTACAGTAGCAAGGTCCAGAGGGTGACGAGACGTTCTCTTTTGCGTGTTTTACATGTCCAGTTTTTGGGAGCTTAAAAAGCACTGACGGACACTCCAGAAGCTAATCGATCTGGCGAAAGTTTCTTTACAGATGTTTATTTACACCTCAACACACCACCCCACACTGTAGAACTAATAGTTCAGACTTAGAAAAAGGAAAACATAAGATATTATAGTTATCACAAAATTAGCATTGCTTAAGTAGCACTGGAGCTAATAGCGATACACAATGCAAAGTAATACTAACCACTTTAGTCTGCTTCTCAACCAAGGGTAGATGTCTCCCAGAATAAATCTTCACAGTCAAAAGCATGATGTTCAACAAACTTCTTAATGGTGTATATTCACACAGCTATAGCAAACAACGACGAATGAGTAGAAAAGTAATTCACATGCAAGTGTCATGACAACATAACGTCACTCTGCGTCAAGTTTACGGAGATACAGTAGCAGGAAACCTTCCGGTGTAAACGTTTTCAAGATAAAAGCATTTTTTGAAAAAAAATACAAATGGCTGTATTTACACTAATCATAAAGTTAATCGTCAACAGAGCGGGGTGGGCAGAGTGTTCTCAACTGGGTAGGGTGGGGTGGGTTGGTTGCTGCCATGTCTTCTGCTCAGCAAAAGAATAAATAATTCCGAACTTACCTGTGCGGCCCGGTACCAGATGGACCGGTCCGTGGCTCAGTGGTTGGGGACCACTGCGTCACAGCACTTCTTAACGCAGTTACAAACACATACACAATTGAGACAGCTATGTTAAAAAAAGGCAAACATGGAGACAAGGATGCAAACATGACACAGGGTGAAATCAACTGGAATAAAACAATAAAAACGGCCTGGGAACAATAGCTTACAATATGAATGAGTTTTTAGGCATTGTTTAAAACAGTCCAAGAATTTGTCAGATCTAACAGTATTGTGGAAGATTCAGAAACGTTCAGTTTGCAGTTTGTGCAGAGGATGGATAAAAGGCCAAGATTTGTGGAACAGAGAGGTCGTATAGTGAAATGAGGAAAAAGGAGCTCTGAGATGTAGGTAGGGGTAAAGTCATGTAGAGCTTTAGAAGTAATTGATCTTGTAATAGGGATTGAAATAGTAATTCTGAATTTTACTGGAATCTAATGGAGGGATGCGAGAACAGGGGTAATCTGGGCCCTCCGACCGTTTTTTATTTATTTTTATTTTTTTAAAGTCTAGTTGCTGTATTTTGAATTAACTGTAAGAGTGTTTGGGAGAAGTGTCTTTGGGCAAGACGCTCAACCCTAAATTGCCTCTAGGTAGGCATTGTCAATAGAAACTCAATTGCCTTACCTGGTTAAACAAAGTAAATTATTATATTAAAGGGGGCAAAGTAGGTCTTATTTGAGCAATATTTCTTTACTTAATGGTAAAATGTCATGAACTGGTCCAAGATGATACAGTTAAAGAGGCCATATTTTGCCAAACCAACTTTTTCTAGCATTTGGGATGTTATTTTGGCTCTATGGTTCCTCAGTAAACATGTGAAATATGAATTAAAATCATCCACACATTCCTGAGTTCCAGATGTTTTTTTGCAGAGATGCCTGCAATCAGGTCATTTGAATTTCTCGAGCTTATCTACGTCACTCCGAAGATCTCCACCTAACTGTCCTCTCCCGAGCCACCGCTGTCAACATAGCAAACACGTGTGCTCTCACAAGTGGGTCTATTACACGGAGGCTACCAATCAGAGGAAAGGGGCCAAATATGGACAAAGCGAATACAAAACTGGGTCAAACAGAAGTAGCTGTCAGAGGGCCCTTTTCTCGACACTCGTATGCCACAAGCAAGGTGTTGTTGTTTTTTAATGAAATTGGCACTTTTATACTAAGTTCATGTTAGAGAGTCAATCTGTGGAGGTCTAAGGAGCCAATATATGGAACCTTTAAGGCCTTTTCACAGCAGACTTGAAAACTATGAAACTGATTTTCATATATTCTTTTTAATGATATTCTACTGACAGGTTTAACATACATGACGAAAGTTATTATTATTTTTTTTTTCAACTGCAAACTCCACCTTTAAGATGTCAAACAATAGTTGTTTACCGTACTTGCATTTCTGAACAGAAAATGAGCTTAATTTCCAATTTCTCAGAGCATCCCAGTGAGGCTGCTCAAATTTGGGTTAAAAAAGTGAATTCGGTTTACAATTGGACATTCCAGTTTAAATTGGTGAACCTCTGAAATCATCGTTATTAAATGAATCTGTATGCAAGTAAATTATGATGCTTTTGTTTTTTTCTCGTTTTCATGACAGATGGTCTACCACAAAGCACTGTATATAGTATATTCCCTTTTGGAAACATTTGCATGCGTATGTACTGTATGTGTGTGTGCATGTGTGTCAGTGACGGGAACTTGCTCCTGCTGAATGAAGCTCTGTCCAAACACGAGACCTTCTTCATCCGCTGTGGCATCTTCCTCATCCTGGAGAAGCTCAAGATCATCACCTACAGGAATCTCTTCAAGAAAGTGTGAGCGTTGGCCTCTCTCTTACGACTTGCTGAGAGCAATCTGAGCCGAGGGTCCGACCGAGCTCTTCGTATCATCCGTGTTCAGGTACCTACTGCTGAGGACCCACCAGCTGCCTCTGGACACCTTCCTGGTGGCCCTGAAGATGATGAAGGTGGAGGATGTCGATGTTGATGAGGTGCAGTGTATCCTGGCTAACCTCATCTACATGGTGAGTGGACGCGAGCAAACGCGGACATGCGAAGTCAAGGAATGCTGACACTCTGTCTGCTCTCAGGGTCACATCAAAGGTTACATCTCACACCAACACCAGAAGCTTGTGGTCAGCAAACAGAATCCCTTCCCTCCGCTGTCTACAATCTCCTAGGCCTCAGTGACAGTCTCAGCTAAAAATCATTTTTGTATAACAAACTGTAAAATGTAAAAGGAAAGCCACTGCTTTGGAATGCTCTGTGACTCCTTCATTCTTGAACGATGCTCATTTTATTCATTATGCGTAATAGGCATTTAGCTTCAATTTTGATTTGACTTTCGGGTTTTCTTGTCTGGATTCAAACACAGCAGGAACATGTTTCACAGTTCCATTTTTATCAATTTAAAAAAAAATAAAAATAAAATAAAAAATCCCATTCACATTTCATCATTTTGACTGTTACTGTTCACAACCTCAATCATTACTCTAAAGGTTCTGGTCCTCCAGAGACATGATGTCTCACTCTAGGGGGTGGGCAAACTACGACCCGCGGGCCACATTCGGCCCGTTGACCATTTCAATCCGGCCCTCCATAGATTGGTACAGAATCAGAATCATCAAATTCATGACTAAATTCATTTGACCTTGTCCTGTAATGCAGAGTGGTTCCACCAGGCTGTGCTGTAATGCCCAGTGGTTCCACCAGATAGCGCAGTAGGTACAGTGATACATTGAGTTGACTTTGGCAGTTCTGTTTTTACTCTGCTACGGCTCTGAACCCTTCTTCAACCATGAGTGGTCCAAAGAAAAGAAAAGTCGACAGTGAGTGCTGAGCAGTGTTTCCGATAACACATTACTCCCAAATTCCGCCATTTTGGGAAACGAGTAAAAAGTGATGCATTACTTTCCCCAGGAGAGTAAACAGACTGCAGTTACTTTTGAGTCATTAAGTTTCCTCACCAAGTCATGATTTGGTGCTGATGACTCGAAAGCTCCCGCTCCAGCCAATCATTGGTGGTTGATGCTCACAAAGACTGCTGATTTCTAAATAAGGGAAAGACAGGGATTGGGACGTGATTGTTCAGTCTACAATGCACAGTGACGGTGCAATACCATAAAAGTGCCACACTATTTTTGATATTTTCCTTTGTAAAAAGTGTATTTGATTGTTGTTACTTTTGTATTTACACAAGTAGTACAGTTTTACTGGCGTGTTAAGTGCGCAATGCATTATGGGTCATACCCAAGTGCGCGGTCGTAAATCAGTCATGGGGGTTAAGGGCTGTCTCACTGAAGGACTTACAATACTTATCTTAAATAATATTTACAATCAAAAGTGAGAACTTTCAACTCCATTGTAGTCCGGACTGTGAGCTGGTTTGACGCGCTGAACAGCTGACGTCACGTAAGTAAGCGCTTCTCACTTTTGCGTTTACGTGCACGCACGCACACGCACAGTTGCCTTCATGGACCACAATCAGCATCCATCTATCTATCAGTTAAGAGTCTAAATTTAGAGAAGTGTACTGAGAATAGTGTGCTTGTTTATGTTTAGGTACTTATTGTACTCTGTTGTCATGTCACTTCTACACGAAGTTGCTGATTTAACACTAATATTTAAGTTATTGGTTCATGTTGATGTAACTGTAACTTGTGGGGTGTACGTTACCAAGTAATGGGTACAGTTAAGCTAATGTTTTTTTTGTGTACTGGGGATAAGTGATATTCCCGCCACTTGACAGCTGCTGAAAGTAACTAAAAAGTTACTTTTTTCTAACTTAGTTATTACTTATGAAATCAAGTAATCAATAAACTAAGTTACTTTTTCAAGGTTACAGTGGTGCTGAGTGTTTAGTATAGAATGGATTACTAAATACTTTTTCACTGAAGTCCGGTCAAAGGCTGTATGTCTAATTTGAAGAGACCATTGCGGGTTTCGAGGAATATAGTATAAGCTGTCACTTTTCTACCAAGCATGCTGATTATGCTAACAGCCAATCAACGCAGGAGCTGATGGCTACGGCTCAGCGGTTAAGACTAAGTTATCTAAGACTCAGTCACACAAGACCCTGAAACAGCGCCACGGGAGCTGCAGATGGAACTGATAGATCTCCAATGTGATACTGTATTAAAAGAGAAGTTCATCTGTCAAACTGGATGCGTTTTATGCTTCATTAAGCGCAGACAAATTTCCAAAAATCCGAAAGATGGCACAGAGGATGCTGGTGATGTTTGGCTCTACATATGTGTGTGTGAACAGTCTTTTGTGTGATGAACACAGACAAAACATCCTACATATCCCAGCTGAGTGATGAACACCTAAAATGTGTTCTGAGAATTGCCACAACAAAACTAAAACCAGACTTTGCTGCACTGGCAAAAAAAGTGATCAACAAAACAACACTGTTCGCATTCAAAGTAAATCTAAGTATGAACACTACAATGGCTTTTTTGTTTTGTTTATTTTTTTATATATGTAAACATCTGGTCCTGGCTTGGCCCGCCTGTCAAATTTTAAAAGTCAATGTGGCCCCTGAGCCAAAAATATTTCCCACCCCTACTCTAGACTAGTGATTCTCAACCGAGGTGCAGTGGGAAATTTAATTCCACTCAATTTGTCCCAAAAATATTATTGATGAATTAATAATATATCTTAGTTGCTCTATCTATGCCAGCAATGTATAGAGACCATTAAATGCTCTTCAAGAAGGCAAAAGTTTCACTAAACCTGTGTATCCTGTGTAGACAAATTCTGTCTAAATAGACAAGGGGTTAAGTTATTGGGTGCCAACATTTTTTTTACTGTGTACGTCATTCAGCGGCCCCAAAAGAAAACACTGGCCTTGGTGACACGCTTGAAGGACAAAAAGATGCAGTTGTTCCCAAACAATCGGAGGAACAGGAGATAAGGCGACACGAGGCGCAGACGGATTCATCCAAACAATCGGAGGAGTGAATGCCAAATGAGATGAGCCAGCACGTTGCATCTCCCACATTGGAGCAAAGCCTAACCCAAAACTCATTCTCGACTAGCCTAAATTCTCTGCTAGGTGTGACGGGCAGGATGAAGACTATTGTCAGTATTGGAATCCAACGCACACCACGCCAAGATCTTCCTCCCATCCCCCCTTGCCTGAAACCACCGTCCACTAAGATGCGAAGGGCCCCTCCTCCACCCATGAAGTACCTTATCTGCAAATCTGACTGATATCTGCGGGGTCTTTTCCAGAATAAGTCAGACCCCTATGGAGATCAGGCATTTTTGATCCCTGTAATTACAAGGGAGAGAAAGTTGGTCAAAGAAATATGGCACAAAAAAGTAGAACTACAAACTTAGTGAGGATAAAATGTGAATCTAGCAAACCATTGGCTCCAGTTATCGCTGGGTGATTTTCGCTCTTTTGAATATCTCTGTTTTTTAGTTAAAGGTGACCCAAATGTTATTGTTTTAATAATTTATAGGCCTCCAAGATCCATCCATCCATCCATTTTCCGAGCCACTTCTCCTCACTAGGGTCGCGGGCGTGCTGGAGCCTATCCCAGCTATCATCGGGCAGGAGGCGGGGTACACCCTGAACTGGTTGCCAGCCAATCGCAGGGCACATATAAACAAACCACCATTCGTACTCACATTCACACCTACGGGCAATTTAGAGTTGTCAATTAACCTACCGCGCATGTTTTTGGGATGCGGGAGGAAACCGGAGTGCCTGGAGAAAACCCATGCAGGCACGGAGAGAACATGCAAAGTCCACACAGGCGGGGCCGGGGATTGAACTGTGAGGCAGATGCTCTAACCAGTCGTCCACTGTGTCGCTGGCCTCCAAGATACAATAGAAAATTTATGGAGGACTTTTCAGAACTGCTGTCAGTTATTTGTTCTGAATACAACTATTTTGTCATAACGGGAGACCTTAAACATTCACGCTGACAGTAACATGGAAAAAAAATCCAAAGAACTCTCTGCTACACTAGACACATTTGACCTCTCTCAACATTTTAAGAGTCCAACCCACACTCAAGGTCACATCTTAGACCTGGTCATCTCTAAGGATGTTGAAATTCTATCAATTGACATTAAGTCTATGGCTATTTCTGACCATTTTTGTGTATTCTTTGAATTACAGATTCTTACAAATGTTCAGACAACCTGTCTATTAAGAAAAGTTACATAAATGAGAGCACCGTCACGACGTTTATGGAGACCATTGCTGTGCCACAAACTGTGAATGCTGAGACAGTTGATGATCTTTTGAATAATTTCATCTGTAAAATCTCAGATGTCATGAATGCTGTCGCTCCTATTAAAACTAAGACAATCTTGAGGCGACCTAGAACACCGTAGAGGAGCACAATGATGGTAAAGACCTCAAAATCAAAATGTAGGAAAGCAGAACGTAAGTGGAGAAAAACTTATCTTCAGATTGACTATGACATCTACAGACAAAGTCTTTTTAATTATAACCAAGAGTTAGTTAGGGGTAGACAGCAACACTTTTCTGAAATCATCAGTAAGAACTTCAACAATACTCGCACTCTGTTTACTGTGGTTGAGCTCACAACCCCCCCGAATAAGATAGCTCCAGAACTCCTAACAGCTGATAAATGCATTGAATTTGCTTGCTATTTTAGTGAAAAAATACAATCCATCAGGTTAAACATTAGCACAAATCAGCAAAATGATAAAATGATACTACATCTGAAGCCACCCAGGAAAAACTCTATTACCATGTCAGAATTTGATACAGTTGACCAAAAAACAGAGAGAAAACGGTTCAGCAGCTGAAACCATCAACGAGCTGTCGTGACTCAATACCGTCTGACTTTTTCAAAGCTATTGCGAAGTCTGTGCAAGCTGATTTGCAGCAAATAATCAATTGCTCACTTCAGTCAGGTGAGTTTCCTCGAGCTCTTAAAGTAGCTGCCATTAAACCTCTGCTAAAAAATAGAACGCTGGACGCTTTCATGTTGGCAAGCTATAGACGCATCTCAAATCTCCCTTTCATAGCCAAGATTGTTGAGAAAGTTATTTTAAATCACCTCAGCAATTTCTTGAACTTCAGTGGACTTTTTGACAAATTTGAATCATGTTTCCGAACTCATCACAGTACAGAATCTGCTCTTAGTAAAGTGCGAAATGATATGAGGTTGAATACTGACTCTGGAAAGGTGTCAATTCTGGTCTTGTTGGACCTCAGTGCGGCTTTTGATACGGTAGATAATAATATACTGCTGAACAGGTTTGAAACGTGGGTAAGACTAAATGGAATAGTCCTTAAATGGTTCAGGTCCTACCTGGACGAAAGGAGTTATTTTGTAACCATTGGAAGTGTTCAAGTTCATTGAATGGCAATGACCTATGGCAGGGGTGTCAAACTCATATTTGTCGTGGGCCACATTGTAGTTACGGTTTCCCTCAGAGGGCCGTTACTGTGAAACCATAAAAATCTTCAATAATCACCATCATTTTTGTGTGTGTGTCCTGTTCGGCTATAACAGCCTAACAGCCGAATCGCCTCATCATAATATTACACGCGAAATCTATAAACTAGTTTTGGAATTAAATCAAGGGTAATGGGTTTTTCAACTATTGATCATATTTGGTAACACAAAAATGCTTGCAATATCTCAATGGTGTTTACGAAATATGACAATTTGAAATCTTGGTTACAGATTTTAACAAGAATCATGGAAGTTGACACACACATTTGCCTTCGCGGGCCACATAAAATCATGTGGCGGGCCGGATCTGGCCCCCGACCCTTGAGTTTGACACCTGTGACCTATGGGGTCCCTCATGGGTCAGTTCTTGGACCCCTCCTGTTCAGTCTGTATATGCTACCCTTGGGTCAAATTCTTCAGAACTTAAATGTTGACTATCATAGCTATGCAGATGACACACCGTTATATCTAGCAGTGTCTCCAGATGACTACAGTTCAATTGAGGTGTTGTGTCACTGTCTAATACAGATAAATAACTGGATAATAACTGGACACAATTTTCTTCAATTAAACCACAATAAAAATGAGATAATTATTTTTGGCAATAAAGAAAAGAGGGTTGCTGTTAGTAAATACCTGGAGTCACTCTCTTTAAAAACCAAAGACCGAGTCCGAAACCTTGGTGTTCTGATAGATTCCGACCTGACTTTCAACAATCATATCAAATCAATAACTAAAACTGCCATCTGAAGAACATATCCAGAGTGAAGGCTTGCATGTGCCAAGCAAACCAGGAGAAGCTTATCCATGCTTTTTATCTCATGTAGACTCCCTTAAAAAAAAAAAACATTAAACAGCTGCAGCTCATTCAGAATGCTGTAGTTCGGGCTCTGACCAGAACAAAGAGGTCAGAGCATATTACTCCAATTCTAAAGTCATTACACTGGCTTCCAGTCAGCTTTAGAATAGATTTTAAAGTTCTGCTACTGGTCTATAAAACACTAAACGGTTTAGGTCCTGAATACATGAATGAAATGGTAATGGAATATAAACCCAGTAGGGCTCTGAGATCGACACTCAGGTCAAATAGTGGAGCACAGAGTCCAAAGCAAACATGGTAAAGCAGCATTTATGCAGCTTTATGCTGCACACAAGTGGAATAAGTTGCCAACAGAAGTGACATCAGCCTCAAGTGTGCATGTTTTTAAGTCCAGGTTAAAAACTCTTCTTTTTTCCCAAGCTTTTTAGAGCATTTCCACTTTTAAATTATATTTCCTGCACTGTTCGCTGTTTTAATTGTATTTTATTTTTTCCCCTCTTTGTTTTAAATGTTTATAAGCTGTTTTTTTCTTTGTTTTTGTTTTTAAATACTTTTAATCATGTAAAGCACATTGAGTTACCTGGTGTATGAAATGCGCTATATACATTGCTTTGCTTTGCTTTATCCACCTGTTGCCATTCATATAAGCGAATAAGTCATGCCTTCCTGTGAAGATATAAGCTTTCTGTTCAATTAAACAAGCCCAGACGCCACACTGAGTAATTACATTTGTGAGTACATTGAGACGAGATCATCATTATTTCAAAATTCATACTTTTTGTGACATTTCCTCCGGAAGTGTGTCGTAAGAGTTTTCTCAGAAAAATGGATGCCTTGGATCAACATTGGGAAACACTGCTCTGTGGCCCGCTAAAGCAAATCACATCCAATCATGTCTACTTCATTTTACATGCTCAAATCTATACCACCATTGCAAATTGTCACCACTTTTAAGAACATTAAGCTATTTCAAGCAAACACCTTTGAAAAATGAATTGAACAATATAGGATCAAACTGTTTTCCTTGACCTCTGATTTCAAAACTGGTTATTCATCAATTTGACATGTACATGATTCTCTACATTATCCATAATGGCCCTTTGAGGGAAGTCAGAACTACAATGTGACCCGTGACATAAATGATTCTTGACTAACTAATTTTCGAGGTTATGTGTAAAGGACAAAACATCTGTAGTGGGAAAACGTGTGACACCAGAAGCTGAACGGGTCACTCATATCAGTTAGTTTCTTTTTGACTGTTGGGTTGGGTGGACGTGTGACTCAACGGCCTCCAGATGCTGTCTTATCCAGACCAGGTGTCGGGACACTTTGGTAAAGGCCAGCCCATTCCCCAGACAGCCTTTAGGTGGCACAAGGAGCAGGCCCGTGAGGAATGCTGTCCCTTTCTCCACCGTGGCGAGGGGCATAGCGGACAACAGACCACCACATTGCCACGCGGTTGAACTTCTCTCAGTGTTGGAGCCATTGATACTGTCCTTCTGCATTGGATTTTGACTCTGCATCACTATTTTTCCGGTCCGTCCCGTCACGCAGAACATTTTATTGGTGAGTGGGAGCGAGATGTTGAGCTGGCCGCGACACTCGTCCAAACTCATGTAGACAAGGTTGTGGTCCAGGTATTGGTTCATGCTCGCCACAACACCAACCTTCCCAGAATTCATCAGGATGTTTTCGCTGAAATCTTTGGTGGGCAGACACAGGTGGTGGAGGGTGGGCCCAAGGGGCATGAGGCTGGTCAACTCCAAAAGGGCCAGGTCATTGTCATGGTGATTTGGAACGTAACGTTTGTGAATATAGATAGCTTTAACGGACATTGTTGTATCCCTTGTACCTAAGAGACACGCAGCAGACCTTTACTGGGTAACATTGGGTTGAGGTCATTTCATGTGACAGATATTGATTTAATAAGGTTTGTTACCTGCAACAACAAAAAAATTGGAAGGTTGGGGGTTGGATTCCCGTAGGAGACAGCTTGAAGCAGTCAGGACAGTCCGCGGACCCAACAAAACACCGGCACAAAGCGCCGTCCCTCCGCTTCCCAGCAGCAACGCCTGCAGACAAACGTGTTCAGGGAAAACGCATGCTTGCGGAGCCACAGACATGGCTTTTGGGGAACAAGATTCCGTATAGGTATAACGTGCACACAAAATACTAATTTGGGGCCATGAAGTAGTTTTGAGTAAACAAATCGAGTAGGCTTTCTCTGGAAATGGTATGGTAGCGAAAGAGGTTTCGAGCAAAGTTGTGCCCCATCTGCTTACCCAGATGTCTAAGTTGTTCGTGGGAATGATATTAAACCCACAATCTAGTATTTTGTGTGCATATTATACAAATTTGTGGCCACAAATTAGCATTTTGTGCCCACTTTGTGTTATGATCACAATACAATTTTCTCCCAATGTCATGTCAACAATGTGGTAGTGTTCATTTCACCTGCCAGGGACAGTTGCCATGGTGACACATTGATACCATCTGAGGGGACCCAGGAAGTCTTCCGCAGGGAAACTCCACTGTGGAAAGACTCAAATGTCAGTGTCTAAAAAAATTGTTTGTGCTGCTGTTGTTGATGATGATGTTCTTTGGGACCTTTGGGCAGGCAGCTTCGTTCATCACTGTGCAGTTTGAATCCCGCCACGCAGGAGCATGCGTAGGTGGAGGAGGTCGCCGTGCACAGCTGGTGGCACGCATTTGGGCCTTCAGTGGGACACGGATACCTTCCTAAAACACAACACGTTGAAGAAGGACTGTCCAACAATCTGAGAGGGCATTTGCACCATCCCTGAGGTTCACCTGCTGCTACATGTGGCGCTTTTTGCGGCTCCCCTTCATCTTCCTGGCTCATCATGTCTACCAGGGCTCCCAATTGGCATACAATTCCATGTTGGGGCGGGGAGCAAGAGCAGTGGAAACCACGCATCTTGTTCGTGCATTTCCCACCGTTAAGACAGGGGTTGGGGTTGCAGTGGTTCCCGTCTATCACAAACAAACAAAAGGCCATTATAAATGGATTCATCGACTTGTACTTTCATCTCATGTTTGTATCAACAAGGTTGTGTTTTGATTAAAGGAGGCAGGGTGGATTTGATCACCTGGCAGCAGAGGTGAGAGAAATTCACAGAAGTCACATATGTGTAAGACAGAAGGAAGTCTCAAGTCCCAAGTTACTGTGGCAAAAATCAAGTCAAATTGAGTCCCCACTAAATGTCAAAATCATTACTCGGAGTAAGCAAGTCATAGGTCAAGCCATACTGTTTTGCGATCACAGCTTTTTTTTCATAAACAAAACAAATGGCACAATATCTTGAAAATGAAGATTTTCAAATGTAAACAGGCAGGACCTGTCATGCCATATAGTTCAAGTCTAAGTCGAGTCTCATGAATACCAAGTCAAGTAGAGTCGGTCATAGGATTTTGTCCAAAGTCCGAAAATTGCCGACTTAAGAATGCCTGGAGTCAAGTCGTGACTGGAGTTCCCCACGTTTGTTTGACTACTTTGCTACCTGCAGGAAACAGGAAGTAAGAGCACATTCTGTATCCATGCATTGCTAATTCTAAATAAACAGATTCAGGACTATTCATTGGAACTAAAAAAAAAAATTATAATATTGTAAATATTGCTATACCATAGACTGGAGGAATGTGAGTGGAGTCGAGATATCTGCAAACCTGCCGGCTTGAGGCTTCTGGAGATGGTTTTCATCTGCTGGATTGACTTCTTAACAAGAATCCGTAACCTTCAGATATTTCGTTAGTTTATGTGGTTAATTTCTTTCGCCTGTGCTTCCGAGTCGTTGATCTCCCGGGAGAACTCTGACTTCCGTCTGGCATGGGATGAATGAAGACTTCGAGACACTTGGCGTTTGGGCTAATTCGATTTATTGAACAAGCCTTAGTGTCATAGCAGCTGCTTACATTTCCCGAACGACCAAAAAGCCCCCGAAAACCCCGGGATCTCGGTTTATCAAGGTTCTAATTCTCTGGGCGTGGAATTAGCCCCCTCCCTGGTTGCATCCGGAAGGATGCTGCTCCTCATGACCATATTTGGAATCGCACCCGCCAGCTGGTGTCTCTTTGGGTGTGTGAAATACCACTACTCGTTTGCTGTCGTCTCTCAGTCTGGTCAATCTCTCGCCCCCGGGGTCCTTTGCTGCGATAATGCAAACCAGTCCTCTTTGAAGACCAGGACCCCTGGAGTAAACCCCAGACAGGTTTCTGTCAGGGGGGTGCGGGACACCCCAATAAACATATAACTGGTTAAAGGATGTCCTTTGACGTAGAAGTACAAAGAAAAGAGAGTTGGTGTGACTACCGGTCTCCAACCATTTGTCCTTCCCAAAGGAACTCTGATTGTGTTACTATTCAAATATACTACATTTACTTATTTTCATATACCATAGTTGTTTGATTTGGCTTGTGCGCTCCATTGTGTAGATGTTTAGCTCTGAGTCTCAGATGCCACTCCCTCAACTAAACATCCATCTATCCATTTTCTGTAGTGCTTACACTCATTAGGGTGTCGGGTGAGCTAGAGCCTAACCCAGGTGACTTTGGACAAGAGGCGGGGTACAGCCTGTCCTGGACTGGTCGCCATTTGATTGCCATTTCACACTCACATTCACACAATGTCGAGTATTCAATGAAGCTCACATTCATGTTTTTCGGATTTGGGAGGAAGCCAGAGTACCCAGAGAAAACTCATTTGAGCACAGGGAAATCACGCAAAACCCTCACAAGTAGGCCAGTGCTGAGATTCAGACCCAGAACCTCAGAACTGTGAGGCAGACATGATAACCGATAGTTCTCGCTCTGTCTTACACAATATAAATGAATATTTCAGCACAGAAGAAATCTAAAATCATAATTCAAGCTCCTTAGTGGTTTTTCTCAACGGCTCTGCCTCGATTAAAAATGACATGGAAGGGTTTGTTTACTAGTGGTCCCTTCTGAGAAGTTGGGGCTATTTCCACCTTGAAGAAGGTGTGATGTAATGGTGAAACGTCCTATAAAGTTTCTTAACATGGCCCTCCCGATTTGTGACGTGACCAGACAGCAATATTTTATTGTACTGAACTTACCATCATAAGTCTTCCAGAACTTTACCTGTGGAGATACAGGAAGTGAAAACTACTGTAGAAGCAGAAGAAGAACACAGGTGATGATATACTAGTGATTGGGCTGACCGTCTGGTCATCGTCTTCGAAGTACTCTCTGGCCTCTTCAAAAGTGCAGTGCTCTTCGTAACATTCCCGCTCCAGGTTGCCCTGCAGGATCTCCTCCACCAGGAAGTCGTTGGCTCGTTTGGAACGCAGGAAAATGCTTTGTGCAGGTGGCGCCTTCACAAACACTGAAACATGATGTGATAAAATTATTAGTACCCCAGTATTACAAAAGGTGACATTTTGTCAAAGTTGGCAACGGATAATCAATAATTGTATCACCCATTAGAATTGTTGTTACGAATTTGAGTGCAGACATTTTTTTTAGCACAAAGATTTATTTGGAAGTGTGTAATTTGTAACTGAAGGTTATACACACACAAACACAATAATAATAATGATACTAAACAATAATGAATTTAGAGGCGCCTTTCATGTCACTCAAGGTCACCTTACAAAGTATGGGATAAATGCAAGTAAAACATAAATAAAAACATCAATAAGACAAGGCAACAGAAACAGTCAAACAGCAAAATCAAGAAAAAACAAAACAAACAACTGAAATAAAACCAACAGGTGTAGTGCAAATATCTGGTTTGAACAGATGAGTCTATATTACGTGTGGGGTGAGAGAGTTCCAGAGTTTGGGTGCCAAGCAGCTGAAGGCACCCATGTTGCTGAGGCGAAAGATGAGGGTGATGTGGAGACCGGCAGAGGTTGAGCGGCGGTTGTGTGGAGTGAGTGTATTCGTACAGGAGGTCACGGAGGTAAGTGGAGGCTGAGTTGTGGAAAGCTTTGTAGGTGAGGAGGAGGTTTTTGTAAAGGATGACGTATTTGTACACTGTGCCAGTGAAGTTGGATGAGAACAGAGGTGATGTGGTCAGATCATTTGCTACGGGTGATGATCTGGGCGGCCGACTTCTGGATGATTTGGAGTCTGTTGATTTATTTTGAATAGAAACCAGAGAGGAGGGCTTTGCAATAATCGATACGGGATGTGTTTAATAAGTGGACCAGGATTCGGTGCTACATTGGGACAGTGAGAGGCAGAGTCTGGAGATGTTGTGGAGGTGGAAGAAAGCAGTTCGGATGAATATATGAATGTGAGGTGCAATTGAGAGTGTGCTGAGAGGGTGACGCCTAGGCTCTTGATGCGGGAGAAAAAGGGTACTGGGAAACCGTGGATGGTTTTTGGTGGAGCAGGGGTGAGTTGTGACTTGAAAAGGGTGGATTTTGAGCCAATGAGTAGAGCTTCAGTTTTATTGCTGTTTAGTTTAAGACACGTTTTGTTCATCAATGTCATTACGTCTTCCAGGAAGGTGGTGAGGGAGGTGGGAGGAGGGGCAGTGGTGGGTTTGGAGCAGTTGCAGATCTGTCTGTCATCAGTAACAGTGAAAATGGATCCCATGGTGACGGACGATTGAGCCCAGGTGATGGTGACGAGAAGGGGATCAAAGACTGACCCTAGAGGGACACCCAGTGTGACATCAGTACACCCAGACTTGTGATTCTTTAGATGGAAATACTGTTTACAGTCAGTAAGGTATGATGAAAACTAGGAGAGTGCAACATCAGTGATCCCAATGCCAGCCAGGCAGGGAGGAGTATCGTGTGAGAAATGGCGTTGAACGCTGTACTGAAGTCTACGAAGATGAGGATGGTAAGTAGTCCAGAGTCGGTTGCACAGAGGAGGTTATGTGATTTTTATCCAGGGCTGTTTCAGTGCTGTGGTTGGGGCGGAAACCGGAGTGGGAGGGTTCATGGAGATTATTTGTGTCGAGGTGGGACTGAAATTGTGCGACAACCACCCGTGCATGATTTTTTTTAAAACAAAGGGAAGGTTGGAAATGGGCCTGTAGGCATTGAGGTCAGATGGATCTGCACTGGGGTTTTTCAGGATGGGTGTGATGGCAGCTTGTTTGAGAGTGGGGGCAACAGTTCCAAGGCTGAGGGAGGAGTTGATTATGTCTGTGATCATGGGGCAAATGGATGGCAAAGAGGCTTACTGTACTAGGGTTCATACTGTTGTGCCTAACCGATTCTAATTTACCTAGGGGTCCTTTGTTCATGAGGTCTGTTTCTTGGGCGGCAAAGTAACACTGAACTTGGACGTAATTGGGGACGTGCCGCACTCTATCACTGACCTACGCTAACACATTAGTAAAGCCAGAATTACAGTAAACCTTTGTATGAAAAACGTTTCAAGGCAATAAATATAAAATAATCCACTTAAATACAGTATGGTCTGAAGTGACCATGCCTTCTTGTGCTTCGTGACCACATAGTCTTACGCAATGGGGGAGAGAGATGTCTCAAAATTCCACGTCTCCACATACATATCCCAAATTCACGTGTTTTTCAAATCCACAAATAATTTGCACGTGGTTTTCAACTGTCCAAATATATCCACGAGTTACACGTTTTTTAATGTTGTGTGTGCATTTATCATGACTTAACATTTGTAAATATTCAGTTTTGCTTGTGAATTGTTGAAGGTGCGTTTGTGGGTCAGCTGGCACATTTATTATTGAGACAAATGTAACGCAGTTTTCAACTTGACAACATTCACACGTGTAGGAAGGCCCTCCCTCCATCCGCTAGGCGGCAGTGTTGCTGTCTCCGTTGATAACTTGACTGGAAGTCATTTTTATTGGAATCGAACAATCTATGGTCCGACCCTGCTAAAATCCCCAATAAATTGACCATGGCTGAACAGGGTGGACTGCCAGCAGCCCCGTCTTTATTAAATACAAAGAATCCACCTTCCTCATCTGTCAGCAAGATACAAAAAACAGCTTATTATTAGTGTTTAAAAAAAGAATAGTGGCTAGCTCTCAAACATCTATATACAGTATATAGAGTCTATGCGTTCAGCGGAGATAGCAACACTGCCGCCTAGCGGATGGAGGGAGGACTTCCCACACGTGTGATTTTATTTATTTATTTATTTTCAACTTGAAACTGCGTTACGTTCGTCTCAAAAATAAATGCGCGTGCCCGCTGATCCGCAAACGCACCTTCAACAATTCACAAGCAAAATTTAATGTTTACAAATGATAAGTCGTGACAAATGCACACACAACGTTAAGAAAACGTGTAAATCGCGGGTGTATTCGTGAATTTGAAAAACATGCAAATTATTTGTGAATTTGAAAAACACGTGGGAATCGCGGATATATTTGTGGATTTGAAAAATGTGAGAATCGCGGGTATATTTGTGGATTTGAAAAACACTTGCAAATAGTTTTGAGACATATCGTTCCCCATATTATGCCACTCAGAAAACTACTGTACTGTCGTTTATTGCATGTGGTTTCCAACCTAAATTTGGTTTTCATCCACTTTAAAATATGAGAAAATCCAGGAGACACCCAATGGGAAAATATTGTTTTTCTACTTAGGACAGAAGAGACATGATAATCACCAAATAGTTCTGGAGGTGAGACTCCCACTTTCAACTGTAAGGATTGGAAAATAAATTGAGTCTTTGTGTCAAGTTTTCCTTCAGACGGCCTACGAGCACTAAGAAGCTCCAAGACGTAACACACAGTTTAAAAAGAAGTCTAACAAATCTTACCTTCTGCTTTGCCAAGGACCTGGAGGATGCATGCAAGCAAGTTGAACAAGAAGAGACACGTTCCTGGTAGCGCCATGACACTGAGTGGTCGATGAGTGTCGTCACATCCCGGTCGTGAAGCATTTGCACAGCTCTGATCAACACACGGTCCTCCATGACATTCGTGAGTCTCAGGGTCGCCTCCTGAATGTTTGCCTGCCTTCATCACGAGTTCAAATGTCGACATCAAGTTCAGTTTGCGAGAAACTTTGTGTTCCTGGACTCCAACCTCACAAAACAAACAGCAGCTCTGTTTGTTTGTACATTTTATTTACAGAGGTAGCTGCTCTTGTTGCCAACTAAGTAAGCGCGATACTATTCTTCTTCATTGGGGTGTCCTTAGTTCATATTGCTAAAAGGAAAAACACTATTAACACACACACACACTGTTGTAGTGTTTATTTATGGGGTTTGAAAAATGCACAAACTCAAAAGCTTTCTTTCATCCAGCCAAATTTCACGACTTGTCTCGGCAGTCTGTCGAGAAGATGTGGTTGTTTTATAAATACAGCCTCTTGATTGGTCCACTCTGCCTCCTCACCCTGCCCCCGCTCATCTCTTTGCGCAACAGCAACTTGATGGCCGAACGGATCCATTTGGTGAATTTGGATACTTGAGTGTAGACGCCGTACTTGCCTTCTTTGGCACAGCCTTCGCCCCAGCTCACAATACCAGTAATGAAATTGGTGTTTTTGTATGATGTAAAGTGTGGCCCACCACTGTCTCCTCTGCACGAATCCATAGCTTTTTTGTCATAGCCTGCGCAGAACATGTGTGCAGAGATACGGAAACTGCTAGATTCTTTACACGTTTGTTGGGGCACATAGGGTACAGAGAGACGCTGCAGAATTTTGGATGTTGGCATATTTTCGCCAAGGCGGCCAAAACCGCTAACCATCCCGTCTTGCTGTTTCATAAGGACCTGCAAGGACATATTAAAACCCAATGATAACAAACACGCATTTACATACACTACTCACAAAAAAAGTTAGCAATATTTGGCTTTTGGGGGAAATTGCTGGTGGAACTTAAAATAAAGTTCACTTTTACGGTTAAAGTTAAACTTTAAAGTTCACCTTTACCCCTCGTAACACTTGCCAGGGAAAATTGATGCCCCCCAAACCTCAGGTGGATGCCCTGGATCCAACGCACCGACACTAGTGGACGACGACATTGAACAGTTGGACGTCCATTCAAAATTTTACACGTCAACTGTAAAGATTATAGTGCCTTTTAGGTTCATTCTGAAATTTCACCCAAAAAGCCAAATATCCCAAACTTGGGAGTCTTGTATACTGTACATAAAACAAAACACAGGCACGCACTCACCCTCTCAGCAAAATCCGGCTCAGGGAGGCAGGCTGGCAGGATGAACCTGGAGAACTTGATGGGCGTTGCCAGTTTGAGGAGCGCAATGTCATTGTGAAAAGTGTCTGGGCGGTACAGCTTGTGAGTTAGGGCGGTCTCAAGATAGTGAGTGGCTTCAGTCCCCTCTTCCGCCAATAAGTCAAACTCACCTGGATGGACAGAAACAGTGACATTTTATCACTAAAACTTCACAAGGATAGACACTGATTGGTCAGTCGCACCCACCCAGCCTCACAGAGATAAAAGATGTGTGGTTCATGCAGTGTGCCGCCGTTAAGATGATGTATTCGTTGAGTATGGTACCGCCACAAAACCCTAGGTCATTTTCATCGAGGAGAAGTGCCTGCATTGACAAAACAGGGGGAAAAAAGACACACCATGGAGCTACTTTCAACATGGACATGCCTATCGCGTGGAAACATCGGGACCTGATTTACTAAGAGCCCAAATAGTGGACATTAAATTGCATGTTCACTCACTCTAACAGGTTGCACTCATACTTGGCAACAGGTTTAAAGGGGTGAAGACTGCCATCTTTAAAAGAGGGTTTTGCGCTTTACAGTAGGTAACTGATGGTTTTTACAATAGAATATTTGGGAGAGCACCACAACCGCAAAATGAAGTTTGAAGTGATGGAATTGGAAGTGTCAGTGGAAGAGGCAAACAAACATAACTGAGTTACAGAAAATAAATCTTTCGCTCCCATCGTTTTGGGGAAACCAGCAACCACACACAAGCCAAGTTTAAAAAAAAAAAAATGTAACTAATCCTGCATGTGTGGGAATTGGATGTTTCTGCCCATCCCGTGTAACACTGCGTTTAAAACTTGGTACAGCACACCCGAAAACTGCTCTGGGAGAGTCCAGCATCAATTGCCACAGGTGCACTGAAGTGACTCAGATGCTGGGTTGAAATGAGTTTTGTCATAGGTGACACGGAATGACTCCTGAATGTGAATGCGGAGAAGAGAGAGCGTAGTCAGCCCTTACATGCTCTAGCAGCTCCAAAATTGCATTGCTGAATAGACCATTAGTCGCAATAACTTATGTCACTGCCATTTCAAAAATGTTTACATGATCAGAAATGATCCAGTACTCTTATTTTTCCTACTACCAGCGTTAATTTTGTTGGTGAAATTTTGTTGCCGTAGTTATAGTCAACGACCTTGTTTTTTCCTGACCAAAACTATGTATACTATATCTATGGCCGCGACTGCATTAGAACACGTTTTTAGAAAGACGACTAACTGGAAGAGACAATTACAGTCAAGTTATCCTGAAATCCACACACAGGTGAGCATGTTAAGTCATTAAAAATACAACTTTTATCAATTATTTAGCACGTATAAATGTGCTAGTCCAGTGACTTTCCCCACTGTTTTGCTAACCTTCCTCGCCGATTTGCATGTTTTCAACAAAGGCTGTGGTCTTGGTGACTTATGATATGCATCTTACAATGTCCCGGGTTCATTCCCCGGCCCCGCCTGTGTGGAGTTGGCATGTTCTCCCCGTGCCTGCGTGGGTTTTCTCCGGGCACTCCGGTTTCCTCCCACATCCCAAAAGCATGCATTAATTGGAGACTCTAAATTGCCCGTAAGTGTGACTGTGAGTGCGAATGGTTGTTTGTTTCTATGTGCCCTGCGATTGGCTGGCAACCAGTTCAGGGTGAACCCCGCCTCCTGCCCGATGATAGCTGGGATAGGCTCCCGCACGCCCGCGACCCTAGTGAGGAGAAGCGGCTCAGAAAATGGATTGATGTTAGAATGTGTGTTTGTTTAGTTACCCATTATAAACAAAAGATCAAAGTTCATTAGGCACGTTTGTATCACAGTGCCACACTTTTTAATACTTGAGCTTCACTGATGTAGAAAGAGCAGACCTGATGGCATTATAGCTTATACACGCAAATGTTTTTATGTTTGCACTAACGAGACTCCTTATTTCACAGTTTTAAAGGTAAATAATTGTTTGTTCCAAATAATTTGGATCTGGGTCTGTGTGAATTGCATACCTTAAAGTTGCTTTAACACATTAATCGGGTTTTCTTTTAATCTTGGTCAATAGTTCCATACATTTTACACCAACTAGCACCTAGAAAAATACTTGGTGTCAAGATTATGACCAACATAAATATGCGTAGACTATTTCGTTGACTACAATCTAAAACTAGACTAAAACAATTTAGATGACAAAATTATGACTGCAACTAAATTGCATTTTAGTTAAAAGATTTGGACTAAAACTACGTGATGAAAACACGGTCTGATGGCTGCTGCACCTGGATGAAATATAGTTATCTGGTTGCCCCACACGCAAGAAGACGACTAAAACTAAATCGAAATTTGCTGTCAAAATGAACACTGACTCCTCCTCCTCCCCACAGTAACCACAGTCATGGTTACAGATGGCAGTGGCAGTTTAGACCTGCCTTTCAGACATGCTATTTTAAGAAATCATTTTTTATCTCAGATTTAATTAATCACATTGGGTGTGCTAAATGAATATATTTACTCCTCCCATAATATGCAAAATGAACCGTGTGGCCATTTTGCCCATTTTACAAACGTGATCCTGGGTTAGTTTAGCTTCCACATCTGTTTGTGTGAGAAATCAAGTTTTCATGTGCAGACCTTTAGTAAATCAGGCCCTTGGTTTCTGAGTTGATCAATTGTCTGCACCTGCCATGGACAATCTCCTGGTGGACAGTTCTCCCCATTCACGATGCGGGTTTTTCCAGCTACGTCGGAGTAGTGTTCTTCCTCCTCCACATAGTCGTGCGCCATTTGTTCGCTGGTGATGTTGCCAGGAGCTGAGCTCTCTGGCAGACTGACAGCGGCGGTGTCATTGCCTTCAACGTGGGTTTGGTTGAAGCCAGTGACATTTCCCTCTGTGGTGTTAGGGCGCTGGTACCTGAAAATGGTTCTGGTTTTGCCACTGATTGTCACGCCGCATTTGAAGGGCTCTGCAAGAGTTTGGTGGTGTGAGGAGGACGCTCAGAACAACAGAATGTAGCCCATGTGGAATCATGCTCACCATTGGATTCACAGGATTTTTCGTCAGGAGCCAGGAAATATCCATCAGCACACGAGCACTCTAGGTTTCCTTGCTCCACCTTGCAGAAGTGATCACAGCCTCCGTTTTGGTTCTCACAGAGCTGAGGAATAGCTGGAAGGAAACAGGGCAGCATCTAGATGACTCACGCAAAGGTGGGGAACCTTTTCAGATATATAATGAACACATTCACAGGTACAGTGGCTCCATACCAATTTCACAATTGGAACCCTGGTAGCCATCATCACAGTAGCAAGTGTAGCGACCAATCCCATCTTCACAACGTCCTCTGTGAGCGCAGGGCATCGAAAGACACGCGTCACCATCTGTGGGTCAACCATATATTTGGATCAAAAAAACAAAAACAAACATCACCAAATATGCTGCACAGGATCACAGTTCTTACCAAAATATGTGGCCCAGAATTTGTCCTGAAAATTAGCAAGAAAGACTCAAAACAGGATGAAATCAGTTAAAGAATGAAGTGAAGCAGTTCACGAAAATGTTTGTTTACCAGTCGAGTCAAATTTAGTGGGCAGAAAGGCTAATGCTACCTGGACCAACAGATAGCAGTACTAATAGCTCACCGTGACTACATTTAAATGCACATATTAATCGGGTTACAGACATACACTAAACAGGATGTTTCAACTAAAATGTTAATAATGAACTATAGTATATATATATATATATATATATATATATATATATATATATATATATATACAGAGAGAGAGTTAGTGAGTATAGATCATAAATACACCACAAGCTATGATCCCCAAAAACTTTAGGATCATTTCATGTTTCAGAAACGTAACACCACTTTTTAAAAAATACCCATGTTATTCTTCCAGAGCGAAGGCACGGACGGCATAGTTGTGGTTCGGCATTCACATGTTGGCAGATTTATTTATTTTTTTACCTATCCTCCGTTATTCTCTGAAAATCAAATGTATTCATTGTTTTTACGTTCAGGTCAAAGCAATAAACGTATTACTTTATCACAACTGGTGGAATCTTAGTGTTGTTCGGTTTAATATCATTAATACAATTGATAGTTTTTTTTTTTTTGTGTCTAGGCTTCAGATGTTCTATTTTGTTGGTGGTCTTTGAATGAATCTTGTAAACAGTCCAAAGTAAAACTGAAAGTACTGTATGTTTCTGCTTCCGTCCCAAAGCAGCTACTAATAGCCTGTGTTGTCGACGTTGCTGTTAAAAGTATCCTCAATAAACATTTACTCCTGTGTAAATGCCAACAGGTGGTTTAAATTACTTTAATACCATCTGTGTAAAGTGTGGCGGAACGCTGAACAACTGGTAAGCACATCTGCCTCACAGTTCTGAGGACCGGGATTCAAATCCTGGCCCCGCCTGTGGGGAGTTTGCATGTTCTCCCCGTGCCTGCATGGGTTTTCTCCGGGTACTCCGGTTTCCTCCCACATTCCAAAAACATGCGTGGTAGGTTAATTCAAGACTCTAAATTGCCCGTAGGTGCGAATGTGAGTTCGAATGGCTGATTGTTTGTATGTGCCCTGCGATTGGCTGACGACCAGTTCAGCGTGTACCCCGCCTCTCGCCTCTCGCCTGAGAAGTTAGCTGGGATAGGCTCCAGCACGCCCGCGACCCTAGTGAGGATAAGCAGTACAGAAAATGGATGGATGGATGTGTAAAGTGCACTTGTGCATATTTGTTTACACATGTGTGATGTCACAGTTGATGCTAGCGTGTTAGTCAGAATAGTATGCGAGCTAATACTATCAATAACCCATATGTGAAGGTGCTTTATGTGTGTTGGATAATTTAACTACTTAATACAGTGATTAATGTAACATGGGTTCATGATTGTGTACATGCTACATGCATGGTATTGGTGCCATATGATGTTCTTTGTTTAAAGGGATTTGCCGCCACCTTTTGGCATCGATATGGAATTACAAACCCCTTTTGGTGGGGCGGGGGGGTCAATTACTTTTTCGCTATTCGCGGAAGGACTCTTACTTTAAAATATTTACTTATTTTAGCTGAGGTAGCGTTAAGTTAGTTCCCTTTTGGTCCAAACGCCCCCACCACCTGCCACCCGCCACCGCCGTCCTCACACTGCTTCTCATGGGAATCAATGTAAAGTCAGCATTGGCCATCTTTCTGCCACCAAGGTTCGATTCGTTCAGTGCATACATTTGAGGTAAAATCTGGTTTCCAATCATCTAGGTGCATTCATCCAAATTTTAAAAGTTGAATAAAGTCAGATTAAGGTGTGTACATGCATTTTATAAGTCTGGTTTAAATGATTGAATGCATAGTTGGGTTTTGTGATGATAGATGTACGTAAATGTACTGACAAAAAGAAGCAGTACAGTATTCAGGCTACAAATATAACCACCAAATTTCATCAGGTTTATTGAAAAATTATTGGTGAGTATTAAGAATCTGAAGGAGCAAATTTTTAGTCTACCTCAGGCTAGCGTAAAGGTAATTTCCCAAAAATGTCATGAACCTAACTTGGGCTGAAATCTACTGAACTGGGTAAAAAGCAGTTAAACGAGAGCTATCAAATAACTAATCTCTAGCTAGGCTAGAAGCAAAGGAACTAACTGGATACACAGCCATCCCCACCACCATTTCGCAGTTCACCTATCGTGGTCTGGCTACAGTATGTTGCAGTAGTCCATTAAACATAATATTTTTGTGTTGAAATACATTCACCATGTTTAAATAGGCTTCTTAAACTATCAAAATAACTTTAAAAAATATATATATATATATCTGTATCGCAAATGTTCGCCATAGCGCTTCTCCTTATTAGGGTAGCAGGTGAGCTGGAGCTGTAAAACCTGGACTGGTCACCAAACAATTGCAAGCAGCTAACTAGCCTACCTCAAGTTAAGACGGGAAGCACAACAATGTGGAGTGTGAGTTAGCGTTAGTGTCAGCGTGTGTTTCAGGAATTGTGTATACAGTTTGAGCTGCATCTTCAAAAATCTCTCGCGCCTCCTCCCTGCTGCAGCGTTCCTCCTGACACTCGCGCTCCATGTTGCCTTGCTTGAGCTCCTCAAAGTATTTGTTGGCTCGTCTGGGCCGCATCAACACCTGACTGGCCTCCTCGGTGCCCAGGAACACTGCGGACGGCGAGAGATAAGCGGTAAACAACTGAAGATCATCAAAAAAGAATTGTACATCAATCCGTTGAACATTTTCCATTTTCAATTGGCAATTGAAAATAAAAAAAAATAGGAAGGAATTCAATTTGAGGGTGGGAAAGATCAAAAATACAAAACTGTACATTTAAAATGTTATTTATTCATTGATCTATTTATATTTAGGTCATGTTAAGTTTGGAGACGAGAAGGGTTCGAAATTAACACCCGCCAAATGCGGGTTAAAATTCATTTTGGCGGGTAGTAATACAAACTCGCTAGCCAGTTTGGCCAGTGATGTGTGACGGGTGGCGATCCTGCCAGGGATCGGACTCGACTCCCACTTAAACGGTCGGGGTACAAACCCCGGCGGGAACGCCACTGGTCAAAGATCCATAAGGCGCATTGGCTGCACGTAGGGCAAGCCGGGATTTCAGCGCAAGTTACCATGGAAATGGACCGAGGAGAAGAATAAGAAATGAATGAAATGAAAGGTAAAAAAGAACGAAACAAGTTAAGCTAAATGTGGCGGTGGTTGGGACGGACGTCTGGGGGCGAAAAGAGAAAGGAGGCAGGGGATGTTGAGGATACCGAAAAACGGTGTGAAACAAAAAGAAGAAAGTTTAACGCCAAATGGCTGACAGTACGTGAATGGCTTGTGTTCGATCAGAAAGATGCTGTTATGTTTTGTTGGGATCGTCGCATGTACGCCAAAGGCAACAAAAGAACAAGCAATTACTGTGTGTGGTGGGAACAAGTAATGTTAAGGTCGAGGCAGTAAAAGACCACCAGAGTTCCCGAAGCGTTCAAGACAGCGTAAGAATTAAATCCGCCAAGACGGGTCGTAGTTGGAGAAGATGCAGCTGCTATTGCAAAATCCCCATGTTGTCGGCCTTTCACCCACTTTGCATGGATGTGTGAGTAAGTGAAGTAACGTTACTATTTGTGTTTCAGAATCAGTGCAATTAATATGATACAGAGGAGCGTACAAGCTTCCATCGAAAGAGATGGAACTTTATGTTTGGGGGTTTCAAAGATTAACCACAAAATTAACTCAACAATGGTTAGACCCCAAACTTGGAAATTATCGTATTAGTATTGTTTTTTATTATGGCAGTATGGGAACCTAAAATACACACCTCAAGCTAAAACCAAAGCACCTACACACAAGCATGTTGAATGTTATGTCAATGTTAAAACATATTAATTAAAATGTCTAGAAAGTAAATGTTTGCACTTTATGTGTATATATATTTTTCCATGCCAATAATTCTAATAAAATTATCAAATAAATTCGGCGGCACTCTTAATCTCTTATTTTCATCACAAAAATATTTTGCTAGTGGAAATTCTTATTGGCTGGTAACTCATTGGCTGATGATTAAAAAACATATCGAACCCTGGTCAGGAGCATTAGTGAAGCTACATTAGCATCCGTTAAGGCCACAACTACCATCCTTTACGATCCAGCCGCCCGATTACAGTTAGTTATTGTAATTGGCTTCATGAATTATGTCTGACATGGAAGATGCGCTTTTGCTGTACATGCTTTCTGACTTTCTGGCGACCAGAGACATAGCCACACAGTTCCTGGCGTATCGATGCACAATGGTTGAAAGAAGAATGAAAATAACGTTGTTGTTGAAGTGGTTCCAGCCCCCCATCTACTCGTCCACATGCTGTTCCGTGGACATGAATAAGTTGAAAACAATGCAATCCCACATATAAACTGTGGTGAAAGCAATTGTCATGTCTTCCTCCTTAAGAGTCACACCTTTTGTTCCTCTAAACAGTACACTGCAGTAATTGTTCATGTTATAATATGGTTGATGCGTCATTTGATGGATGGTAGTCGTGATACTGACTGACTGTGGCAGCTAACAAGCTAACATAGCTTTACTAAAGCTCCTTACCAAACCTCCGGTTCATGGAAACCTGACCATGCATCAATGCATCCATCCATTTTGATAGCACTTATTCTAATTAGGTTTGTGGGTGAGCTGCAGCCTTTCCTGGCTGCCTTCGGGTGAGAGGCGACGTACATACGTCACTAGAAAGTCGCAGGAAATACTGACAACCATTTACACTAACATTCACACCAAAGGACAATTTTGAGTCTTGAATGAAGCTAATATGCATGTTTTTGGAGCGCGGGAGGAAGCCGGAGTACCCGGAGAAAACCCATGCAAGCATGCGGAGACCAGGCAAACTATGCACAGTTAGGCCAGAGCACGGATTCGAAACCACAACCTCAGAACTATGAGGCAGATGTGCTAACTACTAGTCCGCAGTGGTGCCGCCACCTGAGCAAAATCAAATTCAGTCCTGTGCCTTGTTTCTCCATTTTGTACTTTTGATCTGAGCCTAAAATTGAAACATAAAAAAAATCAGGCATTCTTTAGTTTAGTTTTTTTTATGATAGATTAAAATAAATAGATAAATAAAATAATCAGTCAGGTTTTTTGTTTATTTTGTAATTGCCGATTAAAAACGAATGTAAAGAAGAAATGATGCACAGATTTACATGCACTCAGAAAGAGTTTTGAGAATTTATTTTTTGTCCAATCAGGTGATAGAATGTCTATCAGGTGTACTGATGTCACATTCCACATACTAAAGATACACACATTCTAAACACACAAAGGCGTCCCCATCACCACCGCCTTCCCCTTTCTATCCTTCGCCCTTTGTCATTGAACGTACCGTGAGCGGTGGCCAGGCGGAAAAACAGCACGCCAAGCGACAAGCCGCCAAAACAAAACATGGCGTCCAGTGGTAAACCAAGAAGAAGCTTTTAGTGGCGTGGGGATGATATGAAGTCTGAATACACAGCGAGGCACAGGAAGGGGGAGGCCAATGTCCTCTGTGGGGGAGGAAGGGGTGTTAACGTGTTCAAGTGGACCCGTCTGGATGGGAGGGGACTGCGTTGTCTAAATGTTTCACATTCTGTACAACTACCACATGTTGAGATCTGAGACTTAGTCTGCAAAAGAAATGTTTTCAATGTTAGGACTCCAAATATTTTTTTTTTTCTAAAACAATGCCCTGCACACCATGTAGAAAACACAGGACGAAGGCATACAGGAAGAGAACATGAACTCGGCATTTTGAAAACACAGATTAAAATGAAATCAATAAAGAACTAAAATAAAATATTAAGGGTGGAGGGATTAAGTTAACATAATAAAACAAGAAATTAAATTGACCGGTTATTCTCAAGGTCAGAGAGCGTTGAAAATGTTCAGGTCACAGAAGTCTTTTAGGGTTGCAGGTGAGCTGGTGCCTATCCCAGCTGACTCTGAGCGAGAGGCAGGTTACGCCCTGAACTGGTCCCCAGACAATCATGGCGGGGCGTAAACATGGCATAGTCAAATATTCACAGTCACGTTCATACCTATGAGCAATTGAGAGTCTTCAATAAATCTGTTTTTGGAATGCAGGAGGAAAATCCCACATGAGCAGGAGGAGGACAAGCACACAAGACGTGAATAGCTTGAGTTTGATCTAGGCCACGGTGCTGCCGAAAGAAACATCAAAGATCTCATTTTAAAACTTGACAAAAACATTTTTAAAACGTCATATTCGGCTCATAAGAGAACAGGCCACTTACGTGCCAGCAAAAAGAGGACTGACTGAACTTAGTTAACTTACCCCATTATTTGTATCTGCTAAAACATCTTAACTGTACAGCCAATGTCTCAAGTAAGAGTTCAACTGTCGTACAAGAATAACCACAAGTTAGCCACTGTAATAATAACAATGTGTTCAAACAATAAAACGCTGTCTTTTGATACGACGTGACATGGATTTGGCAGCTAGTATGCTGATGAGCTAACTGTATTCTAAATGTTCTGGCCAAACAGCACAAACACAAAGGACAGCAGAATCGACTCAAAGCAGCAGAATCGAATCAAAGGGCATTTTTTGCATGACTTGGCACCAAACTACTGGACTAATGCTGGAGTCCACTTACTAACTCCCTGGTTCTCTTTTCACATTGTTTTTCTCCTAACACCATTTGAGACTGGTCCTTATTTTAGAATATAGTATAGGCCCTGTTGCACCACAGTGAGAATAGCTGCCAGATAATATGGCACTACACATACAATGTAGTCAGTCTGTGTGACTTCTTGATTCAGAACATCCTAATCATTCTGCTGACATTTTGTATGCAAACATCCAAATGAAGGAAAACAAAACCTCTCTTCACCATCATACCAAGGACACGCATCTGACTCTCCTAAGACTGATGAAAAGGAAAACATGCCAAATGTCTTCTTTAAATGAGTACACGCACAATAGAAAATGGACGAATGGATTTTTTGTTTCAGACCTCAAACTTGTCATCTTGACAACATACAAGGACAAATCATTTCAATGTTTTTCATGTTGACTGTTAAACTACTTTTGTTCGCAACATGTTAGGTGACATCGTGGTTGAAACCAGGTTCTTGGACTCCACCCAGTCAACGAATTTGGCCACATTGGTGTAAACGCCAAAGTACCACGGGATGGAGCATCCCTGCGTCCAACCCACCACACCTGAAAGGAATTGGGTAGAACCACAGAGAATGGTCAATACGCTCCCGTCGTCTCCACTGCAACTCATGTTGTCTGTGAAGTTAAACCGGGTTGTCTGGGAGCACTGAGAGTTCTGGATGATGGCCACAGACTTCCTGCGGAGGACGGGGTAGGTGAGGACCTCTAAGAGGCTAAGATGAATTTTGTGGCACAACACATTAAAAGCGCTGGCAGGTCAGGATGTGACTTTATCAATAATGTTTTTCAACTTGGTGAATTTTGGTCTGAGATGCTGACAGTGTACTGGTTAACTCATCTGACTTCTGTGTAGGCAGCAATGGTTCAATTCCCACTCAGTGACGGTGTGAATGACAGTGTGATTGACTGCCAACCAAGAAAGCAGCGTTATATACAAAGAGTAAATTTGCGTTCCCTTCTTATAGTGGCTCGATCTAGTGCAAAATAGCACACAGCAATGCTCATTTGACCCACTCACCCCAATTTTAAAAACTTAATTGTATGTCTCACACATTATATTTAAATGTTTTTCTGATAGTTGAAGCGCTCGAGTATTTGTGTTCGTCTAATGACCGGCTACTGTGAATGACACAGGAAGTTAACCGGATACTTACTTGATGATCACCAGCGAGAGTGAAAGTGCGTCACAGGTCTTGTGCAGATAGTCCATTATCGTATTCGTCCCAGCCTCACCCATGGTCAAAACCAGAAGTCAAGACATTCTATAAATACTGTAAACCGTAAACAAAAACATATGCTCTAGCAAACCACAGTGAGCCATTATCCACTAATGGAGAAAACATGGAACAGTGGTGAACCTTCCCAGGAGTGGCCATCCTACAAAAATTACACCAAGAGCTCAGTGACGACTCATTCAGGAGGTCACAAAGGAACTCTAAAGAACTGCAGGCCTCACTTGCCTCAGTGAAGGTCAATGTTCATGACACAACAATAAGGAAGAGACCATGCAAAAATGGCATCCATGGCACAGTTCCAAGGTGAAAACCATTGCTGACCCCCCCCCCCCCCCCCAAAAAAAACAAAACATAAAGTTTTACTTTTGCAACAACAGCAAAATAAAACCATGAATGACTCCTAAAACGGCGGCAGGGTGGACAACTGGTTAGCGCATCTGCCTCACAGTTGTGAGGACCGGGCTCGATGGATGGACGGACGGAAGGAAGGGCAGACTGATGAATAGAAAGATCCATCCATCCATTTTCTGAGCCGCTTCTCCTCACTAGGGTCGCGGGCATGCTGGAGCCTAACCCAGCTATCATCGGGCAGGAGGCGGGGTACACCCTGAACTGGTTGCCAGCCAATCGCAGGGCACATGTAAACAAACAACCATTCACACTCACATTCACATCTATGGTCAATTTAGAGACTTCAATTAACCTACCATGCATGTTTTTGGGATGTGGGAGGAAACCGGAGTGCCCGGAGAAAACCCACGCAGGCACGGGGAGAACATACAAACTCCACACAGGTGAGGCCAGATTTTGAACCCTGGTCCTCATTTCTCAAACCTAATGGTATCTTCCCTTCACTTTTCATTTTGTATTTTTGTATTTGACAGTTTGTCCAGTTAAAAAAAACAAACAGTTTTTTTCAACTGAAGCTTGCTCATAATTAAAATTTTGGCACAAAACAAAGCAAAAAAATGACCGCGGGATGGTTCGTTACGCATAAAAACTGGTAAATTGGGGCACTCAAGGTATCTGCCTAGTGTGTATGTGCCTTGTCTCAATGAAGGTTGGGAAACACTGATCTAAACCGCTGACTGTTGGTCAAAAGGCAACTTGCTGACTGTCTGGATCTTCAAAGACGTCTCTGGGCCCCCTCGTAGTCGCAGATCTCCTTGCGGCATTCCCGTTCCAGGTTGCCTTGCTTGAGTTCTTCCAACAATCCAGAGTTAGCGCGCCGCCATCGGTTCAGCACAGCGTTGGCCTTCTGGTTCTCCAAAAACACTGACAGCAAACACGTATCGTCAAATCATGGTTCGCAAACTGACTGGATAGTTGAATATGTTTGGCCTTGTGCTGAGGCTTGAAAAAGCTAACTACCTAGCATTATTAGCATGTTAGCTAAGTGGGAACAAGTAAGAAATGATGACGTTGTATCCATATAAAGATAACTTATTTCTGTACTACAATTAAATTCAAGTTTACAATAAAAAAAAATACTGTACCTGCAGCTGCAGTGATGCCAAACAACAGAATCAGAGCCTTTAAGCTACACCCCCCGATGACTCTTACGACACTCAGACTCAGCAAAACAAACATGTTCCCCTTTTTTCCATCAGCTCTGTAAACAAACCGGTGGTCAATTGGCCTGGGATTTTTGCTCCCTAATGAGGACATGCAGTATTGAAAATAGATGTTTTTTTTTTATTTTTTTTATTTCAGACCTGAAACTTTTAATTTCTTAACAACATACAATTAAGTACAAATAAACAATTTTCATCTTGAATGTTAAACCACTTTCTGTTGCAGCATGTCAGTTGACATTGTGGTTGAGGCTATGTTCTTGGACTCCACCCAGTCAACGAATTTAGCCACCTTGGTGTAAACGCCAAAGTACCCTGGGATGGAGCAACCCCGCCCCCAACCCACCACGCCTGAAAGGAAGTGGGTGGAACCATAGAGAGTGGTCAATGGGCTCCCGTCGTCTCCACGGCAACTCTCCTGCTGACCCTCCAGGTAGCCGGCACACAGCATGTTGTCTGTGAAGTTGAAGCGGGATCTCAGGGAGCATTGGGAGTTCTGGATGATGGGCACAGACATCTTGCGGAGGATGGGGGATGTGCGCTCCCCCATGGGTGCGGTGCTGTGGTCGTTTCCTCCGCTGGTTCTCTTGCCCCAGCCGGAAACAGTGTGGTAGCGCAGCAACAGCAGCTCACGCTCTGCCAAGTCTTTGGTGGGCAGGCAGATGGGTAGGGCGTGGCTACTTAAGGACACGCCTTCACTCAGACGCAGAAGCGCAATGTCGCTGTCTCCCGTCGCTATATTGTAATCCTCATGAACAATCACCGTGGAAACTGGGATTCTTTGTTCCGTGCCTTCGTCCACATCCAGGTTAAGTTCCCCTGGAAACATCACATATATTTTTTTTTATATATATCCCACTTAGTACTTGGCAACCAGTAGCGGCTGGTGTAGTTTTCACGGGGGTACTACAAATGAAGATAGGTGGCTGGCTGGATGGATAGATAGGTAGATGGACAGATAGAGAAATAGAACATCATTAACAAGTAACATCATCATTCTATTATTATTATTATTATTTATAATAGAAAAAAACTGTACTTTCTGTATGCTATGTGTCAATGTCAAGACTCTCTGAGTCCTGTCATTTTTCGACATCTGTAGACTGGCTGCCTGATCGGCCGAGAATGGGAACAGAAATGGCGTGGACTGACTCAGCTCCATTTTATGCAGGTGGGAGGGTTTATAGGCTAATGGGAGCTAGAATTCAACGCCCTACCTTCGCAATATCCTTTGTATTGCACAAGGACCGACCGCGCATGTAAAACATTTAACGAGAGTCAATGCGAAACGATCGATGCACCCTAAACCGATCATCATTAGCTGTATAAGCTATCCTGCTCGTAATATTATAATTTATTTTCATTTTCATTATTCCAGGTTCGATTCAGCGGCCCAATCCTCACATGATGCCAGACCTCGTCTGATCTCAGAAGCTAAGCAGGGTCCTGCTTAGTCCTGCTTAGTACTTGGATGGGAGACTACCTCGGAATACCAGAGGCTGAGGTTCGGCAGTAGGTCAATTGCCTGCTCCTGTCAAAAATTCCAGAAACTGCAATTGTGATCTAATGTGCGTCATGGCATTGAAAGCTCTAACTAACTTTTGACTCAGCAGCGTTGGGGGCGGCACCCTTGTGCCCTCTATAGACCAGCTGCCACTGTTGGTATGAGAGGCAAGGATTTTTCCTCTAACGTTACAGAAAGAAGAAACCCGAAACATAACCTTGGCTCTTTGGGTCGACTGGTTGGGTTGAGATGGAGAGACAGAGCTGAGGGACCAAGGGTAGATACAGAGAGAAAATTTATCGAGGAGTTGAGCGACTGGGGGAGGGATGAGAGAACAATGGGAACAAAAAAAGCCATATCAACAACAGTAATAGTCCCCCAATGACAGGTACTTGTTCGCTCCCAACACCACCGTCCATGGCGTCACCGCCACCAATAACATGCACATGAATGTGGAGGTGCAATGATGCCGTGAGGAGCAACCACAGGGGAGCGAGAGAAACACAAAGAGAAGCAGGTTCGTAACATACGACATGAACAGCGTAAGCAAGTTGAGATAAAGAGGTAAGAAGGATAAAGAGAAGAAAAGAGGAACGGAAGCTCAATCAAACAGAAAGAATTTCGAACGGATTTGTTGCTGAGGATGACATCATTGGTTTGACACTAAGCATGTGCCTACCTGCCACGACAGTGAGTTTGTCCGGGTTGATTGTGTGGACACAGTGAGCTGCAGTAACGACTTGGTCTGGATGGATCAGAGTGCCCCCACAGTGACTGGCTCCGTTCAACTGAATCAGAACCTGATGGGGAAAAATAAAAAATCGTTATTGTTATGTGTCCTGTGATTGCTGGCAAGTAATGCTGTCGTGTATCATGAAGTGATAGCAGAGGTAAACATGCGAGAACCTCAATGTTCGCTTGTAATCGCACTGAAGCATGTTACCATAGAACTGTCTCAGTGTGAATGAACCAGCAAAATGCGTATCGATTTCTGTTTTGGTTTGGGCCCGAGTCCCAAATGACAATTTACACGCAGTTGATGACGACACTTATACAGCATTACAGTACTACCTGCCAGGGACACTCCCCTTTAGGACAAAGATTGGCTCCAACAAGCCTCGTCTGATCCGTCAGACTCTGATTGGTTGGAGCCAGTTGACCACATGGAAATTCCACTGAAAGACAGAAAAGCATGTTTATGGGCTTAAGTTCCATGACTAACTATTGGACCCTGGGGTCCGCGTGCCATAACTTGGTGGTCTGTAAAATCATTTTAAATGTGTCCTATCATACCAACATATGGGGACAGAGCTGTTAATAAAAGAAACATAACAAATTATACCTTCCTGCCTTAGCTTTGGGCCGATTAAGAGCTCTGACATGATTGTGACATACTGCATCATAAAAATCTGACATCCTTGCATGCGTGCAGCATTTGCTTCTTGCTCAGTCTTCTCTCATGTGGAGCTCTACAGGTGAGGCAAGGTGACCTCTGAAAAACATTCGTGGCTTGTGAAGTTTACTACATGTGGATGAATGACTGCTTTTGCAACATATAAATGGGCACCATGTCTTTGGCAACGCTCAGCGCCACTGACTCCATGATAACCTAGCAACAAGCTCCTCTCTTGTCATATGTAAAATAATGCGAAAATGTTTCTCAGTTGGAATTGAACTCACTTGTCGCTTTTTTGAAAATCAGTGACGAGAGCAGTCGGAAAACGGCTCAATATGGTGACCAAATGGCTAAATTGTCAACACTGACTGTACTTTTTTTGGTAAAATTGCTCCTCTCTGTTCGCAACCATGTTGTTAGTGAAAGCAGTGCATGTCAGCTAATGATAATGTGTATATGCAGTATTAAATGTATTTTGAATTGAATTTGGTTAACAGCTTTTCTATCAAACAGGTCATGAATATTTATGTTTAAATGTTCCCCCCAAAATTCCCATGGCATTTAGGTGTGCACATGGTAGTTGTTTTTAATTGGCATTAGGATTATGAAGGTGTCCTTGGAAAAAGGTCTCCCGTGTAACAGATGCCCTGGCTTAAGAGAAGCTCGTACAAAGGAATACAATCTCGCGGACTAACTAAATCCCATATAGTCATCGTGCAAGTGCTATTTCAGGTTATTCCAAAAGAAGCCCACCTTGAGCAATGCACTGTCGCCCATCATCGCCCAGAATGTATCCGTCAGCGCAGGAACATTTGCGGCGTTTCCCTGAGCCGTCGCAAAAGTGCTGACACTGGCCGTTGTGGTAAATACACTTGAGTGAGTCTTCAAACACTAAAAGATGGGAAAGGGGCAGCACGATGAGCGATGATATCACCACATATACAGACTCATTGAGTTGTTATTTTACTGCAGTACCCATCTGACAGAAGTGTCCCTCAAAGCCTTCGGTACATTGACACTGGAAGCTGTTTTCAACGGTGAAACACACGCCGTTGTTATGGCACGGGTTGACTCTGCAGGGGTCCCGACCTGACACCACAATAATTCAGAACGGCAGCAAAAGTCAGACAAAAGAACAGGAACAGAAATTGATCATTGAAATTAACCCTGACTTACGGTCATATGTCTGCCAGAATTGCCTCTGTGGAAGCAAAAAACAATTAAATGTGTTTGTCAACAATCAACAATCTTAGTACAAATTATAGTCATATAGACTAGTGACTCCCAGACACACAAACGTGGCTTTAGAGAGCTTCTGGTGTGCTGCAAGAAATTATACCGTTTCACTGTACAGACCCTGCAAAGTGAATTCAGAGATGTGTTTTTAAATACATAATACTGTTAAATACATAATACTGTACATATCATTTATGAAAATGTGCAAAGACTGAGAACCATATAGTACGCTCAATAGTGACAATATAGCATGAAACTGTTTTTCACCATTTCAATTTTCCCGATTTTTTTGGGGCATGGCTGAAACAGGGCCCAATGGGACATTTGGGCATCCAAGATGAGTCACCCCATATATTCCAGCCATCCGACACTTTAGCGGATATATTCTCAGGACTCAAACATGCAGTTATGTAGTTATGTGTAGGCATAAGTAAGATGCTCGATGACGTAGCATCCATTTTTCCAGGTCGTAGCAGTGGTATTTGATTCACAGTTGAGGGGGGGCGCAGTTTCAACACTTTCAGCGGAAACCCCCACAACATTTGAGAGGGGAGAGAATGGCTTGATTTTTTCACGATTTTAAAGCCTGATTTTATATACCCGTCTATGTTTCTAATCATTTAATCAAAATTTTCATGCTAAAATGTCTCTACCGTTAGTTGTCTGAAATGAAGTTGAATCATTTGCAACGTTTTCAGAAAATGCTGATTACATTTTTGGCTATATAGGATTGTTCACCTATTATCTAATTTCCTCTGCCCTAAAAAGTAACACAAACTCATTTTTATCATTATGCGCTTTTTGTCTGCAAGAAGTGCATATCAGTGGGCCACCAGCATTTCCTCTGTCAATAAGGATTGCCTTTACTATGAATGGCTAAAATTTTAAATCATCAATGACATTTTGAAAATAGGACTTTATGGTAAATGTGGCTGTTTCAGCAAAGGAGACATTTACCCGTATTAAACCAAGGTGGCATAAAAGCAATGGTGTCCACCATTATTGATCATATTATATCAAAATGACCCATTTGCGTGTTTGACTGTTTGTGTCGTTTAATAAATGGCTGAAAGTGCATCGACGAGTGTCACTCTTCTTGTTTTCCTCTCACTTCACTCAAGCAGTAGCGTATCTGAAGCTCGCGTGTAATTGAAATGAATAACGTATTCGCAACACAAAGCTACGGATCATAACTTGAAAAATTGGTTAAATTGGGGCACACAAGGTACCACTGTCTGTGCCAAGCCTCATTAAATGTTGGGAAACTGATGTAAACCACCGATGGAAGGTCAAAAGGCAGCTGGCTGACCGTCTGGGTGTCGTCCTCGAACACTTCTCTGGCCTCTTCGTAGTCGCAGATCTCCTCGCGGCATTCCCTTTCCAGGTTGCCTTGCTTGAGTTCCTCCAAGAATCCAGAGTTTGCGCGTCGCCATCGGCTCAGCACAGCGTCGGCCTCCCGCTTTTCCACAAACACTGACGCCAAACGCACAGAGTACACGTAGAGTCAAAATGATGGCGCGCAAACTTTCTGTAGTGAAGCATGTTTGGGCTTGTGTTGAGGTTTGAAAAAGATCACTCAGTGCCTTGCATTATTAACATGCTAGCTGACCGTGGACAAGTCGAAAATGATGGCGTGGTGTCCATATAAATGACAACTGTAATTCCAATACTATTGTTACATTTCAGTTTCCTTTGTTAAATACTGTACCTGCAGCTGCAGCAATGCCAAACGGCAGAATCAACAAAATGCAGCTCCTTGCCAACATGATGTCCTGCGCTCAACTGCCAAAAGTCAAGTTTTGGGTCTGTTTGTAAGAGAGGCAGAGCCTTCAAACTATACCCTCGGATGACCCTGACGACCCTCGGACTGAGCAAAACAAACACGTTCCAATTTTTAAATCAGGTCTGTAAACAAACCAGAGGTCATATGGCCCTGGATTTTTCTCTCCTGAAACCAGGACCCAGAAGTATCACTCTACAAAAATGATGGCAGAACACGTGGCCATCATGAAGTTCTGCAGTGTTAGTTTGTCATACCACAGAACGATTATAAGTTGTCTCGGCTGGTTCCTAATTGGCCAAGTTGATGCGTTTGAAGAACCGAGCTTGATACAAGCTCGCAGTAGCTTCGTGTTAATTCAATGATTTTGAAGCCTCCCTCAAAAAAATATGGGCATGGATATAATTGCCTATATTAAAGGTTGAGTATGCAGTTTTCAAACTGCTAGCAAGACTTAAAGATTCCCCATACAGACGGCAGGGATTTACATCTCATGATGCAAATGGAAAACCGATTCATGTCCAATTTTATTTTGGGGGCAGCGCGTTGCGGCCACATACATCACATATGCCAGAAACCGCCAGTGTTGACCCTATCTCATGGCGTCTTAGAGCATTTCAGAAAGATCATGAAAAACGCAAATACTGTAGGTGAGGTTTTCAGCAGATAACTGTGGCTAGGTTCCACAGAAAAAAAAAGGTCAAAAGTTGAAGTTGTGACTAGTGAACCATAAATATGCTTGGAATTTCCATAATCTTGAGGAAAATGGATGAATGGTCTTAAAATGTATTTATTGTACTGACAACAACAAAACATGAGACAGTAAAAATGCTTTTGTGCATGATAAATGTGTAAAATGAACTAAAGTAAGCGCTCAGCTGGTTAGATTGTGCAACGCAAGTTGTGTGTTGTTTGTGACTTGTAGGGGAGACGCTGTGTGTTTGCTTATCCATTGCAGGTAGTTGGACACGCGCGTGTAGATCCCATAGTGGCCCGGCCGCGCACAGCCTTTCCCCCAGCTCACAATCCCCAGCAGGAACCTAGTCTTCTTGTACTGAGTCACCAGGGGCCCGCCACTGTCGCCTTTACACGAGTCCTCCTGGCCCGTAAGGTATCCGGCGCAAAACATGTTCTCAGTGATCTGCAAGCCACTTTCCTGGATGCACTGTTGCGTACGTATGCGAGGCACCGTGAGGCGGCGCAGCAGATGTGAGGTGGGGCCGTTTTCGATTCGCCGCCCCCAACCGCTCACTGTGTGCATTCTGATGGCCCAAAGATCACGTTCAGCCAAAGTCTTTGTGGGCAGGCAGACTGGCACGGCGTATGGCGTGTAAACCACAGGTGAGGCCAGTCGCAGCAAGGCGATGTCATTGTCGGCTGTCTTCTTTTCATAGCGCTCATGCATGAGGATTTGAGACACCTGGATGACCTGCTCTGTTCCCTCCTCCACCTCGGTGTTATGCTCACCTGACAAACAGAATGCAAACAGAGAGCACGATGAACTATAAATCACGCACTATAAAACACAAGACACAGTGTGATATCGCCAGTGATGGGAAGTAACCAAGAACAAATACGTCGTTACTGTGGTTAAGCAGGTTTTTCATACCTTTACTTAACTTGAGTACAGTCGTGGTACCTTGATGGTACCAATATCTTGACTTACTAGTGCCCCAATTAAGTTTTTCAAGTTGCGAGCCGTCGCTTACTCCATTTCATTAGCGAGCCAAACATTTTGAGTACGCGCGAGCTTCAGATATACTGTGTCACGACTCAAGTGAATTTGATATATGGCTATTACTTTGCATGGTAGAGTTTTAAGTTGCATTTGTAGATGTGGCGACAGACTGTGCGAACTCATAATGGTTTTCTAAAGTGTTTCTGAGCCCTTGTGGCAATATCCTTTACACACTGATGCTGATTTTTTATTTCAGTGCCGCCTGAGGGATCGAAGGTCACAGACATTCAATGTTAGTTTTCAGCCTTGCTTCTTGCATGCAGAGATTTCTCCAGATTCTCTCAATCTTTTGACACTCTTATGGAACTTAGATGGTGAAATTCCTAAATTCCTTGCAATTGCAAAACATTGCTCTTAAACTGTTGGACTATTTGCTCACAGAGTTGGTCACAAAGTTATGAATCTTTCCCCATTCTTGCTTGTGAACAACTGAGCATTACGGGGATCTTCCTTTATACCCAATCATGACACTCAAGGAATGCTCAAAAACACCTGTTTGGACATTTCCATACATGAACAGGTTCATTGGAATTTGGTAATTTCCCAGTCTTTTGTTACCCCTCCCCAGCTTTTTTGGAATGTGTTGCGGGCATCAAATTCAAAATGATAGCATATTTGCATAAAAACAATAACGTTTGTCAGTTATCTTTGTAGTATATTCAATTGAATTTAGGAAGAATATGATTTGAAAATCACTGTATTCTGTTTTTATTTACATTTTACACAACGTCTCAACTTCATTGCATTCATTGCAACTCGCTTTGAGAACATAAAATTAAAAGGAAAGAGATCAAGGAAGTAAAAATGACTTTGTCATTTTGACTCCACGGATTCGACGGATCCCATGACGACATACGCCCCTATAAAGGTACGTAACTTGGGGAAAAACTCCCCATATCGTTAGCAATACCGACATTTACACTGTTCCACTTGGAGCATAAATAGTTGAGTTTTTCCTCATAAACTCAGGCAAGTCTGTCCTGACTAAGCCTTGTTGCATGAGCTGATCAAGCCTGCTTGGATGAGAGGTGGAATGTCTTTCTAAGTCCACCAGAACAGTTCACTTGTGATGGATTCACTGCACTGAGAACAGGCACAACCTCGTAGCCGTACCCTCAGCTAGACCTAGAAGATGTTCAGGGACTGATACCTGCAACCACATTTAGAAACTGGGCATCAGCATCCTCGAGGCAGTGAGAGGCTGTGAGGATCCACATGGGTTCAATGATTACTCCACCACATAAACCTTTGCCTTTATAAAGCAGCAACACCTACAGAAAACCAAGAAATACGTTTAAGAGAACGAGACCTACAAGAAGCATACAGTATGCTCATGTGCAGTTGACTGTGAAACTGAAGTCACTCATCAAAGCAGCATACCTGCCAGGGGCATTCACCTTTGGGACACTCCCTTCCACCGACAATCCGAGATCGAGGGTCAAGCTGCTTGGCTTTGTTTGGATCCTGAAGGGCTGGGGTCACGCCGCATGGTATTGAGTCTGAAGCAAGGAAAATGATATGTACTTTGTAGGACATTTCACATCACACATACATTGTACTTCCCTTCGCCACAATTAAAAATAAACCCTTCCATGTCATTTGACCAAGGAAGAGCCAAATTGGAGGGTTTTCAAGCATGAACAACCTTTTTAAGGTCATGCCACAGCATTTCAATCAGAAGGGGACTTGCTGAGGTGTTTTGGATCGTAGTCCTGCTGTAGAATCCCATGTTTTATGTAAATTACACATCGTATAGTGTCTTTAAAATCACTTACAGACGCTCCTTTGGCATTTTAGGCAAAGTTTATCAGTGGCCCAACACTATGTCCGTCTGCAATAAAAGTCCGTGTGAAATATTGGTTCCAGCGGCGCAAACATGGTCCCGGGTCGAACTTTTATTATTATTTTTTTTTTGTCCCGGCGGAGCTTCGAGGCAGAAAGTCTGTGTTTTCAAATATTATCAAAGAGAACTTGACTCTTACAAATAGCTCTAAGGTCACCTTTGGCCATGCAGTTCCGCCCATCAGCGTTCAGGAAGTATCCATTTGCACAGGAGCAGTTGAGTCTTACTTCCCTCTCGTGTTCATCACAGAAGTGCTCACAGCCTCCATTCTCTAGCAGGCATGTGTCTGGCCCGGCCCGATCATCTACACAAGACAACATGACGGTAAGTTCTCTGGAGCCAAGACGTGTGTGAGCATGGTACCTGGCACTTACTGAGCTCACAGTTGAGGCCACTGAAAAGCGGTGGGCACAGGCAGTTATAAGACGCCGTCAGGGATGAGCAGCTTCCCCCGTTCAAGCACGGACTGGACGCACAGCTGTCTGGAACTGTGGGACATCACTTGGTGAAGTCAGTGGTCAATAACTCAAAACTTGCAAATGGGAACATGCCAATAAACTTCAAAGTCAGTTCTGAAGAAGCTTATCACCCAACTTAAAAGTAATGACCTCACTGTGTTTCACCATTGTTTTGGTTGTGCCCACAGGTGGGTAGAAATGCGTTACATTTACTCCGTTAAATTGACTCAAATAGCATTTTGGATAAATTATACTTGTCAAAGTAGTGTTAATGCAGCATACTTTTAACGTTTACTCCGTTACAATGATCTACATGCCGCTCACTACTTATATTTATCAATTATTGCTCATTTCTCAATTGTTTTTGTGTGCAATCTGTTTAGACTACGAGTTCTGCATTGGGTGCGATTCGCGAAAATACAACGTAACCACTAGTGACGATTAACTGTAGTTCGCCAATCGAGCAACACAAGACAATCCCATGACTGCACACGTCTTCTATTGGGTTTCGCAAGACAACGGTGTGCGACTGTATGTACATTTCAGACAACAAAAACAACAGCTTTCATGTATTGTATTATTTACCTGGCACTGTATGACCAAACGTGGATATTCTAGCCCACTTCTAAGATGAGAAAACAGCATGCGGTATGTTTCAGATGTTTTTGTTGTTGATTTGGCTGTGTATCTTAGCCCACGTTAGCCACTATTTTATGGTCATAAGTAATTGTAAAACGTTTGGGGTATGTGCTAATCTCACACACGCAGACACACACACACACACACACACACACACACAAACACACACACATTGCACATTTACATGTTATTTAGTTATAGTTTAGATTTTGTTGTATTTTATTTGATGTTCATGCTCTGACAAATTAGACGTTACTCACCATTGACTCAGTACTTGAGTAGTTTTTTTTCCCACTGAGTACTTTCTTACTCTTACTCAAGTAATTTTTGGGTGGACTACTTTTTACTTTTACTTAAGTCATATTACTTTCAAGTAACAGTACTCTTACTTGAGTACAATATTTGGCTGCTCTACCCACCTCTGGTTGTGACATATGGATCATTTGACATACCCAAACTGGACCCTTAAAGACATGTGCATTGGCTCAATTTTGAGATTTTAGCATTCAGGCAGAAATTATATTGGCATTGTTGCACTTATTTTTTCCTCCAAAACTGTTGTCATGTAAAGAAAGTGTTAATATAAAGACCTTGTTTTAGCAGTTTTGAGTTCAAATGGGCTTTATAAGCGTTTATTCTGCTTACTGCTGTATGTCTTCCAGAACTCATCCTGAAGAAAAACAAAACGGTGGATAACTGAATCAACACTAGGTTGGTATTGAAGTCGAATTTGGTGCAAGAAATCAGGATATGCAAACCGTGGCCTCTTGATGCTCAAACACCTCCCGTGCTTCCTCATATGTGCATTTCTCCTCCAGACACTCCCTCTTCAGATCGCCCCTCTGCAGTTCCTCCATCCAGCCCGAGTTGAACCTCCTGGTACGCACCAGGACACTGCGTGCTTCATCTGGATCCAGGAAGACTGAGGAGCAAGCATACCACAGGTTTGATAAGGGAAATTGGATGCCTCTTTTCGGTTGCATCAACGTGACACGATGACACGAATGGTTCCTGGCCTTCTCCTTCACTGACCTGATGCCAGTGATGTCCAGATGAAGATGATGAGCAAGCTTACGAAGACACTCAAGCATGTTGTCGACGCCATGGAAACGCTGTTTGCTCTGTATGAGGCTGAAGTCCAGTAACCCCAACACTGGCCAAATGCTGATGACCCTGATGAGAAGACTCCGCCTCCATCGTGTAGTTGTTTGGAGAACTTTCTGCATGCCCTCTGCTGGTGAAGTTTCACCTGAATTTTTCCCATCCTAAGACTTCATAGACGCTGAGTCACTGGCACTGCAGATCAGAGTCAGAGCCTTCCGTATTTCTTGCTCATTTACCCCCACTAAAGCCATGGTTATTGCATTAAAGTCTACTCTATAAATTATCACAAATCCTTCTGCTCATTTCCCCTCTGTAACTATATACTGCAACAGCCGCTCCTGCGTGCCCCGTTTCCAAATCCTTTGATCTGTCTGTTTAAATATGCACATGATCCCTGGATCCGTTTTCCCCATACTTATCAAATTCATTTATCAAACGCTCCCATTTGCGCCCCCTCGCCCTCTCTCTCCTCCCTCCCTCCCGAAAGGATTCTAGCATTGCTTTTTGTTGGGTCAATCTCTCAGTGACCCCCCTGAAACGTATCCAATAATTTGCTGTAAGCTGTTTGTGGCATTTCCCCTGCTTCAACTTGAAGTCCACATCCTGTACCGGAGATGTTCTAACTGCCCATAGGCACACCCTTAGAGCCCGAGCTTGTATACTGTCTAGCCCTCCAAAAATCTGATTCTGCTGTCGATCCATCAACAATGCAGCCATAATCTAGCCTTGACCTCATCACAGCTACATATATGTCTCTCGGTGATGCAATATCCGCTCCCCACTCAACCCCTGTCAAACACCTCATTACATTAATGTTCTGAACACATTTTCTCCACCTGGCTCATGTGCTCTCCATTTAGACTTGTATCAGAGTATATGCCCCGAAACAGCACGCTCTCTACTTGCTCAAGATTAATTCCATGCGTTTCCATCCTCCACTCTTCCCTGACTCGCTTTCTTGTAAATAGCATGCATTCAGGTTTTTCTACTGAGAACTGAAACCCTCATTACATCCCCACTCCTCCACTCGTCCGATCCCGTCTTGTATTTTGTCAGTTACATGTTTTGCATTTCGCCCTCTCCTCCATTGATCTTATCATCAACAAGCATTGACCTTTCAAAATCTTTTGGCACATTCACAAAAATATCATTAATCATTACAGAAAATAGTCAGACTAACCACACTCCCCTGTGGTGTTCCCTTCTCTACTCAATATTTGCTTGATATCTCTGCTCCCACATAGCTCTTCCCCTCAGAAAGACCATTATCCAGTTAGACATCCTCCAATTCCAATCAATCATCAAGCCCTCCCTTCACATCATATGTCTTCTCTACATCAGAAAACACTATTGCTACCAGGGTTTGACATGAACTTTTTGCTCACGAGCCACTGTAGCTAGTAGTTTCCCAGAGTTACTAGCTACTCAGCATTTTCACTTGGTACAGACACCCATGAATCAACAGAGGATGTGAACCAATGAAATGCCATAATCCATGTGCTCATGACTTAATTCACAGGGTAGGGTACTTTTGTGCTTCAAGGGCCACATTGGATTTGACAGCTGGGCCAAGTCATTTGTAGATGAAGTTAAACACAAACACTTAATGTTCACAAAATTACATTCTCATTTCTAATTGTAATATTTATAGGTAATATAAACTTAATTCATCAACCAATTATTTCATAAAATAAATAATTTGTTTTAGATGTCCAGCCATCCATTTTCTACAACACTTATCGTCACTGGGCTACGCTGGTATGCTGGACCCTATCTCAGCTATCTTCGGGCGAGAGGCGGGGTACACCCTGAATTGGTCTTCAGCCAATCACAGGGCACATATTGACAAACAACCATTCACACTCACATTCACACCTGCGGACAATTTAGTTTTCAGTCAACCTACCATGCATTTTTTGGGATGTGGGAGGAAACCGGAGCACCCAGAGAAAACCCACGCAGGCACGGAGAGAATATGCAAGGTCCACACAGGCGAGGCTGGATTTGAGCCCGGATCCTCAAGAACTGTGAAGCAGATGTGCTAACCAGTCGGTCACCGTGCCGCCCTTGTAATTCATTAATATTTATATAATATACTGTACCACTGTCACTATGAGACATTCCCTTTGCGCTAGTTGTATGGTTCTATATATACTTCCTCCCACATCCCAAAAACATGCATGCTAGGTTGATTGAAAACTAAATTGCCCATAGGTGTGAATGTGAGTGCGAATGGTTGTTTGTTTATATGTGGCCTCCGATTGGCTGGTGACCAGTTCAGGGTGTACCCCACGTCTCGCCCAGAGTCAGCTAAGATAGGTGCCAGCACACCCGCAACCCTAGTGAGGGTAAGTGGTTCGGAAAAAAAGAAGGGATGGACAACATTCTGGTACAATTCAAACCTGCTAACACCCTGAGACAAAGGCTGGTACACCCCAAAGACCGGACACCACACATGCAGAAAAGCAATCTGGTGTATGCGGTAAGGTGCAGTAAGGTATGCACAGATACATATATTAGGGAAAACAAGCAACCTCTGAGCAGATGCATAACACAGACGGGCAAACTCCCCAGGTCAAGACTCAGCTGTCTAGCTGCACCTCTAGGAGAAACAGCACTCTTTTGAGGACAAAAATGTGTATATTCTGGACAGGGTCCATACATGATGTGGTGCATGCTTCTAAATTGGAGCATAAATAGTTGAGTTTTCCACACAAACACTGGCTCGTGCATCCTAACCCTTGGTGCACGAACTGATGAAGCCTGCTCTGATGAGAGACGAAACGTCTTCTAAGACAAACAGAACAGTCCAGTTGCGTTCGATTCAATGTCCTGAAAAGGAAATACCCATGCTCAATGCCTGCCCCAATATAAATGGAGCATTAGTCCTCTGTTTTACCTTTATGGTTACTTTTTTGTAACAAAAGTGTTATTGTGGGGGGCGGGGCTGGGGGTGGGGGGTCATTATGAAACTGAAGGGGACATGCTCCACCCATCCCCAGTACCAACTGCGCCCATGCTGGGATGGTCTAGTGTCCCCTAGAATTGGACTGGACTGGTCTTGTGATACCTAAAGGATTATTTGTAATCATGTATTGATGTATTTTTTTAAATCAGGCGTAATGACAGAATATACACAGATTTCAGATTACTTTTATTTTGAAATGCAACACCAGATCTGTATGGAACTTCTTTTGGTGGAGTGCTGGGGTTGTCAGAAGTGGACTGGTCTTGTGATACCTCAGGGATTATTTTTTATCATTTACAATTTTTTTTATCATTTAAAAAAAAAATCAATTATAGTTGCAGTCATTTACAGTAGGCAGATTTCAAAGCAACTGAATTTTTTAAAATGCAACTTTATACCCAAATTAACCTTCCTGGGTGCAATCCTGGGACAGTCTACTCGACTAGTTGAATGATAACAGATATATTAGTTTATACAATTGTTTTGAATCCACAGCATTGATGTGCATGTAATAAAGTGGGTTAAATTTTTTGTAGGTTGTCTATGTTTTTTCAACTAATTTAGGACAATCCGAAAAATGACGTTTCTCTTGTTTAGTTCAGGTTTTTATGCAAAGTTGTTAAAAGTTTATAAACAAATGTTACACATTTTGCATACTGTAAATTTAATAATAGATATTGATTTAAAAAAGAAAAAGAAAAAAAGGTAAAAGTACCTGTAAATTAAATGTTACAGCATCGTTCAAAATTTAGGGCATGAACCTCCGTTTATTTGAACCTCTAAAGAGAAAAAACCTTGACATGTCAACAAAAACATGTGGCCATAGATAAAAGTTTGACTTGATGTGATATTTGGATTCAGCACATCAAAAATGTCCTAAATCAGTTCCAAAAAAATGAAAAATCTATAAATAGATTAGAATATTATATAACAACAATAAATTTATTGTTTACCAGTGTTATTTCTTGGGCTTTTATTTTGACGGCGTGTTACCGCAATGCATAGTATGAACAATTCTTGTGGTGGCTGGTTTGACTTCGTCTTTTCGGTTAACGCACTGATACTGGATCATCAAACGACTGTCTTGCTCCTCTAACCAGATGATGTCTGTGTCGTGCATTTGACGCTTCGAAAGGCGAACGTTTCGGTACCTCAAGTTGTCATGTGACTTTTCACTAAAATATGTTTAAAAAATATATAGTTTTCACTAACATTATCCGTGTAACTTGCTTATTGCCGGTCACGGATATGTATGTATCCGTACTATTTTGAACTCCATGCCCAAGGTTAAACTAAGAAGGTTAAAGTCGCCAGAGACCAAGGATGCTGGTACATGATGTTGCATACAGTTGCATGGTAAAGACGCCATACAATAACGACAGGGGAACTCAGAGTACTTTTAATATTATTTTTTTGTAATCTTTCCCGAAAATGTTGTGTATTGGTAGAATACGCTTTGGCGTTGACAAAACAATAACCCTCGTGAAAATCGGTTCAGAAATGAGCAAGTTACGACTTAATTTCAGTGTCCATGAATTGCCTTCTACAAGAACGACGACCACTGCAACATGGCCGCCACGTTGGCACAGAAGTTAGCGTGCTGATACAGGACGCTGGCGTTTCTAGTGTTCCAATATCTACGATAGCCGGTTGCAATCGCTACTTCCGTGTTTACATCACTCTTGTTTGTGATTGGTGACCTCGGAGAGAATACGTTTTAAAAGGGGTGCGGTTGATTTAGCGAACGGTAGTAAGTCACCACTCAGCAAGCAACACATTGCGGTTCTGTTAAAAGTCGGGGAGCTACGAACTATCCGCCGGTAACAAATAAATAAGCACGGAACAGGGTTCCATTAAATACTCAAACGTCCAACAGTACTTCGGATTTATCGCCTGGTTGTAGATGGTGTCCGTGCCCCGGAGGAGCTAGGAGTTGTTTCCGAACACACCCTGTGATTGTCGTTGTCGCGCAGTTCGGAGCCCTCTTTCGTCCAGCGTCCATCCACCAAAAGCCCGAGGAACATCGACGCCTGCCGTAAAAATGTGGCGCAGTGCCGGTTAACTGCAGCTGCTCAAGGTGCCTCTTCGTTTGTATTTGCAACGAAACAGCTCATTTCTCTGGCAACACGATGAAAACACAAAATGTCTGCTTGTACATTTTACATTCGTTAGTAACCAACAGTACTTTAGGATAGTGACATGTCAGTGGTATGATATACGGTGACATATTGTTTCTATAAAATGCATTTTGCTGTTTTTCTTGCCTTCTATCATCTGATCATGGCCAATGTGTATATTCGCTTAAGATCATTAGTTCACGTCATTTAATGTTGTACGTTCATTTGTCTCAGGTGTCAAACTTCCATTTGCCCGTCTGTCATAATTTTTGCTTGACTTCTGTTCTAAAGTAGTAGCCATCGTACAAATAAAAATAAATGCAAATGCCTGGCCAATTTACTATTAGGGTTCCCACAAAGAACATTCTGTATATAGGTAAGAAAGAGGAAGTGTTAACTAACTGCTTCGGGTTCTATAGCCACACACCTCGTCCGTAAACAAATGCAGTGCAGCTTAGCCTCTGGCTAGCTGACGTCATGGTGAGTGACTTGCTTCTGGCACCGTGGTAAATATTGGCGTCTTTAATAGCATCATCATTCAGACTGTTCAAACTATTACTGTCGCACTCATCTCTATACTTAATTTCCTAAAAAGAAGACAAACTACTTTTGTTTGCCCTTTCCTTAAAAGCAAAGTTTGAAGCTGTTGATGTTTCATTTGAAATACAATTAAACATGTTCCCGTGTATACCAAAGGTGAGCAGTTTTTTTCTTCATTTTGTTCCTTCATTATACCAATGTGAACTGAACTGCGAACCTTGAAACTAAGGCACGTAGCAAACCGTGATTTTTGGCATACCGTTATACCTTAATTCAATATTCACGACCATTATAACCGGCAACCAGTTGGGTCGTATGATGTGGCCCACCATATAAACAAGTATCTTGACATTTAAGTCTGAGTATCCTGAGATGAAAGACTTGATGGTGACAGATCCTCTTTTGTTGTTAAGGTAACAGTGACGGTAGAGTTGAAGATGTCTCTTCCACTGGCTGTCATAGTAGTCCTCTCTGTGCTGGAGCTAGGCGTGAACCACGCTGGACCGGAGCTGGACCCATACAAAACGTTGGGTGTCACCAAAGGTGCAAGCCAGGTTGAGATTAAGAAAGTCTACAAGCGTCTCGCTAGAGAATGGTGAGCATCTTTAACTTAAGAGCGGCATAGGCTTGCTAACAGCTATGTAATAAATATGCTCTTTTCAAGGCATCCTGACAAAAACAAAAATCCGGGAGCTGAGGATATGTTTATCAGGATTACCAAATCGTACGAGGTCAGTAATGTTGTGAAATTGAAGGGGGGGGGGGGGGGTGTGTGTAATCCTACTACAGTGTTACCCGGCTATATTAAATTTTTTTCAAGCGATTGTTTTTTTTAATGGGATTTTACTGTACACTTGCTGTAATGCCATCACATGTGGGAAAGGAGAGCAGCAGTCACCGATGCACTTTTCAGCCTTTTAGTGAATGACGGGTGAATAGTAAAACACAGGAACACAATCAAAGCGCGCTCACCCAGAAGCTGATGTTGGCCACCGCCTAAGGCCAGACACTCACATACACTGACTTGCCGATATCACACGCCACTCCACCAGGCCCCGCCTCTTTAAAGACACATGCGCCTACACAGAAACTCAGTACAGTATTTTCTATACATTTTTATGCAATAATTTTTTTGTGTTCTAATACATTTACAATGTGTTTGAAAAGTGTGTTTTAATCATTTGAAATGTGTTTAATGCATGTGGGAGGGGTAAATCTACAACCCCAATTCCAATGAAGTTTGGACGTTGTGTTAAACATAAATAAAAATAATACAATGATTTGCAAATCATGTTCGACCTATATTTAATTGAATACACTACAAAGACAAGATATGGAATGTTCAAACTGATAAACTTTCTTGTTTTTAGCAAATAATCATTAACTTAGAATTTTATGGCTGCAACACGTTCCAAAAAAGCTGGGACAGGGTCATGTTTACCACAGTGTTACATCATATTTTCTTTTAACGACATTCAACAAACGTTTGGGAACTGAGGACACTAATTGTTGAAGCTGTTTGATTGTTGAAAGAAGCAGGGACGTCCATGAAAAAGACGTTGCTTGGATGGCAGCATATGTTTCTCCAAAACCTGTATGTATCTTTCAGCATTAATGTTGCCTTCACAGGCCATTAGCACTAACACAGCCCCATACCATCACAGATGCTGGCTTTTGAACTTTGCATCCATAACACTGCGGATGGTTCTTTTCCTCTTTGGCCCGGAGGAAACGACGTCCACAATTTCCCAAAACAATTTGAAATGTGGACTCGTCGGACCACAGAACATCTTAGATGAGCTCGGGCCCGGAGAAGCCGGCGTCGTTTCTGGGTGTTGTTGATAAATGGCTTTTGCTTTGCATAGTAGCGTTTCAAGTTGCACTTACGGATGTAGCGCCGAACTGTATTGTAACATTGGTTTTCTGAACTATTCCTGAGCCCATGTGGTGATATCCTTTACACATTGGTGTCGGTTTTTGATGCAGTGCCGCTTCAGGGATCGAAGGTCATGGGCATTCAATGTTGGTTTTCGGCCTTGCCGCTTGCTTACATGCAGTGATTTCTCCAGATTCTTTGAACCTTTTGATGATATTATGGACCGTAGATGATAAAATCCCTAAATTTCTTGAAATTGTACATTGAGGAACATTGTCCTTAAACTGTCCTTAAACCAATCATGGCACCCACCTGTTCCCAATTAGCCTGTTCACCTGTGGGATGTTCCAAACAGGTGTTTGATGAACATTCCTCAACTTTCTCAGTCTTTTTGCCACTTGTCCCAGCTTTTTTGGAACACGTTGGAACACAAATGGGGGTTCACTGCATGTTGTAACATGGTAGCGGCAAGGAAACTTGACCACGCATTCATGAGTAGTTTTAAAAAACATCCACGTGTCGTTCATAATCTTCATCTTATCCCTGAGAGATCTTCCACTTGTCACAGAAACAAATTGCCACGTTTTACCCACTATCTAGATTCTATCCAGTGAGGACAAACGTGCCAACTATGACCGCTACGGGCAGACGGACGACACCCAGCCGTACGGCAGCGGCCACTACAGTGGTCACCGCCACGACAACTTCAACTTCGAAGAGTCCTACTTTAACTTCCCATTCAATAGCAAGAGTCACCGCGACTTTTCCGACAGCAAGTACTCGCTACACTTTAACCAGTATGTTAACGACGTGGTGCCTGATAGCTTCAGGAGACCGTACCTGATCAAGATCACCTCCGACTGGTGCTTCAACTGCATCCACATCGAGCCTGTGTGGAAAGAGGTGGTGCAGGAAATGGAGACGCTAGGTTTGGAATCCACACGTCATTTAGTAGCGGAGATTTGGAGGTACATTTTCAAAGGATGTGCTTGGGCACAACTCATCTGTGCAGGTGTCGGGATCGGGGTGGTGGATGTTGGCTATGAGAGACGGTTAGCCAATCACCTCGGCGCTCATCGTACGCCATCTATACTTGGAGTCATAAATGGCAAAGTGACGTTCTTCCATTTCGCTGTAGCAAAGGAGCACCTGAGGCAGTTTGTGGAAGACCTTCTTCCACAAAGACTCGTGGAGTGGGTAAATATCTTCATTTTGACGATAGCCATGGATGACAATGTGAATGCACATGGCTGCGTAGGTATCAAATGCTAATTTTCTCTTATTAGGTCAGCGACAAAAACGACCAGCAGTTCTTGAACAGTTGGCACAAACTCAACAAGCCACACGTGCTGCTGTTTGACCAAGTGCCTGTAGTTCCCTTACTTTATAAAGTGAGCCTGGGACTGACATCACAATTGCATTCACAGCTCAAATGTGTTCAATGGTTTTAATCTCTTACTTTTCATAGCTGACGGCTTTTGCGTACAAGGACTACATGCAGTTTGGCTATGTGGACCAGGGCCTTTCAGAGACGGCCAGTCTGCAGAGACAGTTTAATATCAACACCTACGCCCCCACCATGCTGGTTTTCAAAGAGAACACGGACAACCCCGCTGATATCATACAGGTGAATCACTGCAATCGGGCGCCTAACGAAATAAAGAAGGCGAGTCTTTTTGTAGCCGAGCAAGCGGTGCAATATGATTGTCATTGTTCTTTGCAGACTAAAGGAATGAAAAAGCAGATTATCGACGAGTTCATGTCAAACAACAAATTTCTCCTCGCACCGAGGCTGGTGAATCAGAAGCTCTTTGACGAGCTCTGTCCTGTCAAGCAGTTTCACAGACGACGGAAGTAAGAGCGCACGCATTTGTCTGTACCCTCGAATCACAGAAACGCTAGGCTTCATCAATGCTGGGTTTCCTCCCGTCAGATACTGCGTGCTGCTGATGACAGGCGACGGCGAGAGCTTTTCTCCAGGCAAACAAGCGTTTCTGTCTTTCGCCTCCAGTAACACGAAGGAAGTTGTGAGATTTGCTTATGTTTACCAACAACTGCAGCAACCACTTTGTAACATCCTGATGACCAGCAAGGACAGCACACAGGGACCACTGCCGCCGCAGGTATGACAGTCTACTTATCCATCCATCCAAATAAATTCTACCAAATTACCCACCCACAGATTTATAGTATGTCTATAAATCGACACAGCTAACTAACCCAGTCACCCACCTCCCCAATCCATCCATCAAACCACCTATTCCACGTAATTACACATCCACTCATTCATTCATCCATCCAGACATCCACCTCAGTTTCTCACTCAACCGGTCCTTACACAATGTCCACTGCCCACTCATCCATGTATCCATCCTGAACATTCATCTGGCAGTTCACTGTATGGGACAATATTTATATTGTAATTTTTTATCTCTCTGTAATCATTGTCCATCATTGTGTGCTTTTGAATCAGACCCAATGGATTTGCCTAAGAAAGAGCTGTGCTCGTCACAGAATTATGCTCAAACAAGATCATCATTAAAAAAACAATTCAAAATTCTTAACACCAAACCTTTAAACCGGCAAGGTATTATTACTTTCAGATTTACCTGTGTGTGTGTGTGTGTGTGTGTGTGTGTTCTGCTTATTGTGCAGGTGGTGATCCTGGAGAGGCGCAATGCTGCCGGGAAGGCCTTTTTCAAGCCAGTGACCATTTGGAACGGCAGTGAAGAAGACAAGCAGCGCCTTGTGGAAGAGTTGGAGCGACTCCAGAAGGACCCGTCCATTCTGATCCATGATGCCATGCTGCCTGAGCTCAACAATGAGTTTGCATCTGTATGTTATTTGCCTAGTTTGGACATCCAGATCAGTGTGAAATATGTTTGAAGCATTTTGGTAATTAACTGAGCACGTGACTATTATTCCCTCTCTGTAGATATTTGTTATCCAATGGGTCTATGCATTTTATGATTACCTCTCTGAAGTCATCGATGACATTCTGCACAACAACTGGTGGGTAAAACTTTGTAACAAATTGGTTACAAGTGTCACTGATGGTGTAGTGGTACACTCGCCTGACTTTGGTGCAGGCAGCGTGGGTTCACTTCCCACTCGGTGACGGTGTGAATGTGAGTGCGAATGGTTGTATGTGTCTATATGTGCCCTGCCACTGACTGGCGACCAGTTCAGGGTGTAGTCCGCCTTTCGCCCAAAGTCAGCTGGGATAGGCTCCAGCGCCTCGCAAACCCCTAACCAGGATAAGCGGTGTTGAAAATGGATGGATGGTTACAAGTGGTAGTACACGCTTCGTCGTATTGTGGCGCTCTGTTACATGCGCTGGCAGTGACTGTTCAGCGCGATGCATTTTGGGAGTTGTAGCAATGCAACTCTGTTCCCCTGTACTGCAAAGCAAAACAAGAGCATGTGCAGCGCTTGAGAAGATTAAAATTCATTAAAAACAATAGGCTTCAGCTGCCGCAATATAGCAAGGGAATCCGCAAATACAAATAAAAATCATTGAATCGCCAGGACTACAAAGTCTGAACCGTGAAATAGTGGGGAATTACTCTGTTGCGATAAAGTAGTAGGAAGTCGTCATGCTGATAATGCCAGAACATTGTTTGTCATATTATTTGCTGATTTACAGGCGTGAGATGATGCCTTTGCTGTCCCTCATCTTTTCTGCCTTATTTATCCTGTTTGGAACTGTGGTCATCCAAGCATTCAGGTAAGCTTGTTAAGGCCTCACTAAAGATTCACACCCTTGGATCATGTTCGCTTTTTTGTTTGTGTCTTCAGTGACTCAAGTGACGAAAACTCTGCAAAACCAAAAGCAAAAGATGGACCTAAAACAGAAAACGGATCGTCAGGGAGTGGTGGTGCGTCAAGGTAACATTTGTTTATTTAAATGTAATATTTATGGAAAGTGCAAGATGACTATTAACTATTATTACTATCTTAGTCGGCCTCCCAAGAAGAACTTTGTGGAGGTGACCGAGTTGACAGACATCACCTACATAAGCAACCTGGTGAGGCTGAGGCAAGGACACATGAACATTGTGCTCGTGATCACAGATGCGTCGAAGAACATTCTGCTCAGCAAATTTGCCAAAGAAGTCTACTCCTTCACGGGGTATGTTAAAAATGGTCACTTTTCTATTCGTGGAACTTCATTTGTCCATACAAATAAAAGAAAGTAATGATTCAAATATTTTATTTGTAAAGCATTTTCCATGTACAATGCTGTGAAAAAGTATTTGTCCTTCTCAAATTCATTTTTTTTTTTTTTGCACAGTTTCCTCTCTTGAATGTTAAATGTAAATATCATACAAAGATAACCCAAGAAAACATACAATAGTTTTTAAATGGTGATTTTATTTATTAAGAAAAAAAAATATTCAAAGCTACCTGGTCCTGTGCGTAAAACTAATTGCCCCCTAAACCTAATAGTGTAACTGGTTCGGCCAACCTCAGCAGTAACAACTGTGGCCCACGCTTCTTGCGGAATTGTTTCAATTCAGCAACAATGGAGGGTTTTCGAGCATGAATGGGCTTTTAAGGTCATGCCACAGCATTTCAGTCAGATTCAAGTCCGGACTTTGACGAGGCCACTCCAAAACATTCATTTTGTTTATTTTAAGCCATTCAGATGTTGACTTACTGGTGAGTTTTGGATCGTTGGCCTAGCGCAGAACCCAAGTGCGTTTCACCTGGAGGTCACAAACTGATGGCTGAACATTCTCCTTCAGGATTTTCTCTTCAAGTGCCACTAAGCAGGCCCCAAAAATGGCATGTAAATTCGACACACCACAGAGAAGAGTACTGTTAACAAACCTGCCAAATTTGGATAAATACAAAAAATTACTAAGTCTATAAAATCATGCTTCACAACCTGAATAATAAGGGCCAACACTCAGCACTCAGACGCTGTGGGCGTGTCGAACGGATGCGGCAAAAGGAATCAAACATACTGAGGGGCTGATAGCTTCTACGATGTAAAATCATGTTAGGAAACTTGACTTCAAAATTGAATGGTTATTGTGACTATAAAAAATAATCACACAAGTCAACTTACCCTCGTTGTTGGTGACATAATGTCACAGCCGAACGCGGCACCTGACGACAGCGGGACGTAGGAGGAAGCCCATGTAGTTAGACAGTCGGCACTGCCCCATTCACTAGTATCAAGATACTCACGATGCCATGAAAGTTCACAAAACTATCTGGGGTAAAATGCGCACTGCAGAATTGACTGGTGGCGTTGACGTTCAGCTCGCCATGCGCATGTGTCTTTAAGAAGTAAATACATCGCTTTTTTATTTCCTCATTTTTTGGGAGCTTAAAAAAACGTCACCGAGCTCTTCTGTAAATTGAGGCATCCAGCGAAGACGCATTTTTTCCTGGTGTAGCCATCGTTAGCTTGCTAACTGCACGTTCGAGCGGTAAATGGGCCCTGTTATGCAAGCTAAGTGCGAGCTAATTCACAACTGCGCAACATAGCCAAACGAAATGACGTCACTTTGTCCTTAGAGAGTGGGGGAGGGAACTCATGCTAGAAAGTATACGCTCCAGCCCTGTGATGCCCCGCCCACAAATCACAAAAAAATTCTCAGCGCCTCAAACATATTTCATGTATTTAGAAACAAAACACGGATATCTGCTTCGAGCCCATTTAAAGACCAGAATTCATGGTTTCATCAATCATAGCAAGTTGTCCAGGTCCTGAATAGCCAAAGCAGCCCCAGACTAGGGGTGGACAAAATATATGGCCTTTGATATAATCGTGAATGTTGCTTTAACGATGTGCAATTTTACGGTATCGAGTATTCTCTAAAAGAAAGCAACCGAACGGGTGCGTGGACGGCATATGAGGAGGAGAGAAAGTAGCAAGTGCACGAATGTCCTCATTCGCCAAATCAGCGGTCATGATTCAGTCACGTGACTCAGTGGCAAGCAAAATAAACTGTCGCTCTTAAATTAGTGCAGTGAGTAACCTTTTCAAGTGTTTTTTTTTGGTTGGCCAACTGAAAAATGACACAGGCCACCGACGCACGTGCAAACGCGGCCAGTTTATGAGTGAAATGAAGAGAATGGACGCCGCTGTTACGATCGTACTTTCACTGGAGGATTTATTCATTTTGGATAAAATCTTCAAAGAAAATTGTGCGCTCTCATAGTCATCCCGACCGCTGGTGAGGCTATTGGAGGAGCTAGCTAGCATAGCCCTACTCCTGTTGCAGCTGTTTGTAAGTAAATACTGTATTTCACTAGCCTGTCACCGATTACCCACTGCTTTACTTTTTTTAAACCTATTCTGTATTACCAGTATCAGCTGCTAAACTTGTCACCGTGAAAAAAAAAAAAAAAAAGATTCTGCGGTCATGAAGTCACATGTCATCGTTTCAAAATTACATGAGTGTGCCCGCAAGTGTAAAGCGTTATCTTTTTTCCATTTCACACTTCATCAGAAGCACCCAGCCATGTGGAAAGGTTTTAAAACTTTATGAAGCTAGTAAATAAAATTTACCTCACGGGATAAATAAAGTATCCATTCAGCCATCCATACACGACTTCTGCTAACGATTTGATGAGAAAAACTGCAAAATACACTCTGAAAACGCCCGCGGAGTCATTGAGCAAACACATACTAGTTGACAAAAACAAGTAAACGTTGGCAAGACATAAAGAACACGATCAACTACATTTCTTTCTGCAGTGTTCTAGCCAAATTTGTATGCCAGCCTGCTGTAGTGAGGAACAAATATTTAATTAGAGTTATATTTTGATGTCATAATTTTTGGACATTTGTTTAAACAAAAGCTTAATTAAAACGCTTTTGTGCAACCCTGATTTGGCATATTCACCTGTATACAGCCTGGTGAGGTGTGCTGTAGGTGTGACAGAGGAATTTAAGGAGGAGGTGGGACTGCATCAGGGATCAGCCCTGAGCCCCTTCCTGTTTGCAGTGGTGATGGATAGGCTGATAGATGAAGTTATAGACGGAAATCCCCATGGATCATGATGTTTGCAGATGACATTGTGATCTGCAGTGAAAGCAGGGAGCAGGTGGAGGAACAGTTAGAAAGATGGAGGGATGCATTGGAAAGGAGAGGAATGAAGATTAGCCGAAGTAAGACAGAATCCGAATCAGAATAATCTTTATGTGGATGAATGAGAGTGATGGAGGGGGAAGAGTGAGGCTACAGGGAGAAGAGATAGCAAGGGTGGAGGTCTTTAAATTCTTGGGGTCAACCGTCCAGAGCAATGGTGAGTGTGGTCAGGAAGTGAAGAAACGGGTCCAAGCAGGTTGGAACGGGTGGAGGAAGGTGTCAGGTGTGTTATGTGACAGAAGAGTCTCTGCTAGGATGAAGGGCAACGTTTATAAAACAGTGGTGAGGCCAGCCATGATGTACGGATTAGAGACAGTGGCACTGAAGAGACAACAGGAAGTAGAGTTGGAGGTGGCGGAAATTAAGGTGTTGAGGTTCGCTCTAGGAGTGACCAGGTTGGATAAAATTAGAAATGAGTTCATCAGAGGGACAGCCAAGGTTCGATGTTTTGGAAACAAAGTTAGAGGAGAGATAGTGAGTATATTGGTAGAAGGATGATGAGGGTGGCGCTGCCAGGCAAGAGAGCTCGAGGAAGACCAAAGAGAAGGTTGATGGATGTCGTGAGGGAAGACATGATGGCAGTTGGTGTTCGAGAGGAGGATGCAGGAGATAGGCTTACATGGAAAAGGATGACGCGCTGTGGTGACCCCTAAAGGGACAAGCCAAAAGGAAAGGAAGAAGATTCTTGTGCAATGTCCTGGAAATGTATTAGTTAATTCATGGATCAAACATTTGTTGTGAAATTTGCCATTGCAACTGCTCCATTTTAGATTAATCAACTTTGTGTATTGTAGTGTAAACCATAGTTAAGAACATGTTAAAAGTTTTTTTTTTTGGTTTTGTTTTGTTTGTTTGTTTTTCAGAGCAGCTTGGTGTGGTAAATGTGTTTAATAGGCATTGGTCCTTGTGTGCAAGCACTCCTTGTTTGTCATTTGTTGTGCATATGTATTTAAGAAAATTAATCTAGCAAAACAACACTTTTATCAGCTTCATGTGTTTAGGTACTCACAAAAGACCTACTGGGGCCTGTTGTTAAATGTATTTGCAACTCAGACAGAACAGAATATGTTCTGTTTGTTCGAATGCATTTGTAAAAACTTTTCACAAGTATCTTTCCATATAACCGATCACAAAAATGCATTCTTTGAAATATTTTAGGATCCTGACGCTGCATTTCTCCTTCCTGAATACGGACAAGCACAGCGAGTGGATGTGCACGCTGTTAAACAGTGCACAGGACAGCGCGCACATCGACGCATGCCATGACGACGAAGTCAGCGCCAATATGGACTACACCGGCTACGTGTTGGCACTCAACGGCCACAAAAAGTACTTCTGTCTGTTTAAGCCCGTCTACACTGGGGAAGACCCGGACAGCAAGACGCCGGAGAATGAATCTGGCACGTTGGTGAGGCGGCCGAGGGCGGCTTCGCGTGACGATCACCCTCAACGCAAATCGGCCCGCTCTCGCAGTACTTCCACCCTCCAGATCCACCATAAACTGGACCGCTTGGGGTTGTGGATGGAAAGGCTCAGGGAGTGCACCTTGCCCCGTTACTACATTCTCGCCTGGCCAGGACTCGACAAGATAACCCCCAGTAAATAGATGGAAGCTGGTCGGGTGGTTGAAAACTTGATGTTGCTGCTTTAATGCTTGGTTTTATGTTGCACTGTTTATGTTACAGCCGGGGTGTCAAAACATTTTCGTCTAAGTGCCGCATACGGAAAAATCAAAGGATTGCAAGGGCCGCTTTGAAATTTCACCTTTAATTTATTTAACACGCTGAAACCAATCCATCAGTGCAGGTAAAGATATGCGAAGCAATTTTATAAATATATAAATGTAGAAATAAAATCATTGAACACGTTATTGTTGTTATTATAAGAATTATAATTATTGTTATTATATTTTTTAAAATCATCCCACTGGCCGGCACAGCTATGGAGAGGGGGCTCTCCAAGTGTCCACTTCACGGCGCAGATACTTGTGATCTACTTCAAAACCAACTTGACATTATCCGCCTGCGGAGGTCCGCTTGCAGTTCCGCATAAACGTACTTTGATCTTTTGACCTCTGGACACCTCGTGGACTCTGGGATATGGCTGTGTCCCGAATCACGGCGATTCATCTTAGTCTTTTTTTATTTTTTTTTCCCCTTCACAAAAACCTGGCATTTAAATGGGTGTGAAGAAGTTTTATATGCATTGTATGTATTAAAAACAACAGCTTGGTGATAAAGCAAAAATGCAAGTTTTATTTAATCTTGATATCACAAACTTGGAGTTGGACTCGTTTTATCTCCGCCATAGAATGACTTTTACATCACCAATGGCAGGATTTTGTGAAGTCATCTAGTGGCAGAATGCCTAAAATGCACACACAGGTCAAATTTTTGCTCCAAACTTAAATTCAAAAAATTGGATGTGCAATGGCTTGTCACTAGAAAAACTCGTTAAGTTGAGGCATTCGTAAGTCAAGGTGTCATTATATATGTTGTAGGCCACTAAAACTATGGATGGTGGACCTCAAATGTCTCCTGCGCCATAGTTTGGACAGCCCTACGTTCCTGGCATGTTGTTGTTAATTGATTCAACCACATGCTGCTACTTCTGCTACCCCTGCTGCTGCAGCCTTGTGAATAGAAACAGAATATTGAGACCAGGTTGGCCCTTCAGCCTTCAACGGTCATCTTAAATATTCGTAACAGCACACTATGATTACTGTGACTATTGATGCATGTTTTGTCTTCTGTTAAGATTATTATTCTGGATGATGACTGGCTAGTGCAATATTGTGTACTACTGTTGTGACCTTTCTACTGAACCTCAGCATAGTTTTTCTTTGAGATAGAAGTACTTTTTTTTCTTTTTCTGGAGTCCAACTAGTTAAGAATTTAGCCATGTTAGTCAATGTAGCAACCAAAACCCACAAGTAGCTTCATGTAGCCCAATGAAAGTTATCTTTGCCTTGACTGAGACTTGATCACATTTTGTAGTTATATTGTGGTTGTTTGTTTGTCCTTTTTTTCTGGCACTGTGAATCTCAAGATTTTGAAAAACGTTTGGTGTATGTTTACAAGTTATAGTGTATTGTATAGATTTCATTACTGTCGCACGTTCTCTCTCGAGTCAGTAAACGTTTGCTTCTGTAAGTTCCACCAGTTGTTTTTATCTTTTTGTGTGGAAAAATAAAATAATTTATGGTTCTTAAATAGTGTGTTTTGGCAGTCTCTTTCTTATTTAATGGAAAAAACAATGTGATGTAATGGACACGGCCTTAAAGATGACACCCAGCAACCCCCAGTCTCGTGCTGTTCCGCATACCTGCCTCAGCTGCCCCGCTGAGCCCGTCTGCGTACACAAGACATCTAATGAAAGCCTGATCCACGTATCAAAGGAGAAGCACGGTAGACTTAACTTTGCACACGGATGCTAAATGAATTACCAGCACTCCGAAGGAGCTCATCAAAGCTGAGACATGGACAACTGGTTTCTCACTCGGACGCTAAGTTAATTAACTTTCACCCGCAGCCAGCCTGAAGAGTCTCACCAAAAAAGACTTATTTTTTTGGGACACTGGCTTGATGACCAAGAAGGTGAGCAACCCGCTGTTTGGTGGCTCCCCATGAAGACACAGTGACATTTGTTCCTTCTGTCTGGGACAATGGATGGAGAACTAGCGACACCCACAGGCGATGGCAAGCTACTGCAACTAGAGTAACAAATCACAATCTTCACCGAATTAGAATGTTGCATGATATTTTAAGAACTTTGTATGAATGTTCCCAGTGTTACCATCACAACGGCGCCACTAGTGATTTGAATGTCTGATGTCAAATCTGTTGGTCAACTGAACTGGATGAGATGTTTCACCCCACACAACACAAATCCCACATTGCAAATATTATAAATATGTTCTCTACAACCACATACAATTGAAACATTAATTACAGGGATTAAGGAGGATGTGCGCGTGACAATGCAAAACTGTCCAATAATTAATATTTTATTCCACGAGTTTTAAACCAGGCGGCACGGTGGCCGACTGGTTAGAGCGTCAGCCTCACAGTTCTGAGGACCGGGGGTTCAGTCCCCGGCCCCGCCTGTGTTGAGTTTGCATGTTCTCCCCGTGCCTGCGTGGGTTTTCACCGGGTACTACGGTTTCCTCCCACATCCCAAAAACATGCATGGTAGGTTAATTGAAAACTCTAAATTGCCCGTAGGTGTGAATGTGAGTGCAAATGATTGTTTGTTTGTTTGTGCCCTGCGATTGGCTGGCAACCAGTTCAGGGTGTACCTTGCCTCCTGCCCGATGATAGCTGGGATAGGCTCCGTCACGCCCGCGACCCTAGTGAGGAGAAGCGGCTCAGAAAAGGGATGGATAGTTTTAAACCACAAAATAATCCTAGGATGGAAAAGTAACATTAAGAGGCGGTCTAGCTCCACTTTTGGTCCAGGAGGGGGGAACCAACCTCTTTGGCCCACAGGATTTTTTTAGTCACTGGTTTAGTGGTCCCTTCTCTGAAAAGTGATTTAACTATGACATAGGTTTAATTACGCCTGTCTCATAATCTTTATCGTGGTGTTTTAAGAGTAACGTTCTCTTTTTTAAGATGATGTTGGTGATGCAGCAATTATGATTTGGACAAAATGGAACAGTCCTTAAATGGTCCAGGTCCTACCTGGAGGAAGTTTCCATTCTCATCGAATGGCAATAACAAATGGGGTCCCCCAAGGGTCAGTTCTTGGAGTCCTCTGTTCAGCCTTTATATGCTATCTTTCGTTCAAATTCTTCAGAACCATTCTGAAGAAAAGGTGGAACTTCAAAGCTTTTTAGACTGCACAGACTGGAGTGTCTTTGAAAATTAAGCTGGCAGCCTGGATGAATATACGGAAACTGTCCTTCCTTCAATTTAACCACAACAAAACTGAGGCAATTGTTTTTGAAAGTAAAGAGGATTGCTGTTCGTAAATACCTGGAGTCACTCTCTTTAAAAACTAAAGACCAACTCCGAAAGCTTGGTTTGCTGTAGATTCCCATCTGACTTACAGCTATCATACAAATCAATCACTAAAACAGCCTTCTACCAACTGAAGAACATATCCAGAGTGTGTTGCCCTCTGTGGTCGCACACTTCACACATGCAAATTTCCACCACTGCACGTATATACAACCCCAATTCCAATGAAGTTGGGACATTGTGTTTAACATAAATAAAAACAGAATACAATAATTTGCAAATCATGTTCAACCTATATTTAATTGAATACACTACAAAGACAAGATAATTAATGTTCAAACAGATAAACGTTATTGTTTTTAGCAAATAATCATCAACTTAGAGTTTTATGGCTGCAACACGTTCCAAAAAAGCTGGGACAGGTGGCAAAAAGACTGAGAAAGTTGAGGAATGCTCATCAAACACCTGTTTGGAACATCCCACAGGTGAACAGGCTAATTGGGAACAGGTGGGTGCCATGATTGGCTATAAAAGGAGCTTCCCCGAATTGCTCAGTCATTCACAAGCAAAGATGGGGCGAGGTTCACCTCTTTGTGAACATGTGCGTGAGAAAATAGTCGAACAGTTTAAGGACAATGTTCCTCAACGTACAATTGCAAGGAATTTAGGAATTTCATCATAATATCATCAAAAGGTTCAGAGAATCTGGAGAAATCACTGCATGTGAGTGGCAAGGCCGAAAACCAACATAGAATGCCCGTGACCTTCGATCCCTCAGGTGGCACTGCATCAAAAACACATCAATGTGTAAAGTATATCACCACACTTCAGACAACCAATGTCAGTAAATACAGTTCGGCGCAACATCCATAAGTGCAACTTGAAACTCTACTATGCAAAGCAAAAACCATTTATCAACAACACCCAGAAACGTTGCCGGCTTCTCTGGGCCCGAGCTCATCTAAATGGACTGATGCAAAGTGGGAAAGTGGTCTGTGGTCCCACAAATCCACATTTCTAATTGTTTTTGGAAATTGTGGACGTCGTGTCCTCCGGGCCAAAGAGGAAAAGAACCATCCGGACTGTTATGGACGTAAAGTTCCAAAGCCAGCATCTGTGATGGTATGGGGCTGTGTTAGTGCCAATGGCATGGGTAACTTACACATCTGTGAAGGCACCATTAATGCTGAAAGGTACATACAGGTTTTGGAGAAACATATGCTGCCATCCAAGCAACGTCTTTTTCATGGACGCCCTGCTTATTTCAGGCAAGACAATCCCAAACCACATTCTGCATGTGTTACAACAGCGTGGCTTCGTAGTAAAAGAGTGCAGGAATTAGACTGGGCTGCCTTGCAGTCCAGACCTTTCTCCCATTTAAAATGTGTGGCGCATATTATACACAAAAGGCCTATTTCTCTAAAATATTGTTCACAAATCTGTCCAAATCTGTGTTAGTCATAGTTCACTTCATTGGTGTACCATATCAAGATGCTGATTAGGCAGCATGATTATTGCGCAGGCCTGCCATAGGCTTCCCACAATGAAAGGCCGCTCTAAAATGTGCAGTTTTATCACACAGCACCATGCCAGAGAAGATGAAAACTTTGCGGGGGTAACTGGCATGTTGACTGAAGGAATACCCACCGGAGCTGTCTCTGAAGGCATTTCAGATAATTTGGCAGTACATCCAACCGGCCTCACAACTGCTGACCACGTTTACCACACCAGCCCTGTCATGGTCTGTGTTTTGGTTTGGGTTGTGTTTAGTTTTGTTCCATGTTTTCCTGTGTTCCATGTTTGTCGTGTGCTCATTAAGTTGTTGTGTCCACCTGTTCTCGTCTACTTTGTGTCGACCAATCAGCTCTCTCCAGCCTACTCATGTCTTGTCCAGGTGTTCCTCGTTGTCTCGTCTATCTGTTATGTTTTTAGATTCCTGATCTCTTTCAGTTCTTGTCGGTTCATTGTCGTTGTCACATGTCTTTGCCACGTCATAGTCGTCAGTTATCTTTATAATTGCGGTATGTCATTGTCAGGTGTCATTTTCCCTATCTATTCCACGTCTTACTCACAGGTCATAGTTTGTTTCCAGTTTTAGATATTCAAGTGTTTCTTTGTTACTTTGGTTTGGTATCTGTTGTGGGACTTTGTTCAGTTTTCCCTTTTTGAAGATTAAATATTATTATTTTGAGACTCCCGCACTCCTGCCTTGCCTCCTTGCTTCCCTGCAATTGGGTCCACCATGTTCTTGCCTTGCGTTACTCACCCTCGCTCTACCCACGTACGTGACAAGCCCAGGAACTCCACATCCTGCATTTTCACTTCCAAGACCAATTTCAGCACAAACTGGCAGAAACCGTCTCAGGGGAACTAATCTGTTTGTCGTTGTAACCCGACTTGAATGGGCAGATGCTCACATTTGATGGCGTCAGGCACTTTGGAGAGGTGTTCTCTTAACGGATGAATCCCGGCTTTCACTGTTGTAGTGACTCTGACCCACATGTAGACTGGTTGGGCGAACTCCCATGCACCCTCGAGGACCCTGACAAGGGTGTAGAGCTGGTCCACTGTTCCACGGCTAGGACGAAAACCACACTGCTCCTCCTGAATCTGAGATCAAACTTCCCGACAGACCTCCAGCACCCCTGAATAGACCTTACCAGGGAGGCTGAGGAGTGTGATCCCCCTGTAGTTGGAACACACCCTCCGGTCCCCTTTCTTAAAAAGGGGGATCACCACCCCAGTCTGCCAATCCAGAGGCACTGTCCCCTGCTTGTTAAGCAGTTTATTAAATGAATCACTGATATTTGTGAGGACGCCCCTTCATTTTAGTACATGGGAACAACATGGAATTAACCACCTACAACAACTATTTAACAATGTTTTTTAGGACAAAGTAAAAGAAATCGCTCAAAAGTGTATACATTCATTTTATGTACTAAATCAATGCACTTACCTATCACCAAATGGGAAGAAGACCTCTCCATATCTGCTGACCGTAGCTACTGGATACAGATTTGTAACAATACGTTTAGAAGGACAAAAAACACAAATCTAAATCATATACAATATAAACCGCTCCATAGAACACACTTTGCTCAGTACACTATGCATAACAAGGGATTCTCTCCATCTAATATATGCGTGCAATGCACCAAAAATACCCCAGACACCTATTTTCATGCTATATGGGAATGTACACCATTTCAATGCTTTTGGACTCCGGTTATACCAAAACTCTCGTATATTTTGAACTGTAGGATTCCACTTTCCCCAAGATTGTGTATACTTGGCGAATTAAGCATAATCGACCTCCCTAATAAATATTCACAATCATTACTCGTCGCGTTAGCTACCGCTAAGAAAACAATTCTATTAAACTGGAAAAACAAACAAGCTATTAACATCAATCGGTTATTGTATTTCTTTTTCTTTTCCTTTTTTATTTTTATTTTCACACATTTTAGATCGGTTTGCATAGTGAAAAGACACATGCATGCTGTGGGGATCTTCTCCTCTTGTCCCTGTGTTTGTTGTTCTGGCGTCTGTGGGCGCGGGACTTTTTTCACTCCTTCCTGATCTCGGGGGTGTGGGGGAACCACTGGGGCGACCTCCTGGGTAGTAATGGCGGTGTGATGGTGACTCGCCCATGTTCCATGGGTGCTGGAGCGTTGCCAGTTGGCGACCGCCTGGGTCCCCCGCTCTGGCTGCTGGTGGGGGCCCCCCTGTCGCTCCTCGGGCCTGCTGGTGTGGGGCTGTGGGTGGGGGTGTTTGCTGGGGGGTGGCATTGGGTCCCTGCGGCCCCCACCGGGTGGTCAGTTGTCGGGGCACCTCGGTGGGGCCGGCGGACCGCCCTGGGTCCCTCGGTGCGGGACGAGACCCATCCGCCGGGCTGCTCTCGGGTGGACCTCTGGGCCCGATCCAGCCCCTCGATTGATTGGGTGGGGTCCTCAGCCTCCGCGGTGCGGGCACAGCAATTACAGGACACTTCTGTCAGTCTTTGTGCATGTAAAAGGGTGTCAATTCACTTGCACGTATCCGCGGGCACACACCCCTAGGACTCTTTCACGGGGTGTGGGGTCACACACTTACTGCGACAAATAATTCATGAATATGCAAATCGTTTGTTTATCCCCTGTTTATCAATGTTAAAGTCTCTTGTTATGACGAAATAGTTGTCGTCAATACAGATCACTGACAGCAGTTCTGAAAATTCCTCCATAAATTTTCCATTGTTCCTTGGAGTTCTATAAATTATTATAACAATAACCTTTGGCTTTACTAAAAAAAAAAAAAGAGATATTCAGAATGGCTAAAATCACCCAGTATAATTCCTTTATGCTGAAATAATGATTTAAAAATAGTATCAATTTCACCACCTTTTTTTCCTCCCATTTCGACACTTGTTCATAAAATAAAAATTTACTGGTGTTGCCTCATTCAGAATGTGATGTTTCATTTAGTAGTAAAAAGTGTAGATCATAGGTCATAATGATGTCATTAATCAACATTGATTTGTTACCCAGTGATCTGATATTGAATAGACCGAGTCTTGCAGAGATAACTGCAGGCAATGTTTTTTTCCCTCGCACTAAGCTCGTAGCTCTACTTTCATTGTGCCATATTTCTTTAACCAACTGTCTGTCTCTTGTAATTACAGGGATGAAAATTGCCTGATCTCCACAGATTATTGTGAAGAATGTTGTTTGTATTTGATATGGAGTCACAACCCCGCACATATTGATCTGATTCACAGTTATGATTTTACGATTTAAGAGGTGTTTCTAGGTTTAATGTACAAAATGCTATAAAAGGAATCAAAAGGAGATGTGTTAAATTTTGGAATGATGTCAGTATAAATTTGAAAAATGATACTTATGATATATTATAAATAATTTTTATTTTTCAAAATACTTGTTTGTAAAGCTATTTTTGAAGATTGTAAACATTAAGGACTTGTCTGTTGTGTTTTTCCCCTTATAGTTTGGAAGCTGGTAGCTTAATTAGATATGTTTGTTAAAAAGTAGGCTAGGCTTCAATAAGCGTATTGCCAATTCTGGCACCGCTCAGCATATGACTGTTGTTTGTTAAAGTGTCAGTATCGTGAAATATGTTGCTGTATGGTGGCTGAATAAAAATACTACTCCTAAACAAGCTGCCATTCAAGCAAGATCTTTTTCAGGGACGTCCCTGCTTATTTTAGCAAGACAGATGTTACAACAGCATGGTTTTGTGGTAAATGAGTGTGAGTACTAGACTGGCCTGGCAGCAGACTCCCATTGTAAATGTGTGGTGTGTTACCCATCCATCCAGTCTCTGAACTGTTTTTCCTTAATAGGGTCGCGGACGTGCTGGCGCCTATCTCAGATGACTTCGGGCGTGAGGCGGGTTATACCCTAAATTGGTTGCTAGCCAATCACAGGGCACATAAAGACAACCAACCATTGGCACTCACATTCACGCCTACGGACAATTTAGAGTCTTCAATTAACGTACTGTGCAGGATTTTTGGAACGTGGGAGGAAACCGGAGAGAAGTAAGACAACAGAGAACCCATACTGTTGAGCAGCTGGTTGTAAATCAAGCAAGAATAGGAATGAATTTCACCAACAAAGCTTAAACAATTAGTGTCCTTAGTTCCCGAATGCTTACGTAGTGCTGTTAAAAGAAAAGTTCATGTAACATAAGTGGTAAACATGCCCCTGTCCCAACTTTTTTGGAACATGTTGCAGGCATCAAAATTCTAGTGACTATTCGAAAAATAAAAAACAAAGTTGATCAGTTTGAACATTAAAGATCTTGTCTTTGTAGTATATTTCAATTGAATAAAGGTGGAAAAGAATGTGCAAATCATCGTATTCTGTTTTTATTTACATTTTACACAACATCCCAACTTCATTGGGTTTGTTGATTGAGTCCTGATAATCACGATGCATATTCGTACAAGGGGGGAGTGTGTGTGGTGAGCCGGTGGGACATTTAATGAGGCGCTTGTTTCGTCAAGATGAGCTGGCGACTTGGCACACCACATGTAGGAGGCGGGTACTCATTGCACCCATTCGCCGCCTGTGGCCTTCTGGATGGGCATCATCTCAGCAGCAATTGGTACCTTCCTGCTGCTGATAGTATACCTGATGCTAATCTGTCTTTTTTTCTTTTACTTGTATGACTGACGAAGAATGTTTAAAAACACAGTGTCTTCAAGCAAAGAACCACACCTTCACTAATCCTTCCTTCCTACTTACATACATGCTACGTGTCATTCAGGCATCATCAAAGCGTGAGTAATTTCCTCCATCCCCATAATGACTACAAGCTTTGCAGTGTTGTGACGGAGACGTAAGCACGAAACTGAGCGAGGAGAGCGAGACGTGTCCGCTAATTCAACGGTACTTAAATTTGGTTTCCTCAACCACACAAGACGTGAAGTGTGAAACAACATGCAATAGAAAAAACTCTGCGGTGCGCAGTCCTGCGGTCTTCCGCTCACTGAAACAGCAGGGAAAATGTCAAACTTGAGCCGCCATCTCAAAAGAAAACATAAACACAGTTAAGCTAATGTTAACTGTAAGTATCACCAGCTCATCAAATTTTGTCTTTACTGAGATGAATATTTCTGGAAAACGGTTTTAATTACACCTTAAATTGGCTTTAACAGTATCTTTGGCTGTATCTTATGCCAAATAGTGAAAATTTGACGGCCATTATAACTGCATTTAAATTATTTTTTTTTTTTACAGTTTAGCTTTTTTTTTTTAACAACTCCAAAAATTCCTGAATAAGCGGTGATAAACCGTTAAAAAGCATTTTTGTGGTTGCCCCCCCCCCCCACCCAAAAATGAAAAAACAATGAAAAAAAGCAAACATATTAAAAAATAAATAAATAAAAAATACAATCGGCGTCCTGGAACGGATTGTGTTCGACGACAGAAGTTCCACAGAAGTGCCAAATATGAAGGTTATTCAATTTGAAACATTGTTATTACACATTCAGAATTGGGTGGGTATTTAAAAAAGAAGAAGCAAATGGGTGTGGAATCTTTTGATCTTTTTTTTTGTCACATTCATTCATCCATGATGTCCATGTTGGCAGCAAAATTTTTTCTTAATGTCTGTCTGTCATTCTAGCTATCGATCGAGTCAATATAAAAGAAAGACGAAAGAAGAAAAACTCTGAAGAAAATGAACCAGTGTGAAAATTCCAACATTTATTTGTGAATTCTATGGCAAAACACAGTGGGCAGTTAGACTACCTTTGTTTTACGAGCTACATTGGTCCAAAAAGTAAAGTAAAAAAAAAAAAAAAAAAGAACATTTTTTTTAAAAGCCCTCCTATTTTTGTTGTGTTTTTCATCCGGTTCAGAATACAAAGCCACTATGTACACAGAAAATGCTCAAGTGTGGTCAGTTAAAGTAGAGAGCTACATATTTCTACAGCGACCTGCATCAAGATCAGCTGTTGACGTTCAGCTTTTCTCAAAATCAACAACTAAACAATCTATTAAATCTACAAAATACTTGAATTAGTTTCCTTTTTTAAAAATGTCGCTTTCATTGCATTCTCCTTTTTAATGACGAATTAATTTTAAAAAAGTCAAGCATATTGGAGGTAATATGTCTAGCTAATTTACAGCTAGTCAGTGTTTGGGTACAAGTCTAAATATGAGCTAAGACTAGGATGAACAGCTAAGAAGTTAATGTACATATTGCCAATAGATGTGATGAGGACAAAAAGTTTAGGTACTTTTCTGAACAGCTGGTAAATATGACACCAGTAAAAGGATGTCTTATTAATGAAATGAAAAATTCCGACACTTATAACTTGAGGTGACTAAAACAATTTATGAGAGATTATAATTGTTCAGTTGACTTATTCACAAAGACTTGTCAAATTCGGGGAATGAATCAAAATGGCTTGATGATATATGGAACAACAGATCATATTTACTCCAATAGTTCATGTTGTTCTATTAGAATAAAATAAAGAAAGAGAAGAAAAATAGAAACACTTCTTACATGCATTTTTTTTTTGCCATTGTATGCTCCTGTCATTTCAAGCAACAGCATTGCAATAGTGTGTGATAAAGGCTAAATGTGCTTCCTATATATGCAATGCAACTGAAGCACAAAATTTACACACACCTTCGCATATTCCTATTAGTAACAATCCAACTAAATAGTATATTAAATATATTTAAATGAGGTCTTTATCCAAACAATGTGATTTGCTGCTGTAGAATGTGATAGGTAAACTGCTTTTAAGAACAATGGTCAGTTACAAAAAGTGGATATATAGATGAGCTAGAAAGAACAAGGTAGTATGCCAGCCAAAAAAATAACCATATATACTTTATATATATTTAAAAAAAAACAACTAAATAATTTATTTTCCAGAAATAACATTGGTATAAAATGTGCACTAGAAATATCACCCTATTCTAATCCTGTAAACCATTTGTTTGTTGTCCCTCTACTGTTATACATACAGTATTTTAGTGTAGCTTTTTGTGCATTCAAACAATCTTGGTCATTGAAATAAAAGGCCTGCTGGGTTTGTTTCAACATGGAGTCCACAGCCAATGTTACAGGCACTTCAATTATCAGCTGATCTTGATAATGGAGCTGATGCACGAGGACAAAATGGAATGAAATATGTACAGCCAAGTCGTTTATATATTTTGACTCGGTCTGTGTTGTGTCTTTTCTGCTTTAATTCATCCTGATTTGACGACAATGACCTGAACCTTTTTGAATCGGAACACTGACTCACAGCCTACGTGAGTAGCAAAATTATTATGAAGAGAAATAAAATGACAGTAATCGGAGAAAATGAGTGTCTCTCGTGTATGATAAAAGCAGTGTTTTGCTAAATTTTTTTTTTTGACTGTAACTGAAGTCAATTTTTTTTCCCTTTTCTTTTGGATGGGCAATTTAGGGTCTATGTAAAATGTTTTCTTTTAATTGTCTGGCATCGTGAAAAACGTTGTTGCGTTTGTTTTTGCAAATGCAGTCATTTGACCAGTGTTAACCTCCTCAGTGTACCTTTATACTACTACTAATAATACAAAATAATCATGAACGCGATTGTTTTTCCGGACTACTTACTCAACAAATACCTTTACAGCTTAAGCTGGGCATAGGCTTGTTAGTTTTAAAGGAGACATATTATGTTTTTTCCCCCCACAATTTAAAACAGGTGTCTTTAATAAAAGGTCTTTAAATATATCAAATAAAGAATTACAGTTCACTTAACATCCTCTCTGGTTGAAATCAACGTTATTATTTTTTTTTGGGGGGGAGGGGGTTCTGCCTCATGCAAATAAGCCATAGCTCCCCCCACCTTAATTATTGCTGGGCCCCCGCAGAGTACAGCTTTCTTGAACATGACAACGGGGCGGAGCTACAGACTTGTGACAAGACTAGCTGCTTCTAATAGCTCAGAGTGAAGAAAGAAGAAAAGTGCGCATTCGAAGACGGATCATATTTTCACTCATGAAGGCAGCACTTCATCACCAAGCTGCTGAATTACAGGACAATTCGTGAAGCGGCTCGGTGCATGTGCCGTCACAAAAGCTTTACATGGTTGTGTAATTTTGCAATTAATATGTTGGCAGGAACTTCAGAGACCCAAGTATCTGTTGACAATCAATTAAAAAGTAAATTTTCCATAATATGTCCCCTATAATTTAATTATCAGCTAATCGCTTTCCTCAGAGACTCAAATGCAGTGGAGATTGTATGACATTGTGAAAAAGGTTGTAATGTTTGCTTTCCAATGAACTTTTATCTACCTTGTTCCAAATCACTACAGCAGTTATCTGAGTGTATTTTCCAAAGAATGTCCCTTGAGCATGCGCTTTACGACGAGTGGCAGACCGAGCCACATTACTGTCATTGCCTTGGCTTGAGTTTTGACATCAGTGAAGAAAAACAAAAACAGGCACTTTACCTGTGGCCACATTAAACAAAACAAAACAAACAAACAAACAAACAAAAAATCTCAATTGTGGATAACAGCTGATGTTGTTTTTCCTTATAATCTACAAAGACATAATTATTATATAACACAATGGTCCCATGTTTGGAGAAAAGGTCTCCGGATTCCAAGTATTGTTGAGGTCTTCAAATGCTGGGTTTTTAAAAAATGAGCCATTTCACTTAAATTGTGAGATTGATGGTTTTTGGCCCTAAAAAGTTCTCCTCTATGTGTTTGTTGTATACAAATGAGCACATGCATGTGGCGTGGGAGGACTACATTCATTCGTTTAGACCCACCGAGACCGTTGTAATAGCTCAGTGGTGTCACATTAGGTCCATAGTGGTATTTATCAGACTGTCCTGCTGGTAGTTTTGTGATTCTTAAATGTGTATGAGGCTACTGACACTGAGTATTGTGACCCGGATGTATGTGTGTGTGTTACATGAATGTGTGCAGAGCAGTGTGTGTTAAGTTTGGCAGTGCGCATATGTGGCAGGTTAAGTGATGGGAGTGAATGTGATGGCATGGCAGTCATGTGCAGTGTCTGAGAGCAATTGTGTGCGCGTGTGTATGTGTGCCTATGTGTGTGTGCGTGCGTGGCAGAAGCAGTGTTGTCACTCCGTCAAAGTGTCTCCCGTCTCGTCAACTGAGGTCGACGTCTCGTGCAGGCGGTGTTTGCACTGTCCCAGCGAGCCACGAGGGCCTCGAGAAGCTCGGACGGGACAACTGGACGGGGCGATGCAGTCACACGGTCCGTCCTTCCACATAAAAACAAACAAACAAACAGCAACTTTAATTCACTAACCAAAGCAAGAGAAGATCTGCAACTGTGAAGGGGGAAACAAGTATTTGTTAATATACCGGTAGACATTGGACAAATACCATTTCTGTTATTGTGCTGCCCCCTGTTGGTAGTTAGTACTTGTTATTAAGTCACACTAATGCTGAGCAAACTGTCGTGTGCCTGCACAGTATTTAAAAATATTGCACTATTAACAAAGCTTAATTATAAAAAATCCCCTACTTAAAGCAATTATTTTTCAAATTAGGTCCTGCCATTAACTTTTATATATGGATTAAAGAATTAAATGTTATGTTGAAATATCCATCTATTTTCTATACCACTTCTCCTGCTAGAGCTTATTCCAGCTGACTTTGGGTGAGAGTTGGGTTACATCCTGGACTGATTGCCAGCCAATTGTAGGTTAAAAGTCGTTCATGCTCACATTCACATCTATGGACAATTCATACGCAGGTGTGTCAAATTCATTTTTGTAGGAGGCCACATTGTTGGTATGCTTTTGTCAACCATAGAAATGTATACTGTAATCACGTTGAAAGTTATTTTAAATGCTCTATTTAAACACATTATAAGCGAACAGTCTTGGTAAAAATTATAAGACCACCCTTGTTTCTTCAATTTCTTGTTCATTTTAATGCCTGGTACCACTAAATTTATTTTACGTGAAGAATCCAATAAACACGACAAAAATGCAGCTGATTCCACAATACTTGGTGTCTTATTTGACATGCTTAAGCTTAATTGTATTTCAAGTGATTTTGGTAATTATCAAGAAAACTATGGAAAGGGCTAGATATTAAATTAAATTTAACTCTTAGGAGATGTTTTTATTTTCATCATTATATTCATCCAAACAAATGTATCTTTAGTTGTACCAGGTATTAAAAATGAACAAGAAATTGAAGAAACAAGGGTGGTCTAATAGTTTTTTCCATGACTACATTTTAAAGCCATTTTATTTATTTAATCTTTGAGATCAGACAAATATGCGATATCACGGGACCGTAACTGGTGAACTGTGATATCACTTACTAAGTCCACTTTGCGATATACGGTAGAACCCTGCATATTTGCGCTTTGGCATTTGCAGATTTACCTTGTCACGGATTTATTTTTTAACCTATCACCCGTTTTTCACAGAAACCCTGCTTATTCTAATTTTTCCCCGATTCCCCGGTTTTCCGTCGTTAGTTTGATTCAATATTTATTCATTTATTTTTTCCAGATTTTTTTTCAATGGCAATTATTAGGGAGTGTCACTTATTAGCGGATTTTTATTATTCGCGGTAGGGCTCGGTCCCTATCCTCTGCGAATAGAGGGGTCCACTGTATATACACACATGCTGTTCGAACACACACATATACATACATACAGCATATCACAAAGTGGGTGTTTGAGCGCTTGGTTGGTCTTCCTCACATGATGTAAAAGTGTTATAAAAGTCACAAGACCCAAGTTGCGCTCGGTGTTAACGTTCCGTTATTTTCATACATGATGTTACATTGACTTGAAATGCTGTTTCGAATACTACTAAGTGCCCAAAGATACATTCAGTTCCACACCATAGCATGCATTGAGAAAATATCAAATATTTGAAGGTGCTTCAATTGAAAAGTCCCACCTCTGTTGCGGATCCTGTAGAGCCAGCACTGCCCGTCCCGTCCTTCCCTCCTCCTCCCATGATACTGACCATCTCGTCGCCGGCCGTCTGTCTCATGAACCGCTTGTTGACAATCCTGGTCACATTGTCGTTGCTTGCACACAGTCCAGCCAAGGCTCCGAGACCTCCCACGGGAGCCGGCAGACATTCTGGCTTGAGCTCATCCACGCAGTTCAAGCCTCCTCCAACAAGGGTGTCTCTTTGTATTCGCTCTCCTGGCAGGGTAACGCCTCCCTGGCTCTGGCTGCTGCACACATTCTTCAAGAACTCCTGGACGAGGCCGCCGAAGCGCTGGGTGTTTGGTTCAGAGCCACAGACTGACGTGCAGGAGGGTTTCCCTGTGGCCTGAGGGTGTCGCACTGGACTGGCACCTAAATACACATTGATCTTCATGAGTTAGGACTGACAGGTTGGCTGAAAATAAAAACATCTAATTTCATTTTGATAATTTCAATTGTTTGCTGATGCCTCTCTCTCTAGTCTTGGTTAGATTCTTTCTGAATGACACTTTTGACTTCCGCCAAGAGTAGTTAAATTTAATTAGCATTTCATTCATTAGCAGGATTTCGCTAAAAAACAAAAACAACAACAAAAAAGACATGCTTTACTATTTGGTACATCAGTATGGTTCGGTGTGCGCTCCATTTCTATTTAATTAGAGCAGTGGATTTTCATCTACAAACTTGATAATGATACGTGTATCTTGTAATTAATGGATGAAGAGTGTATCCATGTGAACCTTCAAAACACACCCAGAAGGAACACCACTTTCTTTTTAGAAAAAATTACTACAAATATTTGCAAATCAATTCTTGGCTTTTTCAGCAATTTACAGTTTAATTTAGGAGTTTTATCATTTTTTTTTTATTTTCAGTCTAATGAAAATCCTGGACTGGTTGCCAGTTATTTACAGGTCACTTCTAGCTAAACAAGCATTCACGCTTACATTCACATTTATGGACAATTTAAAGTCTTCACTGAACCAAGCATGCATGTCTTTTACTTCGTTCATCAATCATCTTTTCACTGTCTGAGTCGAAACAGTGTACTTTACCTCCGTCCCCCCTGCAGAGCGTCTCTGTGCTTCCCGAATGTTCCACCACACTAAAGAGGCTAGAGAGGCCGTCGGTGAGGCCGCTCAGCACGGGGCTGTCCCGGGTGGTGGTTGAGCGAGCCCAGGCTGAGCCTCCACCCCCACTGATGGCTCTCTGTTGGAGGCTCCACAGGCTGCGCTCTCGTGACGAAGGCGTCCCATCCAGTCTGGAGGTGGAGCCTGAAAACAAGTAAGATATATCATGATTTTTCAAAAAAAGAAAGTTGCTAATCACAGGAAGCATTATAGTAGTCTAAAGGCTTCTTTATACTCGCGCGGGCGGTGACCGCTCTGACGTCACTGCGGCTATCCCGTACGCAGTTTGCCTTTATACTCGAGCGCAACCCACGCACGCAGTTTTGAAAATGTATTGCAGTTTTCCTCCAAGTCGGGGGTGTCGCTACGGCTGGTATTGGCTAAAGACACCACAGAGTGGAGTTTCCGCTGCATTTTTTGACCATTTCCAGTAGACGTTTTTACTTTCCTTTCCGGAACAAGGAACAAAGCAACAACAATGGCTCCTGTGGAACAGTGCCTGCTAGAACAAATGGACCTAGATGACCAGATGATAAGTTTAATTATGCTCCCAAATCGATCAAGAAGGCGGCGGCGTAGATGGTATGTAGAACCAAGGGGAACCCTGAGTACGTCATCACAGCATGTGACTAAAACGGACCAATCACAAGAGATGATCTCTGCGGCATTCTACGCGTGACGCAGAGGAACTGCATAGGGACTGCGCGGCCCAATGTGTCGGTCACGTGATGTCGGCTACACGAGCGCGGGAGTATAAACAGGCCTTAAGACGCTTATTAAAAAGTGTAAATACCTGAGGACATGTGGCGCTGGAGTTTCGGGGATCCAAACTTGGGTGAGCAACAGGGCCTCTCGACTCGGCTGTGAACTTTGTCCAGAGACGTTGATATCTGTCTCGTTCGGGCTGACACTAACGGGATGGTGATTGTAGATGAGGGCCGGGGAGACCAGGCTTTGGTGTGCAAACCTGCGCCTCTGCTGCTGGAAAGGGTGTCAGTTTGAAGCCCGATGCTGACGCACTGAGCAGTTGTTTGTGTGGACCTGGTAGACATGCCGACCGCCTGGAAAAGGAAGTAAGGTAAAGCGTGAGGGGATTCTAAAATCTTAATCCATTTTTTTCTTCATTACAGTGAGTGAGTGAAATCTGATCCCAAGTATAAAATGGTTAGTCTTCATGACTGAGTTGCCAAAATTTTGTTTCATCTGTTGGTTTTATTGAACTCATTAACGCATTTGATTACTTTTCTCTTGCAGCGAAGTCAGGGCAGCACATACATACTGGTACCTAGACTTAATACACTGGTCGAAAACAAATGTATTATCTAAGATTTTTTTTTAAGCTGATATAGGACAATTTCAATGTGCTGAATCCAAAGATCAGACTGGTTTTGCTAAATTAGGTCAACTTTAGCTTTAGCGGTTCAAATAAGGTAGCACGGTGTCCGACTGGTTAGCATATCTATCTCACTAATTGAGGAGCAGGGTTCAAATCCGGCCTCGCCTGTGTGGAGTTTGCATGTTCTCGCCGTGCTTTCTCTGGGTTTCTCCCCCTCCAAAAAAAAAACCATGCACAGTAGGTTAATTGAAGACGGCGTACCAGGTGTACCCCTGAACTGGTCGCCAGCCAATTGCAGGGCTCATATAATCAAACAACCATTTGCAGTCACATTCACACCTACAGGAAATTTTTAGTCTTCAATTAACCTACCGTGCATGTTTTTTTTTGGGATGTGGGAGGAAACCGGAGTATCAAGAGAAAACACACGCAGGCACGGGGAGAACATGCAAACTCCACACAGGTGAGGCTGGATTTGAACCCGGGTCTTCAGAACTGTGAGGTAGATGTGCTAACCAGTCATCCACGTGCCACCTTTTCAGATTCAGCGATGCAAAATTGTCTGAAATCAGTTGAAAAACCATAGACACCATGTGTTTCGTTTTTTGTAACCCCGTATTATAAGTTGAATTTGTTACGTGACTAGGCTCGTTACTCATTTGACTCTTATGTAATATAAATTTTCCACAGTGAAATTACTGAAATTTCATCAAGCCATTAATCCAGCCTTTAAAACATACTAAAAGAGAATGTAATCAAATGAAGTGGGTTTATACAGTATAATTACTGAACGTAGTGCTGTATTCATGTGTTGGCTGTGTACCTTTAAGTGGCCTAGTGAGTGATGTCAGAAGCTTGAGTCAAATTGGCTGGTAAATCTGCGTGTGAGCTGTGGGGGACAGCAACTCTTTGCAAGTGTTCTCATTTCGTATTTGTGTGTCTGAATGCCTGACCGGTTCAATACATAGTTCAAAGTGCATTTGCGACTGTTGCTCACCTTTCCCACATGTGAGGGTATTACAGCACCTTAATTGGGCAATTTCTTTTCACTTTACTTGAGCAGCAACATATCTGAAGCTCGCATGTAACTGAAACGTTGACTTGTAACACAAAACAAAACATTGACCAAGCGATGGCTCATAGCTTGAAAAGCTCATATGTTGGGGCACTCACAAGTCAAGGCACCACTGTATAACCAATATGTATTTTTGTAAAAATGAGTTGACTTACAGGTTCCTTGCCAGATTTCCTCTCCAGAGATGAGGACCGAATGGCTTGGCGCACGCAGTTGGTCATCTCTTTCATATCATCACTCAAGTTGGCTGAAATCTCCCCCATTTCCAAGTCGTGGAACGACGATGAGGTCATCCCATCAGCTACACTGTTCGTTAAGCCATTGTTGACCACAGCGGTGAGAGAAGCAGCGGCGCATCCACTCCTGCTTTCCAGCAGCTCTCGATGCTGCTTGGATAGCGAGCTCAGCCACTGCTCATAAGACGACGAAAAGCAAGACGAGGGCTGCTGGAACTCAGCCGGGCCTGCCTCAGAGGCACTCAGGCCGATGATGGAGCCCCCATCAGCGTTGCCGTGCACCCCGTTGGCCTCCTGCTTACTTCGTTGGTGCTCCATGCGTCGGACAGCAGGGGGGCTGTAGTACATCCGGATTCCGGTGCTTTCTGGAGCCGTGTGGCTCATCTGGACGGACTCCAGATGCAGTTGTGAGCCCACTAAGTTGCTGCAGGAGACACTAGCGCTGGGGCCATCCCAAGTTTTGCAGGTATCCCCGACATTTGGAGTCTGAGAAAATCCATATCAACGAACATGAGTAGCACCTCCACAATTGCAATCCTCCAATTCACAAAGTCCATTTTGGAGGGTTTTAACACACACTGCACTGTTTTTTCTTTTTAAATTAGCTCAACTATGCAAAGTGGATCAAAAGATGAGTTATATTCCAAATTGACTTTAAAAGACTGCTCTCTTTATGGTCCACTTTAGATCAATCAGTTCAGATTGCTGAAAGAGACCAACAGAAACAAAACTCTTTTTCTTTTGGGGTTCACATGACAGTTTCATTTAAAATGGGTTCAAGTTTTCTGGTATATTTCATATCTGACAAGGCCTCCGCAAATACAGTGGAAATCCAAAACAAAGTCAACCTCACCCACTTTGAGTTCACATTGCACAGATTAGTGAAACTGAGGGTGCTTTCACACTAGCACCTTTTTGTTCATTTTAATCCAATTCTAGTTTGATTACCTGTTGATGCTGCACAGTTGGACAGATGTGAACACATCGAACAGACTCCCATGCGGACAAAATTAACTGCTTTGAGGCTTTCTGCAAGATGGTCTTGGTAAGGTTACAACCATACCTTTTTCCACTACAAGCTGCATGTAGCGCATTAATTAACACAGACAATGTCGACAAACCCATACACTAATTTGAACCAGGGTAAACAAACTACTGGTTAAAATCAGCTCTTGAGGTGATCTCAGGTTGATTTACTGTTCACATATACACAAATATGTTGTTATTACCTCATTAGTCAGATAGGTCCAATTCTTCTTGTTGAAGTCACTCAGCTGTGGCCAAATCAATGAAGGTGGGGCAACTAAGTGGACGAAGCCCCTCAGGTCAGCTGTGGTCCGGAACTCTGGGTCATCCAGGTCTGACGTCGATTTGGTCCTTCACGTAAAAGCAGATTGTCATTCAAATGTAACATTCATAAATGAATTCTCTACATATTGATACTGCTGAGTGTTTACCTTGGTGATCCTGCTCCACTGGTGACAAGGGTGTCTGCAGACGACTCAGCACCTGATGATTTTGACTGTTGGGATTGAGAAAAACAAGACATGGGCATCAGTAAAAAAAATGATATCTTCAAGCCAGCAGGAAAATGGATTGAAGGATATTTACAGTAACTGGTCTCCATAACTGTACACATTTTTTTTGGGGAAAAAGCTATTTGTATTGGTACTGTTGCACCCCAACAAGTGTGCACCATCTGCAACTGTTTTGACAGGAGGACTTGGTGTCAGTTGCAAACAGAACTGGACTGTTATAATGATTATTTCCTAAGAACGTTTCGTAATAAAGTGCATATATATTTGCTTTTTCAGCATTTGGAAAAAAAAAGATCTTACATAACATCTCAGTCAAATATTTTAACAATCCCTCCATCTTTGGAAGCATTTGTCAAGTTTATTTCACATTAACTGTCCAGATCGGGGCGATCAAGCTTGATCGTAAAATAGGATCAAATTTAAGGGGCACAATGCAGTGGGACATGCAATTGCTGTGTATGTCATGTTGAAGCAGCCGAGCAGTTGACTGCTCTGGTGGATGTTCAGCACATATGTCTGACCACATTAAGCATAATACAGACCCATAGTTCCCTCCTAAAGAATTAAAACATCCATCCATCCATTTTCAACACCGCTTATCCTGGTCAAGGTTGCGGGGTGCTGGAGCCTAGCATTAAAACAGTGAGGCCGATTTCTTTATTTTTGCTGTAGACTGAAAACATTTGGGTTTGGCATCAAAAGATAAATATGAGACCAGAAATCAAAATTTGATTTCCAGGTATTAACATCTGGATTTTATATACAACATGGTAACTCTTTCCATCACTTTGGTAAAGGTAAATCTTTGTCTCATCAGTTAATAAAACGTTTTCCCAGAATTTTTAAATTTCAGCAGGGCCTTCATATTTATATCTTGGTTTCCATCTTCGGCTGTTGCATCTGTACTTCAGTTCAAGAAGTCTACTGCAACCTGTAGATTTTGATATCTTCACTTCTGCCCTCTTGAAGTCATTGCTGAAACCACTAACAGTTATTTTAGGTTGTACTGGCTATGGTCAATGTTTGTGCAATGGCTCCGAGTTATTTTTCATCATCTGGAAGCATCACAATTGCTTGTTTTTCAACCATAGACAGCTCCCTTGTTTTCATGTTGGAGACACCTCTAACGATTATAACATTCTTTACAGGCAACACCCATCCATTTTTCATCCATTTTCAACACCGCTTATCCTGGTTAGGGTCGCAGGACGCTGGAGCCTATCTCAGCTGACTTCGGGCGAAAGGCGGACTACACCCTGAACTGGTCGCCAGTCAGTCGCAGGGCACATATCGACACAGACAACCATTCGCACTTACATACACAACGTCACTGAGTGGGAACTGAACCCACGCTGCCTGCACCAAAGTCAGGCGAGTGTACCACTACACCATCAGTGACTCAGGCAAAACCCCAAATCAGAAAATTTATTGTTTGAACCAGAAACAAAACACATCAGTCACATTCATCAATACCTTTGCTCTCATTAAAAACTTTTAGATTGAATTGTGTATCCAATCCACATGTACTGGGAATAACAGCAGAAATCTTTTGATGTCAAACCCAAATGCTTTCAGTCACACTATTTTTTTTTTAATTGAAAATTCGTGCCAAGGACAGCAGAATTGGCAGGACTAGAACTTTGCATCCACCTTGCTTAGTATCAAACTGACACGTGGCCAGTAATTTATGTTTATGACCAGGCCAATCATGGTGTAGCTATCACTAAAGCTAAGGTAATCATTACATGACAACATCAGTTTTACTTAGCTCTAGTTCCCTCCATGGGACTTTGGCAGATGGGGGACCTCCGGCTCACAATTTATGTTCAACAACAACATACTGTAATTGTTGCTTGGCTGTAATTGGCTTTTTCTCATGTTTGGAAAAAAAAAAGAAATCTAATAAAACGGGGAACTGATGTGAACCATGAGGGAAACACATCTGATGGGAACTATTATCACTGATTGAAGCCATCATTCACTTCCAGCCCCCAACCCACACACGGATACCTTAGTTTCTCTCAGCCTCTGCTCCCACTGAGCTCTCTCCTGGCTGAACCTCTCCAACAGCTCCAACTTCTCCCTGCCCCAGTTCCTCTCTCCGATCTGAAGCTGTCATGATGAAGAGACAAAGAAGGAGATCATTGAGCGGCCTCCCTACTAAATAGTCCCATAATACTGTCTGTCTGCCACTTAGACTCAAATGCATCTACCTGTTTGGTCAAGTCCATCACGGCTGCGTAGGACTCAGCCAAAAGGTGTTGGTGCTCCTCACGCTCCCTCTTCAGTGCCACCTTCAGGTCAGGCGGGTCCATTGCATCAGCGGAGGACACACCAGCTACCTTGGCTGCTTTGGTTTCAAGCTGGGGAAACAAAAAATAAATAAATCATAGAACTATGCTAAAGAGTTTGAAAGTTTACGACGTGGGAATCTATCCATTTTCTTTAAGGAGACCCTTGACTGCTTGCCGGCAAATCGCACAGCACATACAGCGGTGCCTTGAGATACAAGTTTAATTCGTTCCGAGACCATGCTCTCAAATCTCCTTTCTCCATTGAAATTAATGGTAATGCGATTAACCAGTTCCAGCCTCCCCCAAAATTAGTTTTTTTGATAAGAAAAATATCACTCTATAATATCCATCCATCCATCCATTTTCTGAGCCGCTTCTCCTCACGAGGGTCGCGGGTGTGCTGGAGCCTATCCCAGCTATCATCGGGCAGGAGGCGGGGTACACCCTGAACTGGTCGCCAGCCAATCGCAGGGCACATATGGACAAACAACCATACGCACACACATTCACACCTACGGGCAATTTAGAGTTTTCAATTAACCTAGCATGTATGTTTTTGAGATGTGGGAGGAAACCAGAGTGCCCGGAGAAAACCGACGCAGGCACGGGAAAAACATGCAAATTCCACACAGGCGGGGCCGGGGATTGAACCCTGGTCCCCAGAGCTGTGAAGCAGACGCTCTAACCAGTCGTCCACCGTGCCACTCTATAAGAGTTATTTTATAAAAACACACAGTAGCGAAATAATGAACTAGAATGTAAAGAATAAAATATTTTTTTGCCGCATTATTTTACTTTGGTCCGGTACATAAAGAAGGAAGAAAAGAATATTAGGGTGACAGCTGTAATCCTTTTTCTGGCTGTGTAGTACATTCGAAATCGGCATCATCTTCAACTTTAATGGTAAGTACTTATAGAATTTTATGTTGTTAATATTATGTATGGTAAAGAATATACACAGTAAATTGTTTAAGAGTAGAATATTTTTATATGAAAATAGTAGAGGCTAATAAGAGTGTGTGAAAGATTAATAAGTATGGGACTGGGGACACTTTAATATGTTAAAAAACAAAAAAACAAAAACATGGCCACCACATTGTAGATTTTACTTATTGCAGGAGTGGTCTGGAACCTTAATGAGGAGGCACTGTATACAGGTATATATGGGGATGGAGGAGATGTCACAACTCCTCAGCATTAATATTAGTTTTATTTTGCAGAGGATAAAGAATATTTGCCTGGCAGTATTGTTATATTATGCATAGCACTGGTGCGACCAACTGTGCGACCAACCAGTCCTGAAACTGAAAAAGTTGGTCGCACCAGCGGATTATTTGGTCGCATCATTTTTTGAGGAGGTACAGCATGACCATGGCATATGATAGTTGCGATTGGCAGTGACTCGAGATATGATACTTGCAAAATATTTTACTGTGAACAAGAAGTTTGTCCGCAACAAGCAGTCGCAGACAAAACAGGCCATCCATCCATCCATCTATTTTCTGAGCTGCTTACCCTCACAAGGGTCGTGGGAATGCTGGAGCCTATCTCAGCTATCTTTGGGAAGGAGGCGGGGTACACCCTGAACTGGCTTCCAGCCAATCGCAGGGCACATATAAACAAACAACCATTTGCACTCACATTCACACCTACGGGCAATTTAGAGTCTTCAATGAACCTACCACGCATGTTTTTGGGATGCGGGAGGAAAACGGAGTGCCCGGAGAAAACCCACGCAGGCACGGGGAGAACATGCAAACTCCACACAGGCGGGGCCGGGGTTCAACCCCGGTCCTCAGAACTGTGAGGCAGACGCTCTAACCAGTTTTTCACCGTGCCGCCCAAAACAGGCCAATTAAAAAAAAACAAAAAAAACAAAACAACAAAGGCTTCACTTTTATTTGATCATTTATTTGACTCAGAGGGGCCAGTTCTTATAGTAAGGGCTCCTAACCTTCTTCCCCCGGGAAAACCACCTACAACCCCAATTCCAATGAAGTTGGGACGTTGTGTTAAACATAAATAAAAACAGAATACCTTGATTTGCACATCATGTTCGACCTATATTTAATTGACACAGTCCACCCAGAGGACGGTATGTTATGTAGCTACTACACTGTCTTAATGTATAAAGTGTTATACTGGCGGTTTCTTTTGTCTCTCTCTATAGATCATTGCACCCCCCATCCCCTCACCCACGTCTTCTCATCCAACAGCTTTCTCGCCAACTACTTCACTTTGCATTAATTGGACACAATGTCACAGAGCTCGTAGGTGGGATTGCTTGAATTTTGTATGAGCACCTTAGCTTTCCCTTTTCTCCCTGTCAGGTCCTCTTTGTAAGTTCACACAGCCCCTGGGGGAGGACCATCATTTTGGTACATACAGTGTCTCTCTCTCTCACACACACACACATACACACACACACACACACACACACACACACACACAGACACACAAACACGCAGTTGCTTTATGGCTTTGGTTGGTCGGTATATGGTGCTCATGGGTAGTCCATTAGCCAGTCGTGGACTATGACACGTATGATTAGACCAGATTTTGTCTCCTGTGGGGACAGAGTGTTAATTGTTAATGTTGAAAGTGGCCTAATGAAGGACCGCATCCAAACACTGCCGACCCATAAACAAGAGAGGCAATTGAAATAAATGACTAATTTTACTGGTTTATGAGAGACGACTCGCTACCCGCCATTTAGCTCAAATTCAATCTGTGTTATTTATTCAACTAAAGCTCACACGCAAGGTACACAACAACAGCAAAAACAACCAGAGCTTTGTAACACAAGCCAGCAAGATTTTGGTTCAGATATATTTTAGTGCCTTTTGTTTTTTTCTGCTTTTTTTGTAAAGCTTTGAAGAGTTATTTTCTTCGTCAGCTAGTTTGACACAATTGGACAACAATGTGGCGTTTGTAAGTTAAATTTTATTCGAATAATTTTGGAAAATCTAATATCTAACTTTTTCACGATCCACGGACACCCTGTGTACACACTTTTGAGCTCTGTCTGTGACGTAAAGTGTGTTAAAAAAAGTTATCATGATAATTAACATTATCATTATTATCTAGCTCCCATTTAAATATGAATGCTTGCTGATTATTGAGATGCAAGCTTCAGTTTTGTAAATAGTGACAATATGATCATTGACTGTAATTTTTGTTTTCCTTCCAGGCATGAAGCAGGCAACATGTTCAGCGCTTCCATCTGCTCACCCGATGGATGTGTAACCATGGTGACTGCAGGTGTTCTAATGTGTCAGGATGAAATCCTGGCTCAGCGGAAAGGTGTCAAACCAATAAACAAATGAATTGCACAAGGAAGGAGTGTGTTTCCAAGTGTGTTTTTCATACAAATACAGTACTTAGGACTTTATCACTGCGTAAGTGTGGGTCTGTCATTTAGTTTCATGATAAGACCCATCCATTAATCCATAAATTTTCCACACCGCTCATCCTGGTTAGAGTCACGGGGCGCTGGAGCCTATCCCAGCTGACTTCGGGCAAAAGGCGGACTACGCCCTCAACTGGTCGCCAGTCAGTCGCAGGGCAAATATAGACACGGACAACCATTCACACTCACATTCACACCGTCACTGAGTGGGAACCGAACACACACTGCCTGCACCAAAGTCAGGCGAATGTACCACTACACCATCAGCAACTCTCATGATAAGACAATTAATTTATTTACATAATCATCTATATTATTGAAATGCCTAATTCTATTGCTCACACTAGATTGAGCAACCAGACATTCACAGCAAAGTACCTTTCAGGTTCTATGGTTAGATTTAATTGTGGAGTTACTGCATTAGATGTTCACTGAGCTGAAGTCTCATGACATATGCAGAAGTCATGTAATAGTGGTCAAAGTTTTGTTTGACTTTTGAGAGCTACTTTATTTCAAGCAAATTTTTATTGAACTCCAAATTTTATTGTTTTGAGGCTTTTGACTGAGGAGCTTCGACTTTATGCTGCAAAGTACAGTATTTGTTCTACTGTTTTAGTGGCTTTCACTGGTCGGTTTAAACAGGGCTAATTTTTTTGTAATCTGTATGTATGTTGTCATGTAAACAGAGATTATTAGGGACCAAACACTACGCGGTGTGAAGGCCCTCTTGGAATCGTTGTTTATATTATTCATACAAAATATGAATTTACTTTTTGGGGGCCTCAATATTACGTAGTGTTAGCGAGTGAATCCTGGTCAGAATGTGTGGATTTCTGTCTTTTTTCCAATCCTTGTTTGTATATCAGATTTGTGTTCAAGTAAACAGGCCCAGATTTCACACTGAGTAAATTTGTGAGTAAATTGAGACAAGATCGACATTTCATAATATGAACCTTTTGTTACATATTTGTTTGGTGTGTGCTGTGAGACTTTTCAAATGTAAAATATGTGTCTTGGCTCAATAAAGACAGCGAAACACTGCCCGAGAAAAATGAGCGACGCTAAGTTGCAAAGCTTTTTTACCTAAGCCATCTAATGTGTGGGGAGTTAATTGTTACAAAAATGAACTAGTTCAGTTCATAATTTAAATTATTTTAACTAAATTCACCATTCCAAAAATTAAACTAGTTCATAGTGGCTGCACTGAATCGGTTGCCAAACACAGCATTTATCCATATGAAGGCTCGTATATAGTGTGTTCAGATGGGATTTTCCTGGAAGTCCTTAAAAAAATCTGGCACTCTTGAATGAAAATGAACTTTCGTTCGAAAACCGTTCTTTGATGCCAGAATGAGCGCATTCTCAATTACGTTCATCAGGCAGAAATCAACTAAGTTCGGTTCACGTTCCTCACAAAATAGGAACTAGTTCATGAACTTTCTTTCATATAACTTGTTCAGGTACAACACTGGTGGCGCATGCTTGCAGGATGATTATCTTTGAGGATTTGTCATTAAAAATGGGGTGCAAGGAACTATTCACTACTGCTTGCAGGTTTAATTATTATTAATACGACAGTTTCTGTCATTATTCTACAGTACATTATTAACTGCAGCACTTCCTCTTGCTCACCTGAGTGATGAGACCTTTAAGTTCGGTCCTCTCCACTTCCCACGATGCCTTGGCCTTCGCAAACTGCTGTGTGAGTTCCTGGGAGCCTTGCTGTTCCTGCCGCATCTCACCACTCAGGTCCTGCAGCGCTACCTTTAGGTCCGCCAGGGTGCTGCTCACAGCACTCAACTAAAGAGCGAAAAATGAATGAGAGTGTGTTTTCGAACTAAGCGAGCATGCATTTGTGTATACGTGCCACCAACCTTGATTGCTGGGCCAAGTTCTTGCTCATCTCCATCAGCCTTTTTCTCTGTTAGGTGCACGGGACTTGTCAGGTTATCCTCCTCCAATAAAAGGTAGAGGTCCTTCAGGTTGTTCATCTAGATAACCAAACACAGACCAGGATCATTTACCTTAGCCTCCAATGATGAAAAATGTACAGCCTTCATTTTAGGACCCCCTCATCATATCATGACATAAAACAGGATATGGAGGTTAAGTTAGGATAATGACCATGATACAAGACGGTAGGAATTTTCCAACGCTACAGCATATTTGAAAGAAACTTATTGGGTGATATCCTGTTGTGGCCACTTGAAATTATGACTTTAATTTAAGTTCATTTTACATTACAATATCAAATGCAAGATTTTACATATAATTTCATGTTGAAATGCAGCATTAAATTTAAACTTTTAAATATTGAGGAGAGTTATCCAAGGTCTATTAATATGTCAGATTTATTTTACAGCATGTTACCAGAAGGCTGAAACTAAATAGACACCAGAAACTAACTTGTCAGACAGTTAAGTAATGATTTCCTTTACTGTTTCACCTTTAGCATGACAGTGTAATTCTTACGAATTTTTAGCTTATACCCTCTGTTACAAAATCATACTTGATGAAAGTGGTTCAGAGATATGATTTCGGGGCTTTAATCTACAGTAATAGCCATCGAGCGATGATGCTGTCATGCAATGACAGGAGAAGTTCACACCTCCAGAATGTCTTTCAAGTCAGTGTCCTTCTTGCAGCCCAGCCTCCACTGTTTGAGGAAGCAGCGTAGCTTGAGACTGAGCAGCAACAGTGCTTGTTTGAGGTGCTGGGACTCCTGTACCAGCAGCGTCCTCTCTTGGCCCCATATCTTGTGTTGGAGCCGAGCCTGGAGGCCCAAACTCTGCAGCTGGAAGTCCCGGCGGAGCAGAGCCTTCTGCTGTTCCTCGTGGAGCTGAGAGAATGACAGACAAGTTTGAAAGCTATCTGGACTTTCTCATGCTTTTCATGATGAGCTGAATGATCTGAATCTGTAATTAGTTGACCTTATTAAAATATTATAACATGTTTTTACTAGCTGAACATCTATATTATGTTACCGACAGATAAACTGTAATGTAAACAATTGGATCGTAACGATCTGATACATTGCTGTCATCTCCTCCCAAGAACCCACAAAATGACTTTCATAGTTAATAACGCATGTAATTATGACAAAATTCAATGAAGATGCGTAATTTAATGCTGATGCATATTAGGATCATTTGGCCTTGAGAGAGGTCTGAGTGTCATTTTAGTTTTTCAGAAAATTCTTTCCCAGTTTGTGACTTTGTGATACATGACCGACCTGTGAGAATATCAGTGTCATTTCTCTCTGAGTCTCTGTCTCCTTCTCCAGCTCCACTCGAGTGGCACCATCTACCTCGCATGGCTTGGCGCGGGAATTGCTGGACTGGACGGGTTCAATGAAGAAGCGAGTTTAGATGCAGTGAGTAAGAAAATAAAAGATGCGTGATGAAAGTGGACGGATGTGTGGAAGCAAACAGGGTGTCAAGTAAGCAATGAAAGAGGAATAAACAAAATAGCAGAAGAAGCAACAGGAGAGTGTGAGGTATGCATAACACACACCCTTGAAAAGTGAAAGGATCCTCACGTATGTTATGAATGATAACTTCAATTTTGCATAATAGAAATAACCTAAAAGACCCCAAATAAACAAAGTCAAAGCCCAGGGTACGTTCACAGGCTCACTCACATCTTTGGCTCCTCACACAATAAAGAAAATCAACTGCACCTCACATCTTTACCATACACGAAAGAGGCATATACAGCGCCATATGTTGGATCACCACTGCCCCTTGCTTCTTCCAGTAGTGTACTGTGTGCATTGTACTCAAAACACTGTCATAAGGCACTGCCCACCAAAGCTGTCTTTTTCCTGGCTTGCTGTTCTATGTGAAAGCAGAGCTGTACCCAAATTAGTTTTTCTCTGCATGGTGTCCAAACTCTCCCTTAGAAATAGGGTGAGAAACTGTCATTCAACTGTCATACAAAATCCTGAACCTTACCACCACTACTGTGCTGCTAATTCATAAAATTACTACATCATAAAGTTTAACAAATAGGTTCAAACTATGGACAAGGGCATTGAATATTGTATTAGTCATAATGCGATTGAAAAACTATAAGATGATCTCAGTCATCAATTCTAAAAGTATTTTTTGGGGAATTCCCCAAATAGCACTATTTCACTGAGTGTGACAGGCTCTACTGTTACGTCTGTGATACGACAATTTTGCAGAAAGGCAGTGTGAAAGATGCTAAAGACCCAAGATAACAAGTGTCCTGTAGTAAATTATTGTGTTGTTGTGTTACTTACCAGTGAGTCTTGTGTCTCCTCCTCTTTCTCCTCCACTAGCTCAGTGTGCTTTTTTCTTCTCTCATTGTCATCCGCATAGCCGTTCTCCTCTGTTTCACCTTTGAACCCTGGCAGCGACTGGTCCCTACAATCAGCCTGCTGCATTCATGCGTGGGCGAGTCAATGGAGAAAGAAATGAAAAACAAACATACACAAGAAGAAATCATAGAGGAGAGAAGGCGAGGGGTGGTGGAAAAGCAAGCCAAAACACAACAATAAAAAAAGAAAACAATGCAACCCAAGAAAAATAGGCTTCCATACCCGACATACACACACAGACACACAAAAATAACAATTGGCTTTCACATGACAAAAAAAAGGATGTAGAGGAAAAAGAGCTTGGTCAGAGAGGAGAAGGAGAGAGTGGAGAGAAAAAAGAAAAGCAAGACAGAGAAAATGATGATAGGCTGAGGGGAGGATAAAGACAGAAGCGCACACAGGAGGACAGAAGGAGGGGAAAGCAGGAGAGAAAGGAGAGCAAGAGAAGGAGTACGAGTAAAAGGTCAACGTGAGGGACACAATAGGAAGCGTTGGAAGGAGGAGTGCAAAGATGCAACAAGAGGGGGAAAATGGATGCAAGGTGTGATGGAAGATGAGGGAGCGTGAAAAGTGGCACAGATGGAGCGTTTTAAAAAGAGGGCAACGAGGGGTGAAAGACGAAGTGTTATGGTGCCAATGTAGAGCGAAGGACAAGAAGAAGAGGGAGAAAAGGAAGAAAAAAGGAGGGGAAGGGTGTTTGGCTCAGACGTAGCCTCTAATGGAGTCTCACAATTATTTCACTTAACTGCTGAATTGTATCACAATTGATTACAAGGAAAAAGGTGAAATTCAAATGCGTTTATCTAAAGGGCATTTCAGGCAAATAGTATGTTTTTTTCTGATACTGAATTTCCAAAAAGTAAAAAAAAATAAGATACTTCTGTATTATTCTGTTGTCAAATAATAAAAGTAGCATATTGACCATGTGATGGTGTTTTTCGTGGTTCTGGTGATACCCAGTTTAGATATTATAGTCTCCTTAACCCATCACTTGATACATTTACAATGATACTAATTAGCATATGTGGCAATCATGGAGCAACAATCTGTTAATCAGACATGAAAAAAACCTAAAAAAATATATATATTTTAAAGTTGCAGTTAATATTTCCATAACAGGAAAGAGCCATATACTGTACATACCAGTATGTGGATTTTTTAAGTGGATCTTGAACAGCATGTACAATATCGAGAGACAACACATTAATATATTACTATATTTATTCTAAAATTCCAAAATCCCAACTCATTCATTCATTCATCATCCGCTCCGCTTATCCTCACTAGGGTCGCTGGCGTGCTGGAGCCTATCCCAGCTATCTCCGGGCAAGAGGAAGGGTACACCCTGAACTGGTTGCCAGCCAATCGCAGGGCACATATGGACAAACAACCATACGCACACACATTCTCACCGACGGGCAAAATCAGATGTGTCAGACTTTTTCTGACACATCTGATTTTTAAAAACTTTTTTTTTTAGAACAAAAAAAGAAAAAATGGATACCAGTAATTTTTATACGAAGTCAGATTTGAGTGTGAATTGTAAATCCATTGCAAGAAAGATGGGATTTGGAATGGTTAAATCAGCCCAGAAATGCACAAATGCAGGGAAAAGAAAAGAACGAAAACAAAAAAGCTTAAAAAAATAAAATTAAAATAATGAAAGGGAATGAGGAGGAGTCGTGGACATCATGTGTTACCATCTCTTCTGCATTCTTGAGTGCATCATGCTTGTCTTCAGAGCAGGATAATAGATTGACCGGTGAGGTCAAGGAAGACTGACCCTCACCCGCACCGAGTGAGGATTTTCCCAAGGTGTCGACACGCTCCACGAAGACCTGCAGCTGACTGTGCAGGGCCTGCAGCCTGCTGGTCAGAGCGCCAACCAGAGGCCTGTCTGCCAAGTCGGAAAGCTCGGAGATCTATTGGGAACACAAATCGGAAATGACACAATTCGTTACACAGGTAAAGTTAGATATGTCGGTTCAGGCCGGTCATATGGGTGGCGGGAAAAAAAAAAATCACCCATTCATCCATCAATTTTCTATCCCGCTTATTCGTACTAATGTCGTGGCAGAGCTTTGGGCGAGAGAACGGACGGGTACAAAGAGTAGAGCACATATAGACAAAGAACCATTCACACATACAGTCACACCTATAGACAATTTACTGCAGAGTCTTTAATTAACCTAACAATGTTTTTGGAATATGAGAGGAACCCAGAATACCTGGAGAAAATCCACACAACCACATGGGGAACATGCAAACTTCAGGAAGTCCGGAGCCAGGATTTGAACCCTAACCCTCAGAACCATGCTAACGTGCTAACCTTGCATCCACCGTGCTCGATGAATTGCAGAAAAAACATTTGTATAAAAAACAAAGTCACACCCTTGTTAAAAAGAGATCATGATCATTTATTTCGGAAATCCATCTGTTTTGAGGGCGAAGTCCTATTTTGTGAAAATGAGCCACTGCTCACCCTAAACTCCTATATTGAAGGGTGTGCGAAAGGCATCAGTCTTAAAAGTGTGGTGCAGTTATTTTGCCAGTATTGTGAGTCCTCTAGTAACTCTTTTTTCCAAACGGCGAAAGTTTTTCTGGTGTTATTAGACTTTGTCAACCATTCTTTTATCACATCATATAACATTTCACTAATTATTCTGGGAGATCTGATATTGCAAAGAAACCTAGCATTTCCACATGGGTATGCTCACTTTCAACATTGCCTTGAGGCTAAACAAAGGAAGATTTTTCTACTATATTGTTGAAATTGTATCAGAATATACTGTAAAGTTTGGTCTATAAACCACAACTTATTAATCAGCTTTAACCTGTCCTGCTTAAACAAAACACAACTTAATGCCCAGGATGCAGCCTTCAAGTGGAAGGCGATCGACATTACAAAGGCAATCAAGCCACTGCACATGAGCTTTGACGAAATGAATCAATGATATGACATTGGAGGAAGCAGCGTTGCAAACTAGCAGCATTTTCGCTTCTGTTACTTTGTGCTGTTTCCACTTGTGTTTGTTTACTACAGGAATATTAGCAGTTTGTGTTTTCGCAATGTGTAATAATGTATAAATATAATAATTTTATATGTGCAGCTTCTGTGTGAAAAAAGTTCAACTTTTTAAAATGTATTGGCAGCTATTGCTATTCAAAAGCAACATTTCCACCCAGTGGTACAGATTCGGTTTTTAATGGCCTTATGTTTCACTGTGGGCATGGTAAATTCGATGGAGGCGGTTTATGGTGACATCATCACAGTATTGCACAGCAAGAAATTAGTATACAAAAGACAAAGATGATGGACATCTAGCATATTGTGTTTTTTATTGAAGACGAAGGCAAGCTTTCATGTTTTTTTTTGGGAGTTCTTCTAATTTCTTTCCGTTGGTCGCACAATTGTGCAAAGTGTCTAGCTCCATCCCAAAGGTAGTGTGCCAAAAGTGATATGAAAAGGATAAGTGATTTTGGTACCCTGTAAAACTTTTGTGAATGTAAAAATGTAACCAAGGGTTTTAGTGTTCTGAATTTTACTGCTTGGATGATGTTGTGGATGGTTTAATCATGTCCTGTGGGACGACTTCAAAGCAAACCATGATCGTAGATCATTTTACGCTTCAGACTATGTGAGTCCCAGGAAGTGTCTTGAAACAATAAGTCCCATGCCTGGAACAATGAGTCCGTGAAACTTATCATGACTGTTGTTGCTTTGTGGTCCCGCCTTATCGCGGATTTTTAATTGTACAATTTGTACAATATTTTTGTGTTATCCATTGCTCTTGCTCTCTCTCAATATATTATGTTTCAGCCTGCCATGGTAAAATAAAAATTCAATCAGAATAAATGATGGTATCGTTGATGTTTTTTTTTAATTTTTTTAATGCCACTAATATAATGACATTATAGAGCATAATAATTCAGGTATATCCTTTTTTAGAACAATTTCTCTTCTAAACAACATTGAACATTGGCATTGTAATGTAAAACATTAAATAAAATATCTTAGATAAATAACAAATATAAATAAATCAGACTCACGCTATGTCTGCAAAAATTGCACTAAAATAAATATTAAACATTTGGCACATAGGTACAGAGTCATTAAACCACTAAAGAGGCCCAAAAAATTCTTAAAGCCTGCCAAATATGAATGAATAAAAAAAAAAAAACAGCCATGTTATGTACTCGAAAGCATTTGGGCTTTGGCACTCTTTTTAAATCAGATGCCATACATTTTAATATCACTGTTTTTTATAGTCTTTATCTTTATTTACTGTATGAATGTAGTATTATTTACTTTATAATTTCTGCGACCTTTATAATTTCTGCTGCCTCTTGGCTTTTGAAAAAGCATATCTCTCTATAAGGTTTTACCTGGTTAAATAAAGGATAAATAAAATGTAAAATAAGGCCCGCCCTTGAGCTGCTAGACTGTGATGTGAGACCTTTACCTGTCAATCCAATAATGTTGAAAATGAGTTCGCTGAAGTCAACTATTGCCTGAATATTGATAACATATGCCGCTGTGCTTATGGTTTATAAAAAGGAAACTTTTCCATATGTATGTGTGTGTGGGTGTGTTATGTGGGAAACACACAACTCCGAGCGCTAACGTTTTAACAATATCACTGTGGTTGAGTGAGCTTTTTAGCTCCAGCCCTTAGCTCGCTAAACAGCTGACTTTTCATAAAGTGTCCCAGTTGTATGCATCTATTAAGCAAACACCTTTCTGCCAGCGGCTTGCTGCGTCGTAAGTGGCGTGGCAGTGGTTACCAAAACAATGAAAATGTATCGAGTCTATAAAAGAACTCCAGTGTCCACTGTATGGAACGAAAACTTGCCCTACTCTGCCTCTGATTGGCTAGCAGCCAGACATAATTCATACTTTTGATTCACTGTGTGTGGAAGTTCTTCACCAACACAAACACACATACATACGTAGGGCGAATCTTAAATCATGCATCTACAGACGCAGAATAAATATGCGTCCTGCGTCCCTGCTAATTTTTGTGCGTCTCAGACGCGGGACGTACATCAAACGAGATCCCAGCATGATGGAAAGACTGACCTGGCAGTGAGGCTGGGCTTTCTCCAAGTCACACAGCTCTGCCGCCTCGTTGCTACAGACGTTGTGATAGATGGATGGCGAGGATGGCAAGCAGTTGGACTCTGGAGCGGTGAGGAGCTGTATCGCTGTGGAAATCAGGCGAGCCTGGTCCCGCATGGCAAGCAAAGCATCATGGTCCTTGAGCCCAAGGAGGCTGAATGGTGAGGCTTTTGGCCCAGGGGTTTTTTTCCAGCTTTTTGTTTTGTTCAGTGCTCTCCATGGAGATGTTCTCCACCCCTAATGGCTCTTTGCGGTGTGGTGGACTTATGGAAAAAGAAAGAAAGATTACCCTTAAAACTGTTAATAACTTTTATTTTACAGTGGAACCGTAACCTCAATGTGTTGCATTTTTCTTTGGCTTTTTTTCCACAGGTGATGAGTAAGTAAAATGAACGAGTGATGTGTAATGTGGTTACCTGCCCAATGAAGGGCAACAATAAATGATTAGCAACGACACCTAATTGAATAAAAAGTCAAAGACTAATGTATATGTCAATTTGACACTACCTGGTAGGGAGACACTCAGCGGAATCTCCAGCCTCCTCATCAGTCTCCAGAGCCACTCGTAAAGATGAGGAGGAAGACGGAGGCTGGTAGGAAGCCAAGTCACACCGTTGCAAGTTGGACAGGAGCACTCGGTTTTCGTACTGCAGCTTTTTCACCTTCCCGCTTAGCTCTCCGATCTGAAGCTGTGCTACTCGAAGTTCTTCCTCCTGGGGGGAAACATCCGGGCTGATGAGCACAGCTCCCTCCTGCATGGAGTGAAGTGATCCGTCATGAAGCACCCTGTCCGACAGCGCCGTTGCAGAACCGGTAGTGAGGGGCACCGTTGGTGGCGGCAGCTCAGATTTATAGCGGTTGATTTCATTCATCAGGAGCTTGTTCTGTTCTTCCATCTCAATCAGGGACCTCCTCAGGAGTTCCGCCTCCTCCTCCACAAACTGGAGGTGTCTCTGAAGCTCCATGATGTTTTCAGATGAAGTACCGACCCCGACGACTGGTCCTGTACCACTGCCAACACCACTGAGTTCTTGAGGACCATCTAAAGAAGAGTAGGACTGATGTTACACAAGAGTGGAGGAGCCACAACAGTCCAATTTAGAAGAATGAACTTGATCAGATGTCATTCAAAAATTTTTTGGCTTAGACATAAATGTAGACGACCAAAATGGATCCTGTTAATAATAGTGTGCAATACTGACTGAGTCTGCGGCCTATTCTTGCAGCTTTTGTGCACATTCACATACATATGTAAGCATATCTATAGTAAACATAGTATAGTATCATATTTAATTTTGATATTATCCGTGTATAGTTGTCAATCCAATATTGATAATATTTCTGGTGTTCACTCTCAACTGCGAATATAAAGAGAGACACGTCTTCTGTTAACTATTCTTGTTGCTTTTCAAATTCACTTTGGATATGCAGTACAGTACATACTGTATTTATTCATTTAAAGTTTGAAATTCACATCTGCATATAGTATTTATTACTCATGTACTATACTCTTGTACATTCTATTTGTCAGTATTAAAACTAGGTGTAGCTATATACGGTAGGTACATACAGGTTATTTAAATCTCTCTCTGACTGTATCTCTCTCTCTTTCGCCAGTTACCTCTTCAATAAATAAATGCCTCACCCCAAATAGCAGGCTCCATTTTCCCCTCATACAAAATATATGCCACAGTAAGTGAAGAAATATTTTACAAAGACAATGTTGCAAGATTGTTTATTGTTTCTGTAGAATATTTTTAGACCACTAAACAACAGATTTAAGGATTATGTGTCATTTGCAAGAATAATTGCTGCCTTCATTTTGGAATATCTAATTTAATATTCTAAATATAAAATTACAAAGTAGAATAAAGTGCAACCTTGAGGCCCTTTCATGTCATCCATCTCAGCTCGGAGGCCTCTGTTCTCCACCTCCAGCTCCACAATTCGCCGACTCAGCAGGTTGGCCTCCTCTTCCACAAGCTTCAGGTGAACTCTGACCTCAGCCTCACGGGTGTGGGGGGAGTCAGCAACCTGACCGGAGTCAAATAAAATGAGCTCACCTACTGACCTTTAAAGGTCTTGTTAAAGATGTTGTATTTTTTCCAAATATGAACATTCCGAATATTTAATCAATACCCATAAAATATATTTTAAATACAAATATAAGTAATACAAGTATATACTCTCTCTCTCTATATATATATATCCATCCATCCTGGAGCCTATCCCAGCTATCATCGGGCAGGAGGCGGGTTACACCCTGAACTGGTTGCCAGCCAATCGCAGGGCACATATAAACAAACAACCATTCGCACTCACAGTCACACCTACGGGCAATTTAGAGTCTCCAATTAATGTATGTTTTTGAGATGTGGGAGGAAACCGGAGTGCCCGGAGAAAACCCACGCAGGCACGGGGAGAACATGCAAACTCCACACAGGCGGGGCCGGGGATCGAACCCCTAGATAGATATATAAAAGAATGCTCTATTTTGAAAACTTAAACATCCATGCATAAATCCATTTTCTATAGCACTTGTGCCTCATTAGGATTGCGGAGTTGGAACCTATCCAGCTGACCGTGTGTGACAGGCTTGGTACATCTTACACTGGTTGCCAGCAAATCACAGTGAGAAATTAAAAAAAAAAAAAAAAATATTCTTTTGACTTTTATCTTCACTATTCATGCGGAATACTGACTTTTATTATATCTTCCATGTAATGTTGGTCATACCTTATCAACCAAATGGTTGTTATGGTTAATAACATACACAGAAATTGCTCTTAAGGAATATTTTTCAGCATGTTATCAATGGTTGTTTGTCTATATGTATCCTGCAATTGGCTTCAGAGTAGGGGTTGAATGACCAAAGATTTCTTTAGCTGACTTTATGTGATGAAAGTCGAGTTGAAGTCAGTTAATTGATGACATCATATTTCTTTCAGCGCAGTGCAGCGGTCCCTAAACCTTTTTTGCACCACGGACCTGTTTCATGTGAAGACATATTTCAACAGACTGACATAGAAACAAATACAAACAAATGATTAAAAATATAACTCATTATGCTAAATGTAGCTGTTGTACAGTAATTACTATAGTGGGAGCCCTGGCATGTTTTCCTATTCAACGAGCCGACCGGTCTCATCCTGTGTTCAATGTCAAGATGCAAGATAGGCCATTGTAGTCAGACTCCAAAAAATGAAGCATTTCTCTGTTTCACGGTTTCTATTTTACTTGTGCTTTTTATGTATTTGAGGAGAGATTTTATCTTTTGGCCAAATATTTCCACTTGCTTGTAGCATAGTTTGGTTGTAAGCTGTGCTGCTACTTGTGTTACGATGCAGTGTCGTAAAGAGACAAGTCCCGTGACGTTGGTGTGTATAGTGATACGAATGAAGTTCTCCTTAATCATACGGTGTTTGCCGGCGCATTATTGGACATGACATTTTGGCGATCAAGATGGAGCTTCACTTCACCTAGTGTGGATAAGCGGTACAAAAAAATGGATGGATGGACGGATGATGACCCTCAAGGATGACCCTCATACTGTATGGAGAGAGAGGGAACCATTCACACTCACATTCACTCCGTCACCGAGTGAGAACCAAACCAAAGCTGAATGCACAAAAGTCAGGCGAGAGTACCAGCACAGTGGCCCAGGTTAAAATACAGTGATATGGAAAGGAAACTGTCAAATAAACCACTAGGAATACCTCCTCTACGGTGATGGAGGCGTCGACATCTCCGTACAGGGACCTGTATTTGGCCAGTTCCTCCTTCATGGCCTCGCTGTCCTTCACCAGTTTGGTGAGCTTCTTGCACATCAGGGCTGATTCCTCTTTGGCGAAGTGGAGCTGACACTTCAGGTCCGAGCTATCCTCCTATGGCGAAGGAATTAAAGAAAAGGACAACATCGTGAGCACTCAATTCCAATAGCACAGCTTGCTACAGGTTTTGCTACAAACTTCTTATTTGGAATGAGTACTCTGAAGACTCACTTTAAGATGACTATAACATCATCTAGGTCACTCACAGAGCAAAAATCGCATGTTTCTGCAGCTCTATAGACAGTCCTTTTGGAGGTCATTTACAGGAAAAGATGGTTTTGTAGCTGGATCATATTTACTCAGCAGTGTGGAGAACATTTTCTGCTGCTCCTGAATGTTTTCATGGCAGCTTATAAAGGAAGAAAGTAAATGGTACAGACCTCTGCCGAGCAATGCTGAGAAATCTAAATACGGTTGGCTACTCCCTTTTTTGTCCCGATTTGTTAACAAAGGCTTTGATTTGGGTCGTGATGTGCATTTCAGTCAATCTCTTTCCAGTGTTTGACAAAAAGGATCATCCATTGAAAATGTAATTAATTAATTGCAGAGCTGCCATGCTCGTAACATGTGGTCAAAAGATGCAGTGTTAAATGCGTGTGATACATTTTAACATTTTACATGACATCAGTGGTCATTTTCCTTTTCTACATGTGTGCCAGTCAATATTTTAAAATGAGATCAGAATCTTGCAAAAAGTGTTTTCACTGTTGATAAAAGTGTTATAGCCTGTACAGTTAATAAATGTTTTATCATAAAAGAGGATTCCAAGTATTCCAAATATAATTGATCTCAATGGGAAATTTTATTTTGACTTTTTTCATGACTCGGTACTGATGCGAGGCGACATAGTTCACCCACTCCTCCCTAGCAACTTAGTGGGTGTATTTGCTTTTGCAGCCTGTGAAATGTTTCCAAACACATAAGTGAGATGAAGGGCAGCGCATTCACGACCATTTATGGTATGTGCCTTGGACAGGAAGGCTACAAGAATAGCCAATGAGAGGATCAGCTCCTTCTCGTCTTGAGTCTTTAGCTTTAGTGTCTGTATATAAGTCAATTGCTCATTTTATCTCTGCAATACAAACAATGTAAAACAATCGGTGGGACAAAAACCCGCAAAGACAATGCGGGTTTTTAAGCACATTTTTGTCCCAACTGTGAGGCAGACGCTCTAACCAGTCGTCCACCGTGCCGCCAACATAAATTTGGCAGCGGTGAAGTAGAAACTAATAATATAGGAGCCATTGATTTATCTGCTAGCCTTACACTTATATTATGTTGTGTTGTGTCACTATCTAAAACAGATAAATAACCAGACGAGCCAAAATCTTTGTCAATTTAATCACACCAAAACTGAGATAATAATTTTTGTAAGTAAAGAAAAGAGGACTGCTGTTAGGAAATACATGGACTCACTCTCTTTAAAAGCCAAAGACCAAGTCCGAAACGGTGGTGTACTGATAGATTCCGACCTGACTTCATATCCATCCATCCATCCATTTTCTGAGCCGCTTCTCCTCACTAGGGTCGCGGGCATGCTGGAGCCTATCCCAGCTATCATTGGGCAAAAGGCGGGGTACACCCTGAACTGGTTGCCAGCCAATCGCAGGGCACATAAAAACAAACAATCATTCGCACTCACATTCACACCTATGGGCAATTTAGAGTCTTCAATTAACCTACCATGCATGTTTTTGGGATGTGGGAGGAAACCGGAGTGCCTGGAGAAAACCCACACAGCCACAGGGAGAACATGCAAACTCCACACAGGCAGGGCCGGGGATTGAACCCCAGACCTCAGAACTGTGAGGCAGACGCTCTAACCAGTCGTCCACCGTGCCGCCCTCACCTCATATTAAGTCATTTATTAAAACAGCCTCCTACCAGCTAAAGAACATGCAGAACGAAGGCTTGCATGTGCCAAGCAGACCAGGAGAAGCTCATCCATGCTTTTATCTCAAGTAGACTAGACTACTGTAATAGTCTTCGAACTGGACTCCTCCAAAAGAGCATTAAACAGCTGCAGTCCATTCAGAATGCTGCAGCTTGCGTTCTGACCAGAACAAAGAGGTCAGAACATATTACTCCAATTCTAAGGTCTCTGCACTGGCTCCCAGTCAGCTTTAGAATATATTTTAAAGTTATGCTACTGGTCTTAAAATAACTAAATGGTTTAGGTCCTGAATACATATTACAATACAATCCACAAAGAAATGCTAATTGAATATAAACCCAGTTGGGCTCTGAAATCTACAGACTCAGGTCAAATGCAGCAGAGAGTCCAAAGCAAACATGGCAAAGCAGCATTTAGCTGTTATGCTGCAGGCAAATGCAATATGTTGCCAAAATAAGTGATGTCAGCCCCAAGTGTAAATGTTTTCAAGTCCTGGTTAAAAACTCTTCTTTCCTCATGTTTTTTTTAACATTTCCACTTTTAAATGCTCTTTCTTGCACTGTATGCTGTTTTAATTGTATTTTTACTTTCCTCTTATTTTTTTTAAATGGTTATAAGCTGTTTTTTTTCTTTGTTTTTAAAATGCTTTTATTTATGTAAGGCACATTAAGTTACCTTGTGTATGAAAGAGCATCCATCCATTTTTTTGTACCGCTTTATCCTCGCAAGGGTCGCGCTATATGAATAAATTTGCTCTGCTAACATTGTTGCTGTTGTTTGAAATAGGGATGTCCTGATCCAACTTTTTCACTTCCGAGCCGATACTGATATTGAAGCCTTGAGTTTTGGCCGATATCGATATCGGTCCGATACGGGGGGAAAAAATCCTACATAATTTACTTATTTTGTAGTATGGAATTTTAGAAAAGGCTTAATCAAGTGATATTTCTCAAACAGAGAACAATAATCAGCAATAGTAGGTATAAGACAAATGGACCCATTTATTATTAACCAGTGGGTTACATAAAGTAACTTCTGTGCAAGTCTTGACCTCTGAGGGGGAGTGTGGTGCACGCAATGAGATATACACTTGCCGTAACAAAAAAAGTAGAATAGGTCATGATCAAAATATTGTTAATATAACTCGTGTTTCACTGAGTTTGAAGAATATATGCCAGAGAGTATTGTTATATTGCCTGTTTGTATGTGTTTATACAGCGTTTGCGTACCAATATTCATTATGTTGAGAGATATAAGTGCCGTGAGTTCGATGATAATTTTCGTTAGCTCGTCAATAGTGTTTTTCATTCATTGTGTGTTAGCTTGGAGCTAGCGATTTTTGTGACCAAAAATGACGGGAAAAAAAACAAGTCTGCAATGTATTTGAACATTCAATAAGTGTAATTCTTTTGTTATGTCTGTTTAGTTTTACAGTGAACTTCGACTGGAGTGTCAATATACGAATTTACGCTTGCAACATTCACTCTTTCTCCTTGCTACTATGTTAGCACCTTCGCAACCTGTTGTTGTAATCATGTGGGCTCTCATGCTGTCCGGGTGCTGCTGCTAGAAGTGCTGGAGAGGAGGATGAGATGAAGTGCTTGTATCAGAGTGGTAAAATTTTAGATTTTAGATCCAGTCTGATCCATCCATCCATTGTCTGAGCCGCTTCTCCTCACTAGGGTCGCAGGCGTGCTGGAGCCTATTCCTGCTATCATCGAGCAGGAGGCCGGGTACACCCTGGCACTGGTTGCCAGCCAATCGCAGGGCACATACAAACAAACAACCATATGCACTCACATTCACACCTACGGGCAATTTAGAGTTAGCAATGAACCTACCATGCATGTTTTTGGGATGTGGGAGGAAACCGGAGTGCCCAGAGAAAACCCACACAGGCAAGGGGAGAACATGCAAACTCCACACAGGCGGGGCCGGGGATTGAACCCTGGTCCTCAGAACTTTGAGGCAGACGCTCTAACCAGTTTTCCACCGTGCCACCCAAGTCTGATCTGATCCTTGTTTTTTTGCTGACATCGGACCGATTTAGGACACCCCTTGTTTGAAATGATGGAAAAAATGTAAGGTTTTCAGTACAGATTGTCCACCATATTTGTGGAGTGCTTTAATGCATCAGTTCAAGGATTTGTGTATGTTAACTGAATTGCAGAGGCACAATGAAAATAGCACATGCTGCTGGGAAATAGTCTAGTTTAAATGTCTTGCTTTTTTGTATGATGTTATACTAAATGCTTGTGTGGTTATTTTTCCAACAACTGTATGCCACATTTTCTTTTGACTTCCAAACGATTCCATTCCATGCCTTCTCAGGTGAAGCAAGTCAATACATCGGTGTGTTTTTCTGAATCAGTTATTTTATCAAGCGTTTAAACACCAGGATGTGTGTGTGCCAATGTGTTTGTTTGTGTGTGTTACCTGTGGAGTAAGCTTCTTGTCCGGTTTGTTGTTGGGTCGTGCTCCTCTTTTCTTCAGGGAGTTCTGAAACAGCAAATGCTCACATTAGTGAGAGTGAAAAACATTATACTCAGACTCATCCGAATATTCATTACAATGACTGCACACTGATCAGCAATGCATTATGTCCATCTGAGTTGCGTAATTGAAAAGTCATGACTGAATAAAATGAATAAGTGCAGTTCCACTCCAGTCCTGTAGGTGGTGGTAATTCACAACACAGAAAAGAATGCTTTCTCCCTAAGTAACTCCCTTCTTAACTTACTAACCAACTAACAACCAACCAACTCACCACCGAACTAATTAAACCAGGTAACTGATAAAACGGAATTATTATAGTCATAACATAACTAATAAATATTGATTTTAAATTTGAAAAATACTGTTTCCTAAAAGAGATTGTGTTTTTTCAATTCACATGTACAGTTAAACATACAGCCATGAAAACACACACACTTGCAGACAGTGTGGACCTTTAGTGCTACAGCCATCATGGATATGCATACAATCACTGCCATGGTGATGTTTATCACCAGGGCAACACTGTTAGGAACAATAACATGACATACGTAATACTAGCAGGAGGAATAGAGGAAGATACACAACTGCAATATAGCTGTGTATCCCCTCTGATCACTGCTTCAACACAGTTTGAGGTAGAGAGGGGAGAGAAGATTAAAAACACAAAATGCAAATCAAAGCGAGGGGTTGAAATCCTGCAAAAAGCTGATTCATGTTACTAATGAACTACTCTGCTCACAGAGACACCTCTGCTCATCCAAGTGTCTGCACAGCGTATTACACACTCATAAATCATCATCCCGTATTCCTTTCATTTCATTACGCGCGCACGCAAACACCTACACAGTGGCGAAGAAGCTTACCATGCCTCTGTGTGTTTCCATGGAAACAAGCTATTCTGCAGTGGACAACGAGGAAAATGGAGGGTGGTAAGGAAGGGAAGGACGGAAAACAATATATACTAGGGGTGTTTTTTTCATGTGTTTGTTTTCCCAAATGATTTGCTTTGGGTGAATGTTTGGGGAGTGTAACTTACATGTGGGTTTCTAGGTGGGCATGAAAGGCATTACCTTGCTTTTCCTTCTTTTCGTTCTCACAGATCTGACATGAGCGACTTTCTCCTTGCTCTCTTCCCTCGTCTCTGATAATCCCAACAGTTAATTTCTTCTTTATTCTTCATCACTTTTTTTTTTGGCAAAAATGACCTTTCATTTTTCGCTTCACACTGTTCTTCCCTTCCTATAATTTTCTCTTGTCCTCTGTGCACCCGAATCCACTTTAGGATCTATTTATCACACTGCGGACAGTGTATGGCTCTTAAATGGCTCTTCAATAAGCCTGCCTGTTAATGGAAGCATCGATTCTGGCTAGAAGTTGAACTAATGTCGGAACTACTTGCTCAGGCTTTTTCGCCTGAGCGCTTTTCGGGCACAGACTCGAATCGAATCACGGAATGTCACACTTCCGGTTCTCGACTTTCCAACAAGTCCAGTTGGCATATCTGATTGAGTCTGAGCAACACACACACACACACACACGCACACAAACACACACACACACACACATATATACACGCACACACATGCAATATACTGTACCAAGGTATATACATGCATATATAGAACTTCTTCAAAGGATGAGCAAATCATGCAATATTCATGTTCTGAGCAATTGGGGAAGCAGGAGAAACTAGAGCATATGCGCATATCTATCTTAAAATGTTTATGGGGAATTTAATTGAAAATAGTCCATCATTTAAATATTTTATCAGGATGCTTAAAGAGACCGGATGCCTTTGAATTGTATATGCTATGTCTTATGGAATACCTGTTACTATATAAAAATCATCTGACCATCTTTACATTTTCTAAAGTTTATGTGCAACAAAACTGTATTTTCTACTGCACTATTCCTTCATCTTCTCCTCATCTACATACAGTACTACATACATAGTTCTCATTTTTTTAAATTATTGCTATTTGTCTCTGGACTTTTCCCACCCCATTCAATACCATTTTCGTGAGCTGATATTCTAAATTTCTCCAAAGATGAAGGGTTTTAGTAAATAATTTTTTTTCATTAATAATTCTTCATATAGAAACTCACAAACACATACTGTATGTAGTGGGCGGTGACCACATGTTGGTTCTCACATTGCCGACAGGTTTACAGTTACTCTACAAGTGATGAAAACAGCTTGACTTAAATGCTATCTGAGAACATTTTACTTTTTTTTCATTTCTTAGCAGTGCCTGGGTGCTCTGTTGTGCTATTCGGCTATATGTCATCACAGTACAAATGTTTATTGTATGTTTATGGTTGTGTGTATCCCACGGGACTGTCATGAACGGAACAGAGGATAGGACAGGGACAGGGACAGCCTCCAACTGTCTTGTAATAGTTGGAGATGACCACCAGTAGTCATGTGCATGACTAAGCAGAAGTGCTACTTCTGTTGAACGATGTTTAGGACTGTTCCTGGTTCTATTTTGGGCTTGTTGATCTCTTTCTGCTGTTTGACAAAAAGGAGTAAAGATGTAGACTCCTATGTTAGTTTCTTGCAGTAGCTAGCTGTAAACTAGCCAACTGTCATAGCCTTGGCAGTTGTGATTAAGATGTAGATTGTTATGTTTTATGTATTAAGCTTTTACATTACATTAGTCCATCCATCCATTTTCTGAGCTGCTTATCCTCACAAGGGTCGCGGGAGTGCTGGAACCTATCCCAGCTATCTTCGGGCAGGAGGCGGGGTACACCCTGAACTGGTTGCCAGCCAATCGTAGGGCACACATTAACAAAAAAACCATCCGCAATCACATTCACACTTAGGAGCAATTTAGACACTTCAATTAACCTACCATGCATGTTTTTGGGATGTGGGAGGAAACCAGAGTGCCTGGAGAAAACCCACGCAGGCACCGGGAGAACCATTACATTAGTGTTTGATTTAATTTTATACATGGAGTTAAACAATGAGAACCATGAGCAGAATCAGCGACGTTTATTACATCTCTTCTACATCATTACACTTTGTGTTCTATTGTTTTTTCATGAATGAATGGAGAGCTGGGCAGCACTGTGAGGAAGTGGTTAGCACATGAGTGTTACAGTACAGTTTAGAATCTTGGCTCCAGTCTTCCTGTGTGGAGTTTGCATGTTCTCCATGCGATTGTGTGGATTTCTCCAGGTAGTCTAACTTACTCCTACGTTCCAAAAACATGCATGTTAGGTCAATTGAAGTGTGCTAATGCGAGTATAAATGCTTGTTTGTCTTTATGTGCTCTGTGATTGACTGGTGACCAGTTCTGCGTGTACTGCGCCTCTCACCCAAAATCAGCCAGGATAGACACTAATAAGGATAACCAATATAGGAAATGGATGATGGAATCAAGACTGGTAACTACTGCTTATTCTTACTACAATTTGGACTAAATTTTTTTATAGTGATATTCTTTTGTCTCAAATGTTATCATAATATCAGATAGGAAAAATGAAAATAAGGAGTGAAAGGTTTGTTTGCGTGCGTGTGAATCCGCGTATTAAGTGTGTGTGGCTTTCTAGCAGGAAAATTGATGTGAAGCAAAGATTCTACACGGCACATCGCACAACACGTTGTATCACCAATTGTGTGCAATTGTGTCAGCGTGGCCATTTTGTGTTTGTGTGTGTGATACGGATTGGATAGAAGCACAGAGGAAGGGAGTGGTGATGCGAGAGGTTAATTAGTCTGCACCAAGGCAGCAAACAAAAGACAACCAATTCTTGATTCATGTCATTAACGAGGGCAGACAAAGAAGGAATGTTTATTTTTTGTTCCCGTATTCATTCACATTTCCCCTCATGTGATTAATAAACTTAATTCATCTATTTCCTAATTGACTTTCTCCGTTTAAATTGCTGTTGACAACAAAAGAAGCAATAGGTGATATAATTTTAATGTAATATTTTTCATCATCTTTATACTTAACACAATAGTTGATGCAGTTACATACATGTACACTAAATGTTATATTTTGGTTCCAAAGTCATATTATAACACTTTTCAGGCCATTTCAAGATCATTTTCTAACACCTTAACAATGTGATAAATTTGATATTTTATGATTACAGTGTTCCCTCGCCACTTCGCGTGTCACATTTTGCGGCTTCAGTGCTTCACGGGTTTTCCCAAAATATTCATCAAAAAATAAATAAATAAATAAATAAAAAATAAAAAGGAAAAAATACACCCATATCGGCAGCCATATTGCGGAAAGACATGTTGTTTCATGTTGATGCGTGAGAGAGAAGGTTTCCCTGCATGCCAACAAAGAGATGAGTTGACTCAGAGGCTTTGTACATGCCTGTACTGTACTGTACATGCCACGGGCACTCATACAAGGCACGTGATTGGTTCCCGGCGCGACATCCACCAACGAGAGCATGAGTGGATGTATCCCGTGATACCTCCACTCGTGATACATCACAGCCTCACCCAGCATCTTCCCTTGTTGTGTCTCGCCAGTCTCGTCCACACTGTTGACTGTCTCGTGTACTGTATCTTAGTGTCGTGTTCGCGATAACTTTTTTTCGTTGAAGCGATAACGTTTTTGGATGAGTTAAGCCCTTACAATGCCGCCTAAGCGCTGTGCCCCTGCGATAGCTTCCTCCGGGGCACCCAAGAGGAAGAAGATGATGACCATCAGCAAAAAAGTGAAACTTTTAGATATGATCAAAGAGGGCAGAAGTTATGCATCTGTGGCACGCCATTATGACGTGAATGAATCTACAGTGCGGTACATCTGTCATATACTACTCTGCAGTTCCATTATTGGAGCCGGGAGGGCGCTTTGCGTCCTCTCTCTCTCCTCCATCCCCTCTCTGTTTTCAGCACCTGTCTCACCTGTTTTTTTTTTCTCCGGGCACTCCGGTTTCCTCCCACATCCCAAAAATATGCATGGTAGGTTCATTGAGGACTCTAAATTGCCTTTAGGTGTGAATGTGTGTGTGAATGGTTGTTTGTTTATATGTGCTTTGCGATTGGCTGGCAACCAGTTCAGGGCGTACCCCGCCTCTCGCCTGACGTTAGCTCCAGCAACGCCCGCGACCCTTGTGAGGATAAAGCGGTACAGAAAATGGATGGATATTCATACTCAATATGACTATTGATCTTTGTCATCTTAAACAAGATAGATAGAACAGCAAAATTCAGATTTAAAATAGCAGATGGATGCTTTATATTTATTTGTCCATCAAACAAGCAAACTACTCAATTGGATTATTTGCTAAAAGCAAAGGTTGCCCTTCATAGCACTCTAAAATGCACAACCTTTAAGCACTTTTCAAGACATTGAAAATAGAACAAATGCAAAGACTTTCAAACACCTACAGGAAGCCTGTCACTGATGTTACATTGTTGGATTGCCTGCATGCAAATTCAGTGTCAGGCTTGATGCCTCTGCTGCAACCCGCTCAGCAAAAGCAGCACTGTCAGCTAAGAATCCCGTTGGTTCTGCTCATTAGTGAGCATGTATGTCGCGTCCATACAGTGCGAAAACAACACGCTAGTGCTGAAGTCGGAAATAAAAAACTTGTTACTGTCAACAAAATCTGCTGGGACAAGGCAATTCCTGCAGATGCAGTTCCAAGCCAAAATGCCACAGACCATTAAAGGACTACAGTATATTGCTAGTTAATAGCATACAATAGCAGTCCCCAGATACCATGCAAATACTGTGTCCCTTTGTGGCTGTGGCCACCTCCCACGCTCAACGGCGGGTAGTGGGTGCTGGTGGAGGTGTGGGGGGCCGGGGTTAGTGCTGCAGGTCTGGGTGGGATGGTCCTCTTCGTCGGTGGTTGTCCGGCCTAACGGGCCGGACCTGCAGCAGCCATGCCTCTTAATCACTCACTTAGCACACACTCACACCATTCACTGTATATATTTCTCACTAATCACATCTGGGCAAATACACATATCAAAGGGTTCCTTGGGGACTGGTATGGGATCGGGAGGGTGTGGGTGTCGGATTGGGTTTCAGTACATCTGTGCTGTTTCCCGGACCGTGCGCCCTGCCCCTCCGCCCTGCCTGCCCCCCTGGATTTTAAATGCATCACACACACTCCCCATGTTTTAATGCACCACATACACCTATCTCTGGGGGGTTGTGGGACGTGGGTGGGGAGGGTGGCATTGGGTCCCTGCGGCCCCCGCTGGGTGGCCGGTTGTCGGGGCGCCTCGGTGGGGCTGGCGGACCGCCCTGGATCCCTCGGTGTGGGACTTGTCCCGTCTGCCGGGCTGCTCTCGGTGGACCCCTGGGCCTAATTCTGCCCCTCGATTGATTGGGTGGGGTCCTCAGCCGCCGCATTGCGGCCACAGCAATTACAAGACACTTCTGTCAGTCTTTGTGCATGTAAAACGGTATCAATTCACTTACATATATCTGCAGGCACACACCCCTTACTGTAACAAATAACTATGAATATGCAAATCGCTTGTGTATTCCCTCACTTATACTCTCGTCCTGTACACTATTATTTACATAATGAATGCCACCACACTTCAGTTGTACAGCTCACAGCTATAGCTACAGTTCACAACACTGGTCCTGCATGCTTCTTCTCCTGTCGTTGTCCTGTTCTATCTTGTCCTGTCCTTCCCTCACAGTTTCATTGTTGTAGATAATTTAATGATTTACTTCTCTCATCCGGTTTACAATTTGTGCTTTATCTTTTGTCTTTGTTTATTTCTCCTAGAAACTTTGTTCTGTTTCACTGATCAAGTCTGATTCTCAATAACCCTCAATTATAATACCACAGCGGAAGCTTAAAAACTCCACTGTGACACAGTAAAATAGTTTCGGCATAAAAGGGATACAGAACTTGACCTAACAGCCGAACAGGACAAACAAAATAAATCAAAATAATGAGGGTTTTGCGCCTTCAAATTGGGGAGAGCACTGCAAGTGTAAACTAAATAATGGAATTGGAAGTGTTAATGGAAGACAAACATATTACTTACAGAGTTACAGATACAGTATTTATTGCACCCATAATCTTGGGGAAGCCAGCACCTGCACAAAAGCCATGTTTTTTCTTTATTTAATCCTGCACAAAACCAATGTTTTATTTGATTGAATCCGACACAAAACCAATGTTTTGTTTGATTTAATTCACCCTGATTGCATGGCAATTGGATGTACCTGCCCATCCGGCATAACACTGCATTCAAAACTTTGGATAACACACCCGAACAACAGCGCTGCGGAGGTCAGGACCAATTTTGACCATTCACTGAAATTACCCAGATGCAATGAAATGCAGAGTTGATGCAGAGTTTTGTCATAGCTGATACGGTGTGACTCCTCCTCGTGATTGAATCCAAGTCCGTCCTTAGGTCATTCAAAGGCTGAATGCATTGCTGAAAAGACTATATGCTCTTCCCTTTTATTGTGGCTATACAGATGTAAAATGAGACTGAAAGCAGCTCCTTCTCCAGTGCAGATTTGGATGTGAAATATTAAATAAAATAAGAAGTAAAAATTAAAAGACAAAATATAAAATATTCCCAACAAAGGATACATAATAATTTAAGAAGTTAAAAATAGAATTGTGGTCTTTGTATTGCACAGTAGTATATGGATATTGCACAGTGTTCCAAGCACACTGAATATTGCACAGTAGGTGGTACGGGTGTCAGGAGGTTAGACTGCGGAGTCATGCGCGCACCACCACATGTTCAAGAGCATCCCTCCTGTTTAAGTCTCTCTTTAAGTGTCTCTTCTTTCTTTCCACTCACAATACTTTTAATCTTCCTATTTTACAACAACTAAAGCACACAAATATAAACAAAAGGCACAAACAGGAGTTAATGGAGAGTGAGACGGAACCAAGGATGCAAGGTGAGGATTAGGGGAGCGATGAAGAGGAAATAGTTGCAGTTCTTTGTTAGCGTAGCTCTGCTCACTTTCAACCACTTCGAGACAAGCTTTTGTGTGTGCGTGTGTGTGCCTCCAGACATTTCTTAATGAGGCACTGTGTTAGTAAGTGACCTTGCACAAATGAACCGTCATTCCAACAACACCAGCGTTGTGTATTGATCGGAATTCTCTCTGTTTCTTCTATAGGTTGTCTGTTTTATAAAAACAGTATTTATGTGAATGTTTTTTTTTTTTGTATGTGAACCCTACTGTGGTCCTGTAAGGCAAATAGAGTTACGCCTGCAACAAAGGACTGGCAATGAGGAGTCAGCATGATGAATGGCCCACCTTTCCTTTTTCCACCTCAGGGTCCTATTGCTCCTTAATGTTCACTGCAGGCAAGATAGTCCAGTCCACTAAATCAACAAATTTTATTTTGTCTGCTTGTTTCTGCATAAGTGTTCCACTAAGGGTCTCAGACGCCTAATGAATTTGGATTTTATCAACGATGCTATAATATACTTTCGTATGTAGGCCTAGATATCATATCTGATGTTTTGCAATGCGGCCACAGTATGCGGAAAGTCAGAAGATGAGGAAAATATTGAGCTTACACCAAGCCCTGTTGTTTGATTGAAAAAATAAAAATATGCAACTATTCCACTCCAGGCCGGTAGGTGGCAGCAATGCACATTACAAGGCGAGAGCCAACGACCACACACAGCTTTTAGTAGGACTCCATCTGCTGGATTGCGTTGGGTCTCAATGGAAGCAGACTGTAACGGCAAATGGGGAAAGTATATTCTTTGGTCAACACCTTTGTCAAGATTTGCCCTACGAACAAACTAAGTAGCTAACTAAATAACTACAGCAATTAAACTATGTAATAGTCATTACCTCTCACCTCGCGGTGAGGTAGTAGTAAAGGTATTATATTACCTACCTATATTACAATTTCTCATCATGTGCTGTTTTTTGGGGAGAAAAATCTTATCTTAAACTTAATTGCATGCAGATATCACCACTAAGTTTAACAAGCAGAGCATACATATTATTAAAATACAGGAAGTCCTCGAGTTACGACGTACTCGACCTACGACGTTTCGACTTTACGACGCCCGTGGCTCGTCCGCCGAGCTGAGCTGAGCAATAAAGGCACGAAGCACCGATTTGCTTTGAGCTAATAAAGCCATTATTAGCTCCTTTGCGCATTCAACGTCAACGGGTCCTCCGCTAATCGCTACTCTTCCCCGGTCGCCGTCACTACACTTGGCACTGTACACACTCGCACCTGCCTGCACTCCTTCCTCATTCACAGTCCCGTCGGACGACGCCTGCGCAGTCCTGTCTCACTCACACATCGATGCACACGCCCACACACACTGAGCTTGCTGTCACAATCACATGGGACAATACCTGTAACAGTATTTTGACGTAAATTTCGACTTTGAAACCCAACTTACGCGTAAATTTGGGTTACGTCGCCAACATAGGAACAAAACTCGTTCGTAAATCGAGGACTTCCTGTCGACAAGTCGTGGGGGAAATTTGTTAAACTTAATATATTCTATTTTTTCATTTTCTTTGCTTTCTCAAAGACTAAATATACATAGTTTTAGGAATTATATAAAAAAGGCCAGGAAATAAAATAGAACGAAAGAGTGAGTAGGAAGGGTGAAACAGTGTTCATTTACACCCCACCCCCCAGCAAAACCCTCAGCAGCCATGGACCCAGATACGTTGCCATGGTGATGGCATCAGAAGCCTGTCGGCAAGCCAGCCTGTTAGCAAGCCAGCCTGCATACTAATGAAACGGCACAGAAGGACAGAAAGAATGAAGTAATGAGATGGGAGAAGAAGGAAAGGATGCATTAAAAGAGGGTCGTGATGAAGGGACGTGATGAAGAAGTCACTCAGTACAGTTTATTGTGCTCTTCACAAAACATGCTTTTGAGAACAAAAGATAACCCAGCCCTCATGAAGAAATCCAGTACATGAGTTGGAAAGGGATATCCTTTTATGGGCGTGCATGTCAAACTTACCTATATACAACACTGTGATTTATTTGAGTAATTGATAATGCAATGAGTAAATTGGTTGCACCTGCCAAGTTAGTAGGATTTTGTACAAAAAACAATTAACTGCCCTATTATAACACATTCTAACACTCAAGTTTGTCAAAATGTAATATTTTCACAGCAATTTTGTGTGTAGTAATGCTCATGTTGCTGGAAAATTCTCCACAAGCAAATATAATCTAGTACTTAAACTTTTACATGAATTCCTATTAAATTCTCATGGGAAATATAAAAGTCTTTTGAAATGCTCTCCATCATCCTCCACTCCCACTCTCATCACAGCAGACACATGAGCTGCCAACAAACCATATGTGAGGAAGGACATCGTTACACAACAAAAGCTTTTCCAACAGCACAGAATCTCCATCTGCTCTATGTAACTGCATGTGTGTGTGTGTGCGCACACTCTGATACTCATCACTTCATTGGGGGCAATAATCTGTCACATACACAGCAACGACATGGGTTTCTTGCACTGTGGCGACCAAAATTTTGGTTCTCATATGGGGGAAACCTCGTAATTTGAACTGCACCTCCAGGTGTTCCATACCTTTATGTTTTGACCATTTTATACATTGATACACAAAGTTTGACATAGGGCTCATCTCATTTCTCTAATTGTAACTTCCTAGGTCTTGCTCCTCTGTTTACAGGCTAGCACCTCCTTCCAAAAATTCGCTCACACATCACATCGCTCCATCTTGTGATCGGATCGGTGATCGTTTTTTTTAAACTCGCTGATCGGTGATCGTTGATCAGCCCAAAAAATCCTGATCATGTAAAGCCTATTTACAACTACAATGAATGTGTGCATTTGATCACGTTTTATAAGAATCTATCACCACAAACAACAATAAAACACAAAACACAGGACGTTGTCTTGATCTTTCATCTGTCATGGGTGTGTGTTCCGGTTTTTGTCTTCCCCCTGTTTCACACACACCTGCTCCTGTGAGCATCTTCACCACCTGTGCCTCGTTCACCCTAATTACCCCTTGTATTTAACCTCGTCTCATTCCCTCTCGTCGCCAGTTCGTTGTACCTTGTCGTCGTGTTCCAGCATTCCTTGTTTCCACGTCACAGACTCACAGTAAGACTTGACCCTGTTCTGATTATCGACCTCGCCTCTTTGCCTCATGTTTTTGGATACTGTTGCCTTTCTTGGATTGCCTGCCTGTGTACCGACCTATGCCCGTATATTAAACCTCTCGTTTTGGAAACTGTCCATTTGTTTTGGAGTCATGCATTTTTATTTTTTTTTTCTGTTCCGTTCATGACATCATCAACTCCATGAAAATGTTGATGTAAACGCTGTGTGATTTGTAAACATTACAGTAAATTATCTCAATCAAATCTAAACTTTCAACTTGATTAATTTTGACTTTTTTCATGTGGTTAAATATTGAATAGTGGAAGTGTGGGTGTCATGTTGATTCTTCATCAGACGACAAATTATAAGACTGAATCAACAGAGTCTCTGCTGGTTGCAGTAAAGTAGTCCATGCCACTTTGCCTCAGTTGTTTCAGATATGATTAATCAATCTATTTCCTACAATCATTCAGTTTTTACAGCTCAAATATTATTATTATTATTATTAAACTGCACTACTTTGGTATAATGAGACTTTCTGTCAACAATGATTTGATAAAGCAAATGGCTTTTAGCGGGACTGTTATAAGGGAAGGACATCAGAGCCAACCTACTTCCCGCTTTAGAATAATGGCTCACATTTTGTTCTGATTTGTTAACAGTGATGTCTTTTACCTTGAGCGCTTGCATTTACTCAATTAATTCATGAAATGCCAGTTTAATAAGTGATCTATTATACTGTACGTCAGTGTTCCCCAACCTTCTTTGCACTGTGGACTGGTTAGGAGTCGGCATTTTTCTCACGGACTGGCTGGGGTGTGCCTGTGTCGAGCAGAAACCTACGACTGTATCTGTAGCAGAGCGGACTTTGTGCGTGAGAGTTAACTGTTGTGATAAACCCGTATTTTAAGTAGGACTCCTGATATAGTGTTGTTTCGTTCAAAAGAACAAATCTTTGAAGCGTTCAAGCTGGCTGGGACCGGAAACGGAAGCGTTCTGTGCGGTCTTGACGTGTCAATTGAGACGCGCAGCTGTTGCGGTGGAGAACATCCGATCAATTTTCAAAATAAAACACATTGACACGTGAATTGCAATACAACAGAAATTATATAAATTGGTCATTCTTTCTCTGTGGCCTGGTAACAAATGCCTCACGGCCCGATATCGGTCCGCGGACACCGCGGTGGTTGGGGACCACTGCTGTACGTGTCATGGTGGTATTGCACAAAGGCAAACTAAAACCTGTTATGATGTTGGCTCTGTTTGATGTTGCATGAGAGCAGAACAAAGGGCGGCTCTGACGGGCCTGACAGGCCACTGGTAACCAATGCTGCATTAAGCAGGCACCCGTAGAACATGCACCATTGTCCTGTTCAGAGAGCCATTCAGCAGCCTTATGGGGAACGGTGGGAAGATCTTGCTATTCCTTCCTTTGCTAATTTAGCTGAAGTGTCAGGATTAATAGCAAGCAGCCAGCTGTTTTTCTACAGGGTCTAGAATATAAATCGTAACATAATTCCCTGCAATAGACAATGCAAGAGGATCTCGGGCAGGTTTAGTCTGAGTATCAAGACAAATATGGAGGAATAATAGGCCAACCTACCAGCCAAGGCATTTATGAGACGTGCGAATTAATTTTGACAAATGCTACCACCACCAGAGGTCAATACTATATCATCCAGTTATGTTAACTGTATAAAAGTGTGTGACTACCTGAGCAGACCAAAATTGAGTTCACATTAAAGCACTTCCTGATGCTTGACGGTCCCTTCATGATTTACAATGTGATATTATTGTGACACTTTGGCAATTACATCAGTAGTATCACAGTAATAATAATAATCAACATATACTAATGGGTCAATGCATCACCGTAGCTGCGGGCAGCTGCATTAGTATCATCACATCAGTTGTTTGAAGGTTTATAATCACTGTAACATCGGTGGTAATTTCTTTTAGCCCGTCTATGGTGTTTCACAAATCACACTATACGTTGGCATTGAGGTAGAATTTTATGATATAGTTTGGTTGCACATTTTAGTGTTTAAATGTACGTTTGATTCTTTGTTTTAGTTTTCAGTTTTACAGTAAGCTTGAACTGGGAGTTGTAGTGTAGTATGGCCTTTTTGTCTTCAATAGTTGCTTCAGGAAGTGTCCTTTCACCCGTATCCTGCAGGCACATGTCCAGTTTTCATTCTACCCACATACAAATGCATATTTTACAGGAGTGAATAATAAAAAGCTTGAAGCAAGCAAATTCAACCTCTTTTTTTGGAGAATTGTCACTATCAGCCAAACAACGCAGAAGGAACATCTATCCATTATCTGAGCCGCTTATCCTCACAGGCGTCGCGGGAGCGCTGTAGCCTATCCCAGCTATCATCGGGCAGGAGGTGGGGTACACCCTGAACTGGTTGCCAGCCAATCGCAGGGCACATATACACAAACAACCATTCACACTCACACCTACGGGCAATTTAGAGCCTTCAATTAACCTACCATGCATGTTTTTGGGATGTGGGAGGAAACCGGAGTGCCCGGAGAAAACCCACGCAGGCACGGGGAGAACATGCAAACTCCACACAGGCGGGGCCGGGGATTGAACCCCGGTCCTCAGAACTGTGAGGCAGATGCTCTAACCAGATGCCAACCGTGCCGCCGCAGAAGGACCAGTACCTAAAAATCTTAAGTATTGTTGCATTTTTTACAGCAAATTATCGCAGTATTGTTCTACCTATATAGTTGAAATGGTATGGTTTTTCAGTGTAGAAAATACACAGGATAGTGCAGACTGACAATATAGTGGCACAGTGTCTACTGTATGTAATGCTAGTATAATGATATTGCACCTTGATAGATAATGTGATATGCAGCAATGTCACACCATTGCCCCGCACTGAGTAATTTTATTTGTGTGCGTCTGTCTGACTCTTGCTGTGTGGGGCAGTGGAGACTGCTGCCCCAGATTGACAAGGAAACAGCACAGTGAGCAGGACTAGCTCTCCTTTACTTCCCTTCAGTGGTTGGTATTTATGTTTTTTTCCTTCAGTTTATAATGATGATTTCACAGCATGTCTCGACTCGAATTGGATGTTTGAGAGTTTTTTAGGCACCGTCTTATGCTATGATGAAAATGAGAACTAATCTTTTGGCAGTTTCTTTTTTCCCTCCACGGTTATTGAAAATGATATCAAGACCGGGAAGAAAAACAAATGTTGCACACACGACTCACTTTGACCTGAGCCGACCTAGTTACAGTTGGGCTGCGGCCACTTGCAGAGAGTCAAAATTAAACGGATGTTGGCCCAAAACCACACGCATGTCAACACAGGCCCATCCATGTGGAGAGCAACTTAATGTGCTTTAAATAGGGCAGAGTATTGACATGCTGTCTGCTTGGAAAGACTGTGGGAGATCATCCCTCAATACATCTTTATGTGGAAGTTAATGGCTGCAAAGCACATTTTCCGATGGGACAATCGACTTTGGTTGGTCGTACAACAAAAAAGAAATACATTGTTGAACAATTCTTTTAAAGGGAAAAAAACCATTTGATTTTAGTATTTAATCTCAAAGAATTTAGAAATACATGTCCAGCTGCAAACACAATGTATCCCATCAGACATCTTTTGATTTTTCAGATTCATTCTGATACACAAGTAGGCAAATTAAGAGCATCATCTGTGTACTTTGTAGGGAAGTTGGTAAATGTTATCAATGTTTGACAACAAATGACAAAAATAAATATCAAAATAGAATTAGGCGATATCGTTTGGCTCATGTTGAGACATCAAGTACTGTTAAAAGAATAGTCTCATTTTCTAACATTTTCTTGAATGTTATTGAGCACAGAGAAAAACTTGGAGACTGATACAACTTACGATACAGTACCATTAGACTAAAATAACAAATCTCCTGCACCGCTGCTACTGCGTCAAAATGCATTTGCTTTTTGCCCTCAGTTTCTTTAGAGAGTCCAGACCTTCTTTCTTAAGCTACTTTTCCCCTTGGGAAAAACATTTACACTGAATGTACTATATTTAGTCATCTTTGGACGCAAGACATATTTTCCCTACATAATACACTATATTCTTGTCTTGATAGACCCAGTAAAACTCATGAGCATCGCTTGTGTCATTGGTTAATATTAATCCATCCGTTTTTAAAAGACACCATTTTAATTGGGGAGTTTCACGTTTTCTTATTGTGATCGCTTAGATACCTCTAAAAAAACCTTACTCAGAAATACGTAATATCCTTGGCTCTATCACTATTAATCATGTGATCCAGATGGACTTGACCTGTGGTCATGGTCCAGTAGTGTCCTCTACCAGCATGCGAAAGGAGATAAATCTCTTTAACTGCAGGATTAGTGAGTCATCCACTCAACTGAGCACATCCGTGACACACCTCACACACCATCTCTGCATACTGTAAATTGCAATTGTGACGAATCGAACTGCAAAAGCTTAGCAGCCTTTAGGTTTTTCTGCTGAGTATAGCTGAATCCCAGAACGTCACATACATAAATGTTCCAGTTAACGGGTGCATTCGCTCTTCCTCCTGATCCAATCAGAGTGGACTGTCGGTACCACTCAGCATCTTTCAAATAATCCGGTCATCCGTGAGATGAGAGTTACAGCACGGAAGAGGAGCATGGAGAGAACCGTGCTTTTCTTTCTGTCCTTTCATCCCTGTTACATCATTTAACAATTAGGAAACAAATGGAAAACATTTGGAACATACAGTAGATGGAATATATGGAAAATGTGAAATTGGCAAAAGCTTGGGGAAAACTTTGGGACAAACTTGAAGAGTGATTGTGAGGCCAGGCTCTGTGACCTTAAAAATGTTCTTCTGGATAAATTTCCAAACTCCCATAATCTTGTAGAAAGTGCTCACAGATGAGTTGAAGCTCATATTCATTTTCTCTTTCATTTTAACTTCCTGTGTTACTGCTAGGTATCCCAATACTATTGCAGTACATTTTTGGAGTGAGGTAAACAGCAACCTTCAGTATCTGGGGGAGAAAAAAGGGGTGCTGCTGTGACAAAAATGCAAAGCAGGGGTGAACAGAGCAGGAGCCAGACCTCTTCTAAGATCAAACAATCCTGCTTTGTAAAATGTAAAAATGCTTGTGAACTTAAAATGATGTCGTCTGCAAAACGAAGATGGCTCAAATAAGCGCTGTTAAATTTTAGTCCTTCTTTTTCCCCAATTGAGCTTTTTAAATATTTCTTCAAGGCAAGCTGTAAATAGCTTCGGAGACAGTTTGTCGCCTTGCCTGACCCCTTTTCCAAGACGTACTCTTTCATCATCAATTCGTATTGAACCTGAAGAATCGTTGTATATTGATTGTCGAATGTTGATATAGGTCGGCTCTATCCCATGATTTACTAGCGCCTGCAGTATCGAAGTGGTGGTGACTGAGTCAAACGCTTTTTCTTAGTCAATGAAGGCTACACACAGAGGCATTTCGTACTCGTTGTGTCATTCGATTATTTGTTGAACTGTCTGTATGTGGTCCATAGTATTAAAACCGCTACGAAAACCCGCTTGTTCTATCGGCTGTGCTTCACTGAGTTTGATTCCAATTCGTTTGTCCAATATCTTTGCAAAGACTTTATAAATCGTTGAGAGCAGGCTTATTGGGCGATAATTTCTTAGGTCAATTTTATCGCCTGATTTATGTTGAAAAATTATTTCTGCGTCTTTCCATGTCGCCGGTACTTGCAAGTCCAAGCAGTGTTGAAATAGTTTTAAAAGGATCTTATTACGTTCGTTGCCTCCTGCTTTAAGCATTTCAACAGAAATGTCATCCAGACTCCAAGCTTTTCCGGACCGCTCGTTAGCTCGCAGGGTAGCGTACATAATATACAGTTAACCTTCCCTTTGTCAGTTGTAAATTGTGTGCGTCTACGGAGCAAACGCCATTCTGCCAGACGCTTCCTGCCTCGTGAGCAGCATGGTGGGCATTACCCCATGTTTCTATTGTATGGAACGATAACCCCCCCCCCCCCTACTCTGCCTCAGATTGGCTTGTACCGACACAAACGCACACACACACACACACGTGATGTGCAGATTAGCAGCTGCACACTCGTATCACACATGCATTAGAGTGCTCAGTCAGTCAAATTTACATGAACTAAAAATTTCACACACACCAACGACACTAAGGCACATTATGAAGTCTCAAGGTAGACAAATTGGATCTATACTGGCTGTAATTAACACAATCAATAGAGCATCACTTTATTCACGCACAGGGGGTGTACTGTAAAATGTACTAAACCCATTTTAGTGTGTGTGTGTGCATGCGTGCTCTGCAGACACAATAGGTCCATAGAGAAACCAGCATGGAACCTTTTAAATGAGCCCATCTGTCCTCCCACAGGTGAGATAATCTGCACTCCAATCATCTCTTAATGGCTGCATTATCTATTACTGTGCGTGTGTGTGTCTGAAGTCAAGAGGGAAGGAAAAACAGACAGAGAAAATTCTGTCTTCCACAAAACGCAACCCAAACTTTACACAAACAACACGCGCACATGTACTCAAAGACACACACACAGTACACACACCACAGAGCAAACAGCTATATCGGTCAACAAATGACAGTTAGTCATCTTGTAGTCAACTCAACACTATGTGGCTGTGAGTTAGTTGTGTGTGTCCAACAAACAAAAGTCTTGTTTCTTTGTCGTCGTCCCCCATTTGTGTTTAACTATCCTCTTTCTAGCAACTTGTGTGCTCGCACGCAGGTCTGTGTGTGTGCATCCGTGTGCGTGTATGTCTGTCTGTTTGTCAAGAATTAGGTTGTTTTTTGGTTCTTCGGGGATGGGAATGAAAAAAAAAATGTGGCTTGGAACGTTGCAGGGAGGAAATTTGATCGAGCTGACAAAACCCCATTAACAATAATTCTACAACAACAAAAAAACAAGCCGTATTAAGTGTAGACCTTAAGATGATGAAACAATGATCCATGTTAAATAATGACCGCTTGGACGATGATAATGATGGATGGTTATTTTTTGGTTTTCGACAGTCTGATGGTGCTAATATTTTCCCTTGGTTTCCAGCATGAGCCACATATTGCATCATTGTTGTTTTTGTGCTCCAAATACTGTAAAGCTGTTTGTATTTCAAACCACAACTAGCTTTTCGCTTCAATTGGGGTTTCACATGAAAACCGTAGGTGTGAATGTGAGTGCGAATGATTGTTTGTTTATATGTGCCCTGGGATTGGCTGGCGACCAGTTCAGGTTGTACCCCGCCTCTCGCCCAAAGTTCACTGGGATAGGCTTCACAGCACACCTGTGACCCTAGTGAGGATAAGCGGTATGGAAAATGGACGAAAACGATTGGTGACATTATGTTCTTTCTATATCTTCCAATGACTCTTCCAACTACAATGTACTAAAGAACACAGACATGCAATACAAAAAAAGCTAAGATTTCCTGTGCGGATAAAAACAACTGGTATACAGTACAGTACATTTTAAGTTATCACTAAGCTGCAACAATATACAAATTTAGCAGCCACTTGCATGATAAGGCAAGAATTCATGCAGCACAATCAATACATCAAAATAGCACTGAAAGCCAAATTCCATCAAGTCAACCATCCATCCACCCAAACTATTCTCTGTAACGCTTTTATGCATACTAGGGTCGTGGGTGTGCGTGAGGCTTGACACACCCTGGACCAGTCGCCATCCAATCACAGGGCACAAAGAGACACGCAACCATTCACACTCACACCTACGGACCGTTTGGAAAATCTAAAATGTCATGGTTGGTGTGTGTCCAACAAACAAAAGTCTTGTTCCTATGTTGTCCCACCCGACTCACACACAAAGTAAGCATTTGTGTTTGCTTAACTGTCATCTTTCTAGCAATTTTCCTCTCTCTCTCTGTGTGTGTGTGCGCGCGCGTTTGGTTCGTATCTCGATTTTGTAGTCAGTTTTCGGTTCGGTACATGTAGACTCTGAGGAAAATCAATTATGTCTTCTTTAGTTCAAACTAAGAGCATATCGTCACAGCATTATTATTAATTTCTCTTGTAAGATTTTATTATAGAAGGCTGCTCCTCTGCCTGCAAGCAGTGCAAGGGACGAGCCACAGCACACGCTATCGAGGGCCGCTGAGAGTCATTCTGCCCCTTTGTTTCCGTTGAAATTCAGCAGGTCGTTAATTGACGGAGGGACTTGTCAGCCGTGACTGGTCACGAGGAAGGTGGGGAGAGAATACTCCGTGGTGCACGTGGTGGTGTGGGCCTCTGTCTGCCAAGTTGGAGCCTTCGTTGGCCCCAGCCGGAGGATTCCCCCCCCACCCCCCTCCTCCTCGTCAACGATGCGAGTGACAAACGAGTCCCTCCATAGACTCGAGTGGCTGACAGACGTTCACCATGTACTCTAGCCGCTGTCGGGCTGTTGAGGGGCCGCATCCTGTGCAGTTCGCTGCTGCCTCGAAACACAACTCGTGTGGGGCCAGATGGCAGAGTCACGTTAGCCCAAATAACACCAAACACATTGCACTTTAGGGAAGATGTATTTGTCTGAGTTGTGGACATACTTTGACAGCTAACTTCACGCTATGCTGGTAGAACTGGGCCCATTATGAATGAAGAAGTGGCAATCCCGCCAAATGGCCACTGCATGGAATTAGGGCGCTTGGTGTTTATATAGTGAGGGACGGAACGTATACGTCCAAAAATCTTGACTTCATGATGATAGTTTTTAGCCCCGCCCATAAAATCGGAAAGAATTAGAAGGTAAAAAAGAGTCTTAAAGGTGCCATATTTTACCAAACCACGTTTTCGAGTATTTGGGATATAATATTGGCTCTATGGGCCAATATTATTAATATAATATAATCATAAAAATAATATTAACCCAATACTACCCTAACCTAAGTAAACATGTGAAATATGAATTAAAATCATCCACGCTTTCCTGAGTTCCAGACATTTTTTTTACCAAGAGGCCAGAAATCAAGTCATTCAAATTTCTCGAGCTTATCTACGTCAAGAGCTCCACCTACCTCCCCGCTCCTGAGCCAGCGCTGTCAACATAACAAAAACGTGTACGTGCACAAGTGGGTCTTCTACATGGAGGCAACCAATTAGAGGAAAGGGGGCGGTCTTTGCTAAATATGGACAAAGCAGAGACAAAACTGGGTCACACAGAAATGGCTGTCGTGGGGCCTTTTCTGGACACTGACATGACAAAACCAAGGTGCTTTTTGAAATGAAATTGATACTTTTATACTAAGTTAGAGAGTCACTATGGAGGTCTAAATAGACAAAATATGGGACCTTTTAAACTATATGTCAAGAATTCGGTATTATATTGTTCTCAGTCTTTGCACGTTTTCAGCACTTATCTTTAAACATATTGAATGTATTTAGAAACTAAACAAAGATTTACATTTTAGGGCACATTAAACACCTTTTAAACTCAAACATAGAGTAATACACAGTAGTACTATACAGTATGTCCTCTTTATTCCTTGTAACATCTTCTTTTCCTTTTGGCTTGTCCCTTTAGGGGTCGCTACAGCGCGTCATCCTTTTCCATGTAAGCCTATCTCCTGCATCCTCCTCTTGAACACCAACTGCCCCCATGTCTTCCCTCACGACATCCTTAAACCTTCTCTTTGGTTTCTCTTGCCTGGCAGCTCCAGCCTCATCATCCTTCTACCAATATACTCATTATTTCTCCTCTGGACGTGTCCAAACCATCGAAGTCTGCTCTCTCTAACTTTGTCTCCAAAACATCGAACCTTGGCTGTCCCTCTGATGAGCTCATTTCTAATTTTATCCAACCTGGTCACTCCTAGAGCGAACCTCAACATCTTCATTTCCGCCACCTCCAGCTCTGCTTCCTGTTGTCTCGTCAGTGCCACTGTCTCGAATCCATACATCATGGCTGGCCTCACCACTGTTTTATAAACTTTGCCCTTCATCCTAGCAGAGACTTTTCTGTCACCTGACACCTTCCTCCAACCGTTCCAACCTGCTTCGACCCGTTTCTTCACTTCCTGACCACACTCACCATTGCTCTGGACGGTTGACCCCAAGTATTTAAAGTCCTCCACCCTTGCGATCTCTTCTCCCTGTAGCCTCACTCTTCCCCCACCACCCCTCTCATTCATGCACATATATTCTGTCTTACTTCGGCTAATCTTCATTCCTCTGCTTTCCAGTGCATGCCTCCATCTTTCTAACTGTTCCTCTCCCTGCTTTCAATGCAGATCACAAGATCATCTGCAAACATCATGGTCCACGGGGATTCCAGTCTAACCTCATCTGTCAACCTATCCATCACCACTGCAAACAGAAAGGGGCTAAGGGCTGATCCCTGATGCAGTCCCGCCTCCACCTTAAATTCGTCTGTCACACCTACAGCACACCTCACCACTGTTCTTCTGCCCTCGTACATGTCCTGTATTACTCTAACATACTTCCCTGCCACTCCAGACTTCCGCATGCAGTACCACAGTTCCTCTCTGGGTACTCTGTCATAGGCTTTCTCTAGATCTACAAAGACACAATGTAGCTCCTTCAGACCTTCTCTGTACTTTTCCATCAACATCCTCAAGGCAAACATGTTTTTCATGAATTATTATTATTATTTTTTTAAACAGATTTGCTGTTGTAAGATAGGAAGTGTTTCTTTTATCAGAAAAAAATTACAGCATACACTCAAAATCAGGCGATATGGCAAATTATGTGTGATTCGAATAGGGGGAAAAAAATCCGCAACGCACTGACTCCACAATAGGTGAACCACCATATAGCGAGGCAACACTATACGGTGTACGGTGTATGGCTGTAATGCTAAATATTAGGAATGTACGATGATTTCTTGGTAAACTGGCAACATTTCTAGCAATCTTACCTTTACTTCGAATGTGACAGGCCTTGATATTTTAGCCCTCAAATTGCAAACTGAATAAACTTCTTAATGCAATTATCTATATTTCTCTCTGGTGGGAAGTGACATACTTTGAAGGCATACAATTCTATTCTGTTTGGCCCTTCTTTACTCTAATCAATCACTCACTTTAAGCCAGTTTAAGTTCAGCTGCTTTGATGCTCTGACCCATTTAACAACACACGTGCCCCAGGAGAGAATGCACAGATTTAATTGTGGACTATGAGGAAAATCACCGGTGTCATGGGTTGCACGCTGGACTTTGAGGAAAAAAAGCGAAGAAAACGAGAGCTAAATATTTTTAAGTGTTATTTGGGAGTTTTATGCACTCCTCTAGCACTAAGACACACCCTAAAATACAGAATAGCCAGTCACAGCAGCACAGAACAGGCTTCGACATAGGTTTGACACTTTCCTGGTGACAGTCTGTTTTAAAGATTTAAAGGCTAATTATGGTTAAACGATATGTATTTCCAAAACACACCCAAATAAATGTACGGTTAGCATTGCAGTTTGAACCACAAGATACAGTATCAGCAACTCTTGCAAGACGTCAATTCAGTACATCCAAAGATGAGCAATTTTTTTGCCAACTATACTCTTTAAAATGGTGGTGCACGACGTCATGCACAATGTTCGTGTGCCATATTATCAATCCATCCAATTTTCATCAGTCCATTTTCCATACCGCTTATCCTCGTTAGGGTCGCAGATGAGCTGTAGCCTATTTCAGCTGACTTTGAGCAAGAGACAGGTTATACCATGTGTGCCATACTATTCCATATAATTCCATACAAATTCATGTTCGTTTGTTTGTTTTTCTTGTTGCAATCTGTTACTGTTTCACAATAAAAAAAAATAAAAATAGTGTGCCAACCCTGAACTCAGTTGTGCAATTACCCACGGATTACGGTATACTTTTTAATTTATTTTTTCTGCCTCACTTTTCCGAAACAAGGGGTGATAGCAGAAGGTGAGAAGCATCAATCAAATGTACCGGTACTCTTGGCTATTACATTATGGGAATACAGTGAGAGAATATGGCAAAAGAATAATATACACGCCGCACAAACACACAAGATGACACTTCAATGACCTGCAGCTGAGTAGTGATCATTTGCAGAGGAGAGTGAAAGAGTGGAACTGGATAGACAAAAACTCACCCTTAAATGACATGCAGTCTTTTCTCTCCAATCATCAAGAATTATTTTTCTAATTAAAATGGCCAAGCCCTACTGCAAAGACACCACCTGGTACCGCCCCCTTTTGTCTCCCTTCTCCTTGCCGTGTAAAAAGTAATGTCTTTCTATTTCTTTCCAACCTCATCTCAATTCTCTACTCCTTTCTTGGAGGAACTCTTCCACTTCTACCAGCCAATCGAGCAGCTGTGTATTCTTCCTTTACCCGTCCACAGTTTCCCCTTGTGTTGGTGATGGACTTAAACAGTAATTTCCTTGCAGAATCACTCTGCACGTCTCCACTGCAAATCTCCCAAACTCCACCTCATTATCTCCCCCAGCCCCATCCTTTCCTCCTCTGTACCTTGAATCAATCTTTTCCTTCAGTTAAGCTGCTTCACCTTCAAACGATGAAACATTCTCAGAAGATGCACCCTGTGCAGCCTTCTTTATCCTCAAAAAACTGCAGACACCTTCTTTGTCTCCTCTCTCCTCCTAAATCAGCGGGCTTCACTCTATAACCCACCCTCCAACAAATATGACCTTGCTGCCTTCCAATACCAAACAGCAGGAATGGATCGAACATTTTGGAGATAGAGTGAGAGATTTGAGAAGTGGACATAAAATAAAGAGGTGCTAGAGGGAGCTGGGAAAAGAAAGGACGGAGAGCAAGAGAAGTGAAAGAGGGCGTGTGGAAATGTGGGCAAAAGACATACTCACATCAGCAGTCCTAGGGGTCTCCTTTCAATATCAAAATGATTGCAAAAATCAAATCAAACCAGAGGGAAGAAAATGCATGGGGGGCAGCACTCATGACTTTGATACAGTGTACTGTATACTGTCTCTCTTGGCCGAACGGATTCGTGAAAATTTGCCAGGAATTCCATCTAACCATTTTCCAGTGGGGGTTCACCCTGGAGTGGTCGCCTGTCAATTGCAGACACATGAAGTTGTCCACAAAAAATAAACAAACAGACCCGTTGGTAAAAACATCACTTCTTTGGCTGTAGTATCCATCCATCCATTTTCTGTACCACTTATCCTCACTAGGGTCGCAGGTGTGCTGGAGCCTATCCCAGCTATCTTCAGGCGAGAGGCGGGGTACACTCTAACTTGGTCGCCAGCCAATCGCAGGGACCAACATCATATTAAACCATATTGATTTAAAATGGGATATCACTTAAAATCATCTGTGAGTCAAGGCAGGTGTCCGATTCCTTTTGGCAATAGAGTGTACTTCCATCTACTTCACGGGGAACTAACCAACTGCCAACACTAGTCAAAACACGGTACTCTTATTACTATTGCGATCGTGGAATTAGAATTAAATGGAATAATAAATAAACGTACAAGGGTCACCATGTCGTCATCATCCACAGACCGGAAGCGATGTTGAAACTACTGTAGCGCTTGGCCTGCGGAATTTGAGGAAGCCTCGTTTGTTAAAAATGGATCGTTAGGAACTGCAACTGTGTCAGGCGGTCAGCTAAGTGTGTTGATGCATTTTCGCCTATTAAACTGCCTTTGAAAAGTAGTCCGCCAGTTGTCGTGACCTTCAAAGCACTCGCCGCTAGCAGTTAGCTGTTAGCCACTAGCCACTAACACTAGGAACTGGCGCTTTTATCGGTGACGCCGTAATTAATTAACGACTGAACATGATTTCGGGATGTGGTGTGTTGACATTGGTAGCAACAGAATATGTTGGCACGAATGTCATAAAGTGGGACACCAACTTCAACAATGCGAGAACAGCCATGCGAGTCATCCGAGTAGCACATCCAACATTAGTTGGCTAGATAAGTGGATTAGTCCAATGTATAGCTTGTAGTTGCTGAATATTTACCAACTCTGTCTGTCTTTGTTAGTAAATAAAGTAGGCAGGGAAGGCTGATGCACGTCACATACTCGCAAATTTGCACACTTACGAGTGAGAAAGACGAAAGTGATTCAATCAGCAGTAAAGCCACATTAAAGTCGAGAGCCCACCGACAAGTGGTCACCATCCAAATCTATTAGCATAAGATTGGAAGTAAAATTTAATGACTTGTCAAGTACAATACATGCACCCTGCAGGTCTATCTAATTAGTGAAGGAAAAGGACAAGAAGGGATTTTTCTGTCTCTTCTCCAATTGCACAGCTATATCAGTCAAGTAGTCTATCAATAGTTGGAGAGTAGAGTGATGAATAACACAGAGACCCCCCTCTTAGACGTCCACAAACAACCAATATTATTGAGGGAACACAGGCCAGATACCCTGCCAGCTACCCAGCCAGCCATCTAGCCGTGACCCACAAATCTGAGCCCAATTAAACATGGAGGAAAATAGACAAAGGAGACTGATCAGGGTGCTCAGAACGAGGGAGCCGTTATGTCACTCTTTAAACACTGAACACAAAAAAAGTTTTTTATTTTTTTTATTTGCTGGCCCAATTTGTTTTTCACTCCGCTTGGCGATGGCATCAAATTGTACCTTTCCTTTTAAACACTGTGTTTTCAGAGTTCTATCAAAATGGAAGAACGGAGTGTCAACAAGCGATGTGTACAGTAGCTGACCCAAGACTTTCTTTTATAGACTTTGGATTTCTATTATCCTTGACTTCTGATTTCAAAACTAGGTATCCATCAATTTATTGTGTGTATGTTATAATATTATGAGGTGATTAAACATTTACATGGTTTCACAGTCAACGGAAAAAGTGACAACAGCGTGGCTCGTGACAAAAATGAGTTTGACACACCTGGTTTATACCATACACAGAACAAACATAGGCAGTTTAAGGATAGAAATCCAGCCCTCATGAATGAGAATAAAATGCATGTTAGTAGTGAAAAAGTACAGAAAGTCCTCGAGTTATGACGTACTCGACCTACGATGTTTCGACTTTACGACACCCATACCTCGTCCGCCATTTTGTCCCCAGCCCATAGTGTTTCTGCTTAGTTAGTGCATAGTACTTGTCTGTGTTTGTGTGCTGGGAGTATTTTTGCCTTTTTCACCCTCCTTTTTTCACACGCAGTAATGGTAAGTACAGCATCTTATTTTTTTATTTTAATGTATTTTAGTTTATTTATACGAAGTGTTAACCTTTCCTGCTACGGTCACCTGACCGTGGTCGGGAGACGCAGGGGAGAAGCCTTCTACAGTGCCGAGGTTGTCCTCCTCGGGGTTAACTCCCTTCTCTCGTTGCACAGCTGAGCTGGGTGGCGGCAACAATAAAGGCACGAAGCACCGATTTGCTGCGTTAATGGCTTTATTAGCTCCTCTGCACACTCAACGTCAACGGGTCCTCCGCTAATCCCTACTCTTCCTCGGTCACCGTCACTACACTTGCCACTGTACACACTCGCACCTGCGCGCACTCCTTCCTCCTTCACAGTCCCGTCTCACTCACACATCGACGCACACGCCCACACACACACTGAGCTTGCTGTCACATTCACATGGGACAATATCTGTAACAGAAGTATTTCGACGTAAATTTCGACTTTAACGGTGAAATCCGATTTACGCGGAAATTCGGGTTACGTCGCCAGCGTAGGAACGGAACTCGTTCGTAAATCGAGGACTTCCTGTACTTCACTACTCGATGAAATATCTACAGGATAATCGATTCTAAAAAGATTCAATAGTGACAGCCCTAATCATGTCCTACCTTGTCAATCTCCTGCTGCAAGACTTGTTTGGCAACCTCCAAATCCTGGAGTTGGACTCTGAGTTCCTCATTCTCCTCCTCCAGACGGGCCCTCTTCTTCTCTCCACTGTCCAGCTGACTGTGGAGACGGATGGACACATCCTTCGCCACCTGTGAGCATGAGCAGTGAAACAGCAAGGGTTTAATGCGTTAATGTGATTTTTGGCTTGTTTGATGGGTAATTGTGCGCATGTATTCATTGTGACCACATTTTCACCAATCCATAAACCAGTTTAATAAAGACTAAGTATAAAGGAAGCAGAAATATCTATGGATTGAGTTAGCTCCTGCAGATATTGGATCCTCTGAGTCGATTCAGAGTTCATTTAGTAGTGAATAGTTGATTTAGTAGTGAATTGTCACCAATTTCCTTGGGGGTACAACTGTTTCTAGATTAAAATAGTCAAGCAAATACAATGTCAACTCACTGATGATGTCAGATAAGAAAAAAAGCACTACCGGACAGAAAAAAGTAGATATGCCCTGCTAAAAAAAGCACAGGGGAAATATCTCTAGTCAGTTACTTAAATTTAAAGACTGTTAAGCACATGACTTTGTCAAATAGAATTCTAAGCTATATACAGTGCCATGGAAATTCTTTTTTTTTTTTTTTTTTTTTTTTTGGCATAGTTTCGTCACCTTAATATTTATGATGATCAAACAAATGTAGTGTAAATATCAGACAAAGATAACAGAAGTAAACATAAACTGCAGTTTTTAAATTTTATTTATTTAGGAAAAACTATTCAAAGCTACCTGGCCCGGTGTAAAAAAGTAATTGCCCGAAACCTAAATAACTGGTTGGGCCACCCTCAGCAGCAACAACTGAAATCAAGCTTTTTCGATGACTAGCAATGAGACTTAGACTACTCTGTGGAGATATTTTGGCCCATTCTACCTTGCAGAATTGTTTTAATTCAGCAACAATGGAGTGTTTTGGACCATGAATGGCCTTTTTAAGGTCATACCACAGCATTTCAATCGGTTTCAAGTCCGTACTTAGACTAGGCCACTCCAAAACCTTTTATTGTTTTTCTTTTCTTAAGCAATTAAGAAGTTGACTTGTTGATATGTTTTGGATCGGTGTCCTTCTGCAGAACCCAAGTGCACTTCAACTTGAGGTCACAAACTGATGGCTGAACATTATCCTTCAGAATTCTCTGGTGAAGAGCAGAATTCATGGTTCCATCAATCACAGCAAGTCGCCCAGCTCCTGAAGGACCAATGCAGCCCAAGACCATCACACTACCACCATCATGTTTAACTGTTGGTATATGTTCTTTTTCTGAAATGCAGAAGGTTTTGTGTGTGTGTGTGTGTGTGTTTATGTATAAAGAGAGAAAAACAAAAGTAAGATGTTCATGTTCTTTTTGGTCAGTAGTGGTTTTCACCTTGGAAGTCTGCCATGGATGACATTTTTTGCCTACTCTCCTTATTTTTGAGTCATCAACACTGACCTTAACTGAGGCAAGGAAGGTCTGAATTTCTTTAGATATTTTTTTTGTTCTTTTGTGACCTTCTGGATGAATGGTCATCATGCTCTTGGGGTAATTTCTGGAGGCCGGCCACTCCAGGGAAGGTTCACCACTATAAAAATGTTTCTACATTTGTTTGTAATAACTCTCAACGTGGTTCACTGGAGTCGTAAAGCTTTAGAAATGGCTTTGTAACCCTTTCCATACTGATATATTTACAATTACGTCTTATTTTTCTTATTCTTATTTGTTTTTGAGATCTTTTACCCGACTTCATTTTCGTAGACAGGTTCTATTTATGTGATTGAACAGGTCTGAGTGTAGTCTTGGGTGTGGTCAATTAAAATAAACTCAGCTTTCCCCCAAAAAGTGAGCCACAGTTAATTCATGAGTAAAACAAGGGGGCGATGACTTTTTCAGGCAGGGGAGGTAGATGTTTTTTTTCCCTTAATGAATAAAATCATTTTTGCATTTTATATTTGGGTTATCGTTGTCTGATAGTTACATTTGTTTGATGATCTTAAAATTTAAAGTGGGGAAACTAAAAAAGAATTTGGGAAGAGGGGCAAATGCTTTTTCACGGCACTGTATATGCACACAAAGAGGAACCACTAGTAGTGTCATTTCATACAACTCTTTTAAGTATAGCCATTAAAAGCAAAACAAATCAGCAGAATATTTTTTAAACAGCACATAGATTAATTACCACTGTAAGACTTGGTGTAAAAGTCAATAGGTCTATTTTTAATATGAGTATACTTAGTGCTCAACACAAATACATCTCCAAACTTTAAAATCCATACTGAGTGAACTGTATCGCAATGTTTTTGTTTGTGCATGTGTGCCTATTTAATAGACAATTATTTTGTGTATCGCTGCTCATGTACAACATCTTTCCATGCAAATACAATAAGTAACTGTGTTGATGTGCATGTGTATGTCACTGTATGAATGTTTCTAAACCAGTGCCAGTGTGCAGCTGAGTGCCACAATGCTCCAACTGAGTGCCCACACAAAACAATGGCACCCTGAACTCTTCCATGACACACAGCCCCGTTGTGTGTGCACACAGGCTTCTACATCGTTCCTTGTGCATGCTTGTGAGTGCTGAGTGGGTTTTAAATGTGATGGTGAGCCTTTTTAGTTTTAAGGTGAAATAGGGGTCACTTGGGCCAGCCACACACTGAGCGACATGGCCGAACGCCAAAAAACCTTTGTAGAGTGTGCATGTTCTGCCACTAGTCATGTGTGGTCGATAGCCGGCCACTTGTTTTGCTGCGATTCTAAATTTTAATTCCAGGTGAACAATTTTGCAGGTGTAACACCGCATCAAACATGCCATGTCATATCGCATGCGTTTTCACAACAAAAACAAATGTTTCCGGATATTAAGTGAGATGCAGCCGGCACCGCCAGGGTAAACCAAAACAATATATACATTATATAGAAATTGGGATTTACAATAATACTACTTAATACTAATAATAATAATACCAACAACAACAACTTTGGGGCACCACGGTGGCCGGCTTGTTAGCACATCTGCCTCACAGTTCTGAGGACCTGGGTTCAAATCCAGCCTCCCGTGTGTGGAGTTTGCATGTTCTCCCGGCCCTGCATGGGGTTTCTCCAGGTGCTCCCGTTTGCTCCCACATTCCAAAAACATGATATTAGGTCAATTGAAGACTCTAAATTGTCCATAAGTGTGAATGTAAGAGCGAATGATTGTTTGTCTACAGGCGACCAGTCCAGGGTGTACCACGCCTCGCGCAGAGTTAGCTGAAATAGCTGCCAGTACACCCTAGTGAGGATAAGCGGCACAGAAAATAGATAGATGGATGGATAATAACTTGGATTTCTAGATAATAACTTGGATTTATAGAGCACCTTTCACGCAACCCAAAGCCGCTTCTCACAAGGTGGACAAACAAAAACACAAAGGATACTAAACATCAAAAACTATTTGAAAACTAAATAATTTCACATGTACCTGTGGCTAAAAAGCCAGCCATCATCAAGCCGTACCAATCCAGTATATGTTGTTTTATAATAACACACAACTAGTTTTATAATCCAAATTTGGTTAATCCCATGTGGGTCTGTTCCATCCATCCATCCATCCATCCATCCATCCATTTTCTGAGCCACTTAACTTTAAAATCGTCGCGGGAGTGCTGGAGCCTATCCCAGCTATCTTCGGGCGAACCCTGAACTGGTTGCCAGCCAATCGCAGGGGACACATAAACAAACAACCATTCACACTCACATTCACACCTAGGGGTAATTTAAAGACTTCAATTAACCTACCATGCATGTTTTTGGGATGTGGGAGGAAACCGGAGTGCCTGGGGAAAACCCACGCAGGCATGGGGAGAAGATGCAAACTCCACACAGGCGGGGCCGGGGATTGACCACCAGTCCTCAGAACTGTGAGGCAGACGCTATAACCAGTCGGCCACCATGCCGCCTGTGGGTCTGTTATTTTTACAAATTACTGAACATTCTAAAGTGTTGAAAATGGCTTGCTCTCTTTGACAATGCAATTTTAATGGCTCAACGCCCGTTTCTTGAAAAGTGGTGGTATTGGAAATGCGAGGATTCCGCTTAACGGCAGCAATATGTACTTGTGACTGAAAAAGAGAAGCACGGAGAGTCTCTGTCGCCAAAATGCAGGCCTGCAGTCAATGAATTGAGCAAAGACCCTCTCAAATATCCACTTTAATTCTAGGTGGTTTCCTTTCTTTGTATTATTATAACTACTCGGCCAGCACAATCCATGTCTTCCTTGACAATTGCGCCATGTTGTTTGTGGTTCAATAAAAAAATAAAAAATAAGAAAAATAGTAGTATACTGTATGTGCCACCTTTCCTGATAACGCTGATTTTCCAATGCAGCGAGTTGGTTTACATGTGTGCGAGGGTGAATCGCCTGGCGGGAGAATGTGAGTCGTTGACTGTATTTTTTTTCACAATTGTCAAGTTCAGTCGCATTCAGTTGCATCACTCAGTGTGCGGTGGTGCTTAATTGGCCATTCGCTAAGACCTGCTCCCCTGAGTTACTGCTGCTAAATTGCACTTTTGGATCCAGCAACCAAACAAGATTTCACGGAAAAAAGAAAACGTCAGCATAAGTAGTAGAAAGTTGTGATGTCTTTGAACGATTCACCATGTCAAAGCACGGGAATAATGCAAAACAGATGCAAGCTACAGTAGCGCATACAAATCATGGATAAAAAGTGAACCACCATATATATAATCTAGCGATTGGAATAGAAGACAACGGTTTTCTGGAGCAACACTTTCTTGTAGCGCAGGCGAGCTCCACATGTACTAGTTACAGTATATCATTGAAAAGCAAAAGGCAATAAGACTCTTCAAGTGTTGCAACCAAAGCACAAACAGTCGCTAGCCTCCACAAGATGGCGCCTACCAGTGTGGTCGCCTCGGTAACGCGCTCTCTAGTATTGTCTTTGTTTTTGTGTTTTTCGTCCGTCTTTGGAGACCTTACACGACTCACTTACACAAGGGGAGAACTGCTAACCATCAAGGAGGCTACTCCGGACTTTCTGTCCCCAACTTTCGAATATCCGCTCAGTTTTTTCCCCGAGTTACTCACCGGAGCGGCGTCCGCGGTTTTCGGCACATGGAGAAGGAAGCGGCGCCACAGAGGGAAATGAGCCGGCATTCAGGTGAAACTCCGCAAGTGAGGACACAGATTGGCGTTCTCGTCGATCCACCTCGCGAATGTACGCTCCCTACCCAACAAAATGGACGAGCTTCATCTTCTGTTAAAGACCAGTAAAGACTTCGGACGTTCCGCGGCCATGTGGTTCACGGAGACCTAGCTTTGCGACGCTGTACCCGATGGCGCCGTCATGCTTCCCGGCTTCAACATTCATCGAGCGGACCGCGACATGGAATCATCGGGGAAAACAAAGGGCGGCGGGATATGCCTCCATATCAACGAAAAATGGTGTACGGACGTCACGGTGCTCAGCACACACTGCAGCCCGCATTTGGAGTCGCTATTCTTAAACTGTAAACCATTCTACTCGCCACGTGAGTTTGCATCGTTCATACTGGCTGGAGTCTATATTACGCCTCAAGCTAACACAAACGCCGCATTGCTAACGCTCGCCGAACAAGTCAACGAAATTGAAAAAAAACACCCGGACTCACACCTCATTATTCTCGGGGACTTTAACAAAGCTAAACTCAACCACGAACTCCCTAAATACAAGCAGCACATCGACTGTCCTACCAGGGAAAATAATACTTTAGACCACTGCTACACTACGGTAAAAAAAACGCATACCGTGCTATACCTCGTGCAGCCCTGGGCTCGTCTGATCACTGCTTAATTCACTGAATACCGACGTACAGGCAAGAACTTAAATGTGCGAAGCCTACAGTGAAAACAGTCAAAGTGGACCAATGAAGCAAAGATGGAAATTCAAAGCTGTTTAGACTGCACAGACTGGAGTGTCTTTGAAAATTCAGCTGGCAGCCTGGATGAATATACGGATACTATCACATCCTATATCAGTTTCTGTGAAGAGGTTTGTGTACCAACAAAATCATTTCGCACAACAAGCTGTGGTTCACTGCTAAACTTAAGCAGCTCCGCCAAGCTAAGGAGGACGCATATCAGAGCGGGGACAGGGCCCTGTATAATCGAGCTAGAAACCAGCTTACTAAAGAAATTAACATTGCAAAGAGGATCTATGCAGCAAAGTTGGAAAAACAGTTTAGCACAAACGACTCTAAATCAGTCTGGCATGCATTCCAATCGCTGACTAATTACAAGCGACGATCCCCCCAAGCTGAGAACAATAATAGCACACTAGCCAACGACTTGAATACCTTCTACTGCAGATTTGAAAAGGATAGTTTCACACCACACACCCACCCGGCCGCACCCGCGACCACAAACACACCTCTGACTTGTGCGTTAACCATCCATGAACAGGATGTGAGACGCATCTTCAAACAACAGAAGATTAACAAAGCGGCAGGCCCGGACCATGTGTCCCCATCCTGCCTCAAAGTCTGCGCGGACCAGCTCGCTCCAGTCTTCACTCAGATCTTCAACAGATCTTTGGAAATGTGCGAAGTTCCATCCTGTTTCAAACGCTCCACCATCATCCCAGTCCCCAAGAAACCTGCAATCTCTGGTCTGAATGACTACAGGCCTGTCGCTTTGACATCTGTGGTCATGAAGTCCTTTGAACGTCTCGTGCTGGACCACCTCAAGAGTGTCACAGGTCCCTTGCTGGACCCCCTGCATTTTGCCTACCAAGCGAACAGGTCTGCGGATGATGCAGTCAACATAGGACTGCACTTCATCCTAGAACACCTCAACAGTGCAGGGACCTATGCGAGGATCCTGTTCGTGGACTTCAGCTCAGCGTTCAACACCATCATCCCTAAACTCCTTTCAACCAAGCTTCTCCAGCTCAGCGTCTCACCTGCCATCTGCCAGTGGATTTAAAGCTTTCTGACGGGCAAGACAGAGCAGGTCAGGCTGGGGGAGGACACCTCATCCACACGGAGCATCAGCACTGGGGCGCCCTAAGGTTGTGTCCTCTCTCCGCTGCTCTTCTCGCTCTACACGAACGATTGCACCTCAGCAAACCAGACTGTCAAACTCCTGAAGTTTGCAGATGACACCACTGTCATCGGCCTGATCAAGGACGGTGACGAGTCTGCATATCGACAGGAAGCGGAGCGGCTGGAGCTGTGGTGCGGCTGACACAACCTGGAGCTGAACACGCTCAAGACTGTAGAGATGATCGTGGACTTCAGGAGGCATCCTTCGCCACAGCTGCCCCTCACGTTGTCCAGCTGCCTTGTGTCAACCGTCGAGACCTTCAAGTTCCTGGGAATTACAATCTCTGAGGACCTGAAGTGGGCGACCAACATCAACTCCGTCCTCAAAAAGGCCCAGCAGAGGATGTACTTCCTGCGGCTTCTGAGAAAGCACGGCCTGCCACCGGAGCTGCTGAGTTCCCAAACGTTTATTGAATATTGTTAAAAGAAAAGGTGATGTAACACAGTGGTAAACATGACCCTGTCCCAGCTTTTTTGGAATGTGTTGCAGCCATAAAATTTTAAGTTAATGATTATTTGCTAAAAACAATAAAGTTTATCAGTTTGAACATTAAATATCTTGTCTTTGTAGTGTATTCAATTAAATATAGGTTGAACATGATTTGCAAATCATTGTATTCTGTAAATGCTGTTATGTTTCTCTATGTTCAAGTGAACGTGATGGAATTTACATCCATTGAAGATTCCCTATAGGATTTAATTTGCCTTCACTAAGGCTCCTGGTGAGGAGCACGTTGAATTTAGTACTGTCTGTGTGTGTGTGTGTGTGTGTGTGTGTGTGTGTGTGTGTGTGTGTGTGTGTGTGCATGCCACAGGGCTATATCAGGCAACGAATGGCAGTTAGACATCTTGTAGTCCACTCTACACTATGTGGCAGTGAGTTAGTTGTGTGTGTCCAACAAACAAGTCTTGTTTCTTTGTCGACCCCCCGGACACACACACGACACACACACACACACGCACGCACGCACAAACACACACACACACACACGAAGTAAGCATTTGTGTTTGCTTAACCATCATCTTTCTAGCAACTTCTGTGTGCGTGTGTGACTGTCTGTCTGTCAAGAATTGCGTCGGTTGTTTTTTGGGTCTTGGAGGATGGGAATGGATAGCAAGTTGTGTATAAAAAAAAAAAAAAAAAAAAAAAAAAAAAATTGGCTTGGAGCATTGCATGGAGGAAAATAGATCGAGCTGACAAAAAACCCCAAACAACAATAATTCTACCACAAAAAAAAGTCTTTTGTGTAGGCCTCGCCCCTTAAGATGATGAAACATTCATGATCCATGTGAAATAATGACAGCTTGGAGGATGATAATGACGGATGGATATGTTTGGTTTTCTATGGTCTGGCGGCGTTCATATTTTCTCTTGGTTTCAGTTTGTGTATCTGTTTCCAGCAGGAGCCACATATTGCATCAGTTGTTTTTGTGCTATAAATACTGTAAAGTTGTTTGTAGTTCAAACCAGAACTAGCTGTTTGCTCCATATGGAACAATTAGTGAGACATTATGTTCTTTCTATATCATCCAACGACTCTTCCAACTGCAATGTACTAAACAAAAACAGACATGCACATTTCATCCATCTATCCATTCTCAATTCCACTTATCCTGTACAGGGTCACGGGGTGCTGGAGCTTATCCCAGCTGACTTATAAAGGCGGACCTCACCCTGAACTGGTCACCAGTGAGTCGCAAGGCACATATAGACACGGACAACCGTGCACACCATGACTGAATAGGAACTGAACCCACGCTGCCCGCACCCAAGCCAGGTGAATGCACCACTACACCATCAATGACTTTGCACATTTTAATAAAAAATAAAAAATGCTAACATTTTCTATGCCGGTAAACCAACTACAGCAAATTTTAAGTTATCACTGAACCGCAGCAATATAACACTCTAGCAGCCAATTGCATGGTAAGGCAAGTATTCATGGAGCGCAATCAATACTTCTAAATAGCACTGAAAGGCAAATTCCATCAAGTCATCCATCCATCTATCTACTCTCTGTACTGCTTATCCATACTAGGGTCGCGGGTGTGCTTGATCCTATTCCAGCTGACTTTAGGCGAGAGGCGGGACACACACTAGATCAGTCACCAGGCAATCGCAGGGCACATAGAGACACACGACTATTCATACTCACATTCACACACAAACATTCACACCTACGGACAGTTTGAAAAATCTCAAATGTCATGGTTGCTGTTGCTTCTATTAAAACCAATACAACCTTGAGCTGACCTAAAACACCTTGGAGGGACACTATGATTGTAAAGGCGTTGAAATCAAAATGTAGGGAAGGGGAGTTTAAGTGGAGAAGAACTAAACTCCAAATTGACTATGGCCACTACAGACAAAGTCTTTGTAATTTTAACTAAGAGTTAGTCAGGGCTAGACATAAATTTTTTTCTGAACTCATTAGTAAGAAACTCAACAATACTCACACTCTTTGCTGTGGTTGACAAGCTCACATACCCCCCTAATCAGATTGCTCCAGAACTCCTCACAACAACAGATAAATGCAATGAAATTGCTTACTATTTTAGTGGAAACAATACAATCCATCAGGTCAAATGGCACAAATCAGGAAAATTACAAAACAATGCAACACCTAAAACCATCAAGGAAAAACTATTACCATGCCAGAACTTGACACACATGACAAAAAAAAAAACTGTAGAAACCATCAACTATCTGTCTTGACTCAATACCATCTGACTTTTTCAAAACTATTGCTAAGTCTCTGCTAGCCGTTCTGCACTTCAGTCAGGCGAGTTTCCTAAAGCTCTTAAAGTAGCTGCTGTTAAGCCACATCTAAAAAAAGACAACGCTGGGTTCCATTTTAGCAATCTATAGACTAGGGTTGGGCATCGAGAATCGAGAATCGATTAGAACCGGGACTCACGTTCCGGTTCTCTCGGAACCGTTAAAATTTAAAAATTTCGTCCTCCAGCCGTGAAGAAGAAGTGGCGAAAAGCAACGAAGAAGTGCCGTAAACCAACGAAGAAGAACGGGCACGTTGACGTGCTTGTGCCCAACGGCGGCGGCGAGCAAAAGTGTGAACAGTCGCCTCAGTGCAACACTTGGAATAAGATTATATTGTGCAAAGGAGTTTTTCCCAATGTGTAGCATCTGACGCGCTCCGAGCCTCAGCCTACACCGCGCGGAGCTTCAGTGAAGTCAACTGTCAGTCAATTGGGTGAGTGAAACAATAAAATACATCTATGCCAACATTGAGACAGGTAACAAGGTAAACGCTTGCTTTCATTTTTGCACTGATGGTTTTTCACGTTTATTTTAGTCTTCAAACCAACGTAAGCGTGATGACAAAAAAAAAACTTAACATTGCTTCACTGTAGCAACTTTACATCACAATGAATTGGGACAAAATTCACATAAACGTCTCACAGTATTGCAAACACTAACCTTGTGCCTCACCAGTGGGTAGGGAAAGGAATTAGCGTTTTATAGCATTTGGTTCCATCCATTAAAAAAAAAAAAATAATAATAAATGAATCAAAAACAATCATTGGTGCCGTGTGAAGTTACTTTTCGTGCCAAAATGCTGAGTTCAGGTGCATACCCTTCAAAATAGAAGGCTACAAGCTTAAAACAGGAAGTTAAGTTAAAACTTGCACATATAAACCATTTCAGAATCAGAATCAGAATCATCTTTATTTGCCAAGTATGTCCAAAACACACAAGGAATTTGTCTCCGGTAGTTGGAGCCGCTCTGGTAAAACAGACAGTCAATTTACAGAACACTTTGGAGACATAAAGACATTGCATCTTTTTGCACAATTGTTTTTTGTCAGAGTCCTCTAGCACTTAGAGCAGTTCGAGTGACTAATATTGCAATAGTCCGGTGCAATGACCATTGTGCAAAGGGCGCTGAGACTTCAAGGAGTGTATGCGGTTTAAAGTGACGAGTAGTGCGATCATCTGGGACAATAATGGTTGTGAAAATGTTACAGATACTCCTCAATCAGTGTGCAAATGGAGCAGATGCTACTCTGGCATGAGTGGCCAGTATATGCAAATAGTGCAGCATGGCGAGACAACTACAGTGAGTGCACGAGTAATACATAATTGGCCCCACAGAAATGTGACAACGAACTCAAGTCAAAAACTTTCCAGCTTGTTGTAATGGAATTATAGGTTAGGTGTTTAAGAGGTTGATCGCAAGAGGGAAGAAGCTGTTGGAATGTCTACTAGTTCTAGTTTGCGTTGATCGGTAGCGCCTACCTGAGGGAAGGAGCTGGAAGAGCTGGTGACCAGGGTGCAGACGGTCCGAGAGGATTTTGCACGCCCTTGTCTTAGTTCTGGCAGCGTGCAAGTCCTCAATGGTGGGTAGGGGGGTACCGACAATCCTTTCAGCAGTTTTGATTGTCCGCTGCAGTCGGAGTTTGTCCTTTTTTGTAGCAGCACCAAACCAGACTGTGATGGAAGAACACAGGACTGATTCGATGACCGCTGTGTAGAACTGTCTCAGCAGCTCCGGTGGCAGGCAGTGCTTTCTCAGAAGCCGCAGGAAGTACATCCTCTGCTGGGCCTTTTTGAGGACGGAGTTGATGTTGGTCGCCCACTTCAGGTCCTGAGAGATTGTAATTCCCAGGAACTTGAAGGTCTCGACGGTTGACATGAGGGGCAGCTGTGGCGAAGGATGCCTCCTGAAGTCCACGATCATCTCTACAGTCTTGAGTGTGTTCAGCTCCAGGTTGTGTCGGCCGCACCACAGCTCCAGCCGCTCCGCTTCCTGTCGATACGCAGACTCGTCACCGTCCTTGATGAGGCCGATGACAGTGGTGTCATCTGCAAACTTCAGGAGCTTGACAGTCGGGTTCGCTGAGGTGCAGTCGTTCGTGTAGAGAGAGAAGAGCAGCGGAGAGAGGACACAACCTTGGGGCGCCCCAGTGCTGATGCTGCTTGTGGATGAGGTGGTCTCCCCCAGCCTGACCTGCTGTGTCCTGCCCGTCAGAAAGCTGTAAATCCACTGGCAGATGGCAGGTGAGACGCTGAGCTGGAGAAGCTTGGTTGAAAGGAGTTCAGGGATGATGGTGTTGAACGCTGAGCTGAAGTCCACGACCAGGATCCTCGCGTAGGTCCCTGCACTGTTGAGGTGTTCTAGGATGAAGTGCAGTCCCATGTTGACTGCATCATCCGCAGACCTGTTCGCTTGGTAGGCAAACTGCAGGGGGTCCAGCAGGGGACCTGTGACACTCTTGAGGTGGTCCAGCACAAGACGTTCAAAGGACTTCATGACCACAGATGTCAAAGCGACAGGCCTATAGTCATTCAGACCAGAGATTGCAGGTTTCTTGGGGACTGGAATGATGGTGGAGCGTTTGAAACAGGATGGAACTTCGCACATTTCCAAAGATCTGTTGAAGATCTGAGTGAAGACTGGAGCGAGCTGGTCCGCGCAGACTTTGAGGCAGGATGGGGACACATGGTCCGGTCCTGCCGCTTTGTTAATCTTCTGTTGTTTGAAGATGCGTCTCACATCCTGTTCATGGATGGTTAACGCAGAAGTCAGAGGTGTGGTTGTGGTCGCGGGTGCGGCCGGATGGGTGTGTGGTGTGAAACTGTCCTTTTCAAATCTGCAGTAAAAGGTATTCAAGTCGTTGGCTAGTGTGCTATTGTTCTCAGCTTGGGGGGATCATCCCTTGTAATTAGTCAGCGATTGGAATGCATGCCAGACTGATTTAGGGTCGTTCGCGCTAAACTGTTTTTCCAACTTTGCTGCATAGATCCTCTTTGCAATGTTAATTTCTTTAGTAAGCTGGTTTCTAGCTCGATTATACAGGCGTTATGAAACAGAATACAAATACAAAAATAACTATTTTAACAATGCTGTCAGTGAAGTCATCTCTCAGTCAACTGGGTGAGTGAAACAATAAAATAGTTAAAACAGTTAAAACAACTATTTTAACAATGCTATATTTAACTTCTCACTGAAATTAATTAATGAATATGAAGTCAGTTGGGTTAGTTCCACACACATTCCCTTTTAGTTCATAGGTTTGATATTGATACTGGTTATAAAGAACCTCAAGTTCATTTTAGTCTATGCTGCAGGCTGCTAAGAAAATGGATATTCAACATTTGGACACCCTTTATTTAAACCATGCAAACTTTTTTGACCCAGCCCCCGAAAAGAATCAGAATCGAGAATCGTTTAGAAAGGAATTGAACCGGAACCAGAACCGGAATTGCTTAAATTCAAACGATGCCCAACCCTACTACAGACCAATCTCATACCTCCCTTTTATGGCCAACTTTGTCGAGAAAACGGTTTTTAATCAACTCTGTAATTTCTTGAACTTAAATAGACTTTTCAATTACAAATCATGTTTCTGACTTCATCACAGTAAAGAATCAGCTCTTATCCATCCATCCATCCATTTTCTGAACCACTTTATCCTCACAAGGCTTGTGGGCGTGCTGGAGCCTATCCCAGCTATCTTCGGGCGAGAGGCGGGGCACACCCTGAACTGGTCACCAACCAATAGCTCTTATCGAAGTGCTAAATATTAGGTTAAACTCAGACAAGGTGTCTTATCTTGTTGGATCTCAGTGCCATTTTTATACAGTAGATCACAAAATACTGTTGAACAGGTTGGAAACATGGGTAAGACTCAATGGAACAATCCTTAAATGGTTCAGGTCCTACCTGTAGTTATTTCGTAACCATTGGAAGTTTTCAATCCCGTTGAATGGCAATGACATATGGGGTCCCTCAAGGGTTAGTTCTTGGACCCCTTTTGTTCAGCCTGTATTTGCTACCCTTGGGTCAAATTCTTCAGAACTATCATAACTATGCAGATAACACACAGTTATATCTAGCAGTTTCTCCAGATGACTACAGTTCAATTGAGGTCACAGTCTAAAACAAATAACTGGATGGACCATAATTGACCATTCCTTCAATTAAAACACAGCAATACTGAGATGACTGTTTTGGCAGTAAAGAAAAGAGGATTGCTGCTCGTAAATACTTGAAGTCACCTCTTCAAAAACCAAAGACCAAGTCTGAAACCTTGGTGGGCAGATATATTCTGATCTGACTTTTAGCATTCATATAAAATCAATCTTCTACAAGCTAAAGAACATATCCAGAGTGAAAAAACGGGTTCTATGTTCCAAGCAGACCAAGAGACGATAATGCATGCTTTTACCTCAAGTTTTTTATTTATTTTTATCTCCTTGACTATTGCAATGTTTTTCTGACTGGACTCCCCCTAAAGTGCATAAAACAGCTGCAGCTCATTCAGAACACTGCAGCTTGGGTTCTGACCAGAACAAAGAGCTCAGAGCATATTAATGCAATTCTAAAGTCTCCGCACTGGCTCCCAGTCAGCTATAGAATATATTTTAAAGTTCTGCTACTGGTCCATAAATAACTAAATGGTTTGAATACATTAAAGGAATCTTGAGATCTACAGACTCAAGTCAAACAGTAGAACATGTAGAGTAGTAGCAGAGCATTTGTCTGTTATGCTGCACACAAATGGAATAATAATGATATCAGCCCCAAGTGTGAATGTTTTAAATCTGGGTTTAAAAACTATTCTTTTTTTCTTATGCTTGTGGTTAAGCATTTTTGAGCATTTCCATTTTTAAAATGATCTTTCTTGCACTGTACATTTTTATTAATTTTAGTAAGCTTTGTGTTATTTTTCTGTACTTTGTTTTTAAATGTCTTTTGCTCTTTGTTTTTAAATGCTTTTCATCATGTAAAGCACACTTACCTTGTGTATGAAATGCGCTACAAAAATAAATTTGCCTTGCCTTGACTTAACCTCGGCCACCATGCATGTTTTTGGAATGTGGGAGGACACTAGAGTACCCAAAGAAAACACACGCATGCACATGGAGAACAGGCAAACTCCACACAGGAAGGCCAAAACCCGGATTTAAACCCACAACCTAAGAACTGTGAGGCGGATGTGCTAACCAGTCCCCACCGTGCCGCCCCCCTCAAGTCATACAATTTGGTATTCAACCTACATTAAGGTCGAAGCATGTCTGTAGTCAAGAAAGCCATCACCATATATTGTGGGACTTCAGGTCAGTGAGCATCTAAAGGAGTTTTAAATCCTATTTTTCTTCATTTACTTTTTTTTCTTTTCTGATGCTATAACACGGAAGGGAACTTGTGATGGAAAAGAGGAGAACTATAATGAAGACCATAGAACTCGACACGGACTTGCATTTCGTCATGCAGGACTCTGTCCCGGCCACTGAGTACAATATTGCTATGCTATACAGTATACAAAAGAACAGAACGTAAACCAGAATGTGAGTTGCATTTAATCTTCAAGGCAGTTATCAGTTTTTGTGTCGTTTTCTTATGCAAATAAAATGCATGGTCAGTCATTCACTATACGCATCTCTGTCAAGGATTATCATGCAGGACAACATGGCAAACGAATGATTTTTTACATTAATATATGCATCAAAATTTGTATTTATATTTTGTAGAGTGTTTTTTGTGGCAGTACAAGAGTGACACCAAATACGACTAACTAATTACATGTTTTTGTTAAATATTGAATTGACAAAATTACTTATATTAACCTTTATAGGGTTTAATGTATTCTTTTCTTGTGTATTCCTTTATTGTTCCATAACTCTGGTGTAACTTCTATAAATGTGCAGCCTTGCTAAAAGCAGCATGCCATTGTTTGTCTTATCCAAGGACATTCCCAAGTGAGATACGACAGCTGGCTGGGTCGCTGGTGTGAATCTTCTCTCATGGAAAGTTACGAAAAGAACTCCCTTCTTAAAACGGTGTTTTTGACCTCTCGGGCTTCAGAGGGAGAGAGAGAAGCCTTGCTGCTGGCTGAATGCTTCCGTCCTCCATCCTCCCCTCCCCTTACCTTGCACTTTCTCCACTCTCCCATTATCTTTTTGTAAATAGCTGTAAATAGCTCTTTGTAATAAAAGCCCACAAGGACAAGAATGATGTCTTAATTATTCTGCAAAAGAGGAATGTCCACCACAAAAGTGACGACAAGGAGGGATCCTAGGATTGATTGCCGATCCAGGGGTCCCGGGAGTAATTGATCATCCGGGACCAAAGTACAAGTCATTTGGCGAAAAAAAAGATGATTCTGATTTAAAACTGCCTGCCCAATTCAATTTGGTGTTATGATGGCGATGCTTTGACCTTGGAAAAAATTACTTCAATTAATAATTGCGTCCAATGGGAAAAACATTTGAAAATTGACCTGCATCTTGGAGTGCATAGTGTTCGATTTTGGAAGTTTCATTTTATATTATGAGAGTTTCTTTTTTTTTTTTTTTTTAAGATTAATTGTACAATTGAAACACTACTTTATATTAGATATAAAATCCATATTGGAAAAACACAAAACAGAATAATAGCTTAACCTTCCTTGATACAAAATTGCAACTGCTATTATAACACATCAAGGCATGTACAAACCAAAATTTGCCTAGCATTTGCACAGTAAATTTCAACATATAAGAATCTTACGTGTATTATTACTGAGGGTTTTACAGGCAGGTTTCATAGGCAGCCCTGGTGTTTATGTTCAGTGGTGACAGTAGTTTTCCTTTTTGACATCCGCCCAACACGAAGTCCTCTCGACACCCATTTAGAGGATGTTACATCACAACTAATCTGCTGCACATCTATATATAAAACCATTATGTGTGAAAGAGAGAGTGGGACGTTGGCACGACAGCTGTTCCGAGGACAAGCTCTGATCCATCTATCTTCGGATTGGATGCAGAGGGATGATGGAATGTGATGAGTACTCACAATCTTCTGCATGTTTTGCTACATCCCAAAGCTAGCAGCTAGGAATAAATTAAATACAATTTTGTGTACTGCCTGTTGAGGAAATCTAGTATCAACATGAACCACATTTCCTATTGTCAGGAGGGATAAGGGGTATGACACTCATGTAGAAGCTTTACTTCCTGCACTGGTAAGCTTGCAAACACCATGTTGAAGCTTTACTTCCTGGACTGGTAAGCCTGCAATCACCCAGGCAGTACAAAACCTTTTGAGATGAAGCTGTTCAGATAGAACTGCCTTTAATTAATGAATTAATTGTTCGACTAACAGAGTTGCAGTCCTCGTGCTTCAAGAAAAGACCAGTCTAACAGTAGTGTTAGACATTAAAGTAAGGAGATGTTTGGTGCTTCAAGACATTTGGCTGACCCTGAGTTCGCCGAAGGGTAAAGTACGTTTCCTTAAGAGACTGGATATCAGGCACGGTGATAAGTATCACAGGATAAAAGGTGTGTGTGTGTGTGTGAGGGAGAGAGAGAGAGAGAGAGAGAGAGAGAGTGCATGCATGCGTGCATGCGAGATGTACAGATAACACATAACAGAAGGTCCTTTGAGTGAGTTCATTTTTAAGCAAATAAGGCAGACAGATGAGGAGGAAGTGGATTGGGATGTCATGTATATAACTCAAGAAGAAAACTGACTCCATTCATTCATTCACTCACTCATATGGACGTTCACTGCCAGCCCTCCCAGTTAAAGATGACAAAGATGTTATGGGATCAGTTAAAATTCATATTTGCATTGTGTATACATTATGATATACATGCATGTAACTTCCAGCAAGTTTTCAACCATAGTTTAGCTAAAAAATAGGTTTTATGACGCATATAGAGCCCTCCCCGAACATACCCGAAGCTCAATACACCGGGATGTGGTTACTCTATCCACCACAAGGGCTACCAGAAGTGACGCTGCAATTGACAAACATAGCGCGCTATACTCTATACAAAATGGCGAGCAACGTGTTGGAATGAGGAGGAGGAGGAGGATTTCTACGTACAGGAGCACCCAACTGAACTTGGCATCATCAAACCTTCCATGTTTGAGCCGATCAGGTCGAAAACTAACAGTGACGATGACAAACAGCCAAGTAGCAGCTGTACAACAGAAAAAGAGAGTGGCCAGTGGGTCGATGTGACGGTATGTCAAAAGCATGTCTTTTTTGTACAGTCATGGCTAGAAATAGGCGGCACGGTGGCCGACTGGTTAGAGCGTCAGCCTCACAGTTCTGAGGACCGGGGTTCAATCCCCGGCCCCGCCTATGTGGAGTTTGCATGTTGTCCCCGTGCCTGCGTGGGTTTTCTCCGGGCACTCCAGTTTCCTCACACATCCCAGTAACATGCATAAATTGGAGACTCTAAATTGCCCGTTGGTGTGAATGTGAGTGTGAATGATTGTTTGTTTGTATGTGCCCTGCGATTGGCTGGAAACCAGTTCAGGGTGTGCCCCACCTCCTGCCCAATGATAGCTGGGATATGCTCCAGCACGCCCGCGACCCTAGTGAGGAGAAGTGGCTCAGACAATGGATGGATGGCTGGCTAGAAATAATTGCACGCCAAGGACGACTATACGCATTATATTTTCATATATGTTTCTGTGACATGGCACAAGCTTTTACATAGTATGCAGTGTTACTATATATTGTGTCGCTCGAGTAGCGTTATAACACGCCGCACAGAAAGTCTGTTGGCTTGTAGGCAAAGGTACACAGTACTGAAAAGTACTGGGTGGGTCTTTTTTTCCTACTCCCCAGTGCATCAGAATCATCTTTATTTGCCAAGTATGTCCAAAACACACAAGGAATTTGTCTCCGGTAGTTGGAGCCGCTCTAGTACAACAAACAGTCAATTTACAGAACACTTTGGGGACATAAAGACATTGACAAAAAACAATTGTGCAAAAAGATGCAGAGTCCTCTAGCACTTAGAGCAGTTCGAACGACTAATATTGCAATGACCATTGTGCAAAAGGCGCTGAGACTTCAAGGAGTGTATGCGGTTTAAAGTGACGAGTAGTGCGATCATCTGGGACAATGTCGGTTGTGCAAATGTTACAGATACTCCTCAATCAGTGTGCAAATGGAGCAGATGCTACTCTGGCATGAGTGGCCAGTATATGCAAATAGTGCAGCATGGCGAGACAACTACAGTGAGTGCACGAGTAATACATAATTGGCCCCACAGAAATGTGACAACGAACTCAAGTCAAAAAATTTCCAGCTTGTTGTAATGGAATTATAGGTTAGGTGTTTAAGAAGTTGATCGCAAGAGGGAAGAAGCTGTTGGAATGTCTACTAGTTCTAGTTTGCGTTGATCGGTAGCGCCTACCTGAGGGAAGGAGCTGGAAGAGCTGGTGACCGGGGTGCAGACGGTCCGAGAGGATTTTGCACGCCCTTGTCTTAGTTCTGGCAGCGTGCAAGTCCTCAATGGTGGGTAGGGGGGTACCGACAATCCTTTCAGCAGTTTTGATTGTCCGTTGCAGTCGGAGTTTGTCCTTTTTTGTAGCAGCACCAAACCAGACTGTGATGGAAGAACACAGGACCGATTCGATGACCGCTGTGTAGAACTGTCTCAGCAGCTCCGGTGGCAGGCCGTGCTTTCTCAGAAGCCGCAGGAAGTACATCCTCTGCTGGGCCTTTTTGAGGACGGAGTTGATGTTGTTCGCCCACTTCAGGTCCTGAGAGATTGTAATTCCCAGGAACTTGAAGGTCTCGACGGTTGACACAAGGCAGCTGGACAACGTGAGGGGCAGCTGTGGCGAAGGATGCCTCCTGAAGTCCACGATCATCTCTACCGTCTTGAGCGTGTTCAGCTCCAGGTTGTGTCGCCCGCACCACAGCTCCAGCCGCTCCGCTTCCTGTCGATATGCAGACTCGTCACCGTCCTTGATGAGGCCGATGACAGTGGTGTCATCTGCAAACTTCAGGAGCTTGACAGTCGGGTTCGCTGAGGTGCAGTCGTTCGTGTAGAGAGAGAAGAGCAGCGGAGAGAGGACACAACCTTGGGGCGCCCCAGTGCTGATGCTGCGTGTGGATGAGGTGGCCTCCCCCAGCCTGACCTGCTGTGTCCTGCCCGTCAGAAAGCTGTAAATCCACTGGCAGATGGCAGGTGAGACGCTGAGCTGGAGAAGCTTGGTTGAAAGGAGTTCAGGGATGATGGTGTTGAACGCTGAGCTGAAGTCCACGAACAGGATCCTCGCGTAGGTCCCTGCACTGTTGAGGTGTTCTAGGATGAAGTGCAGTCCCATGTTGACTGCATCATCCGCAGACCTGTTCGCTTGTTAGGCAAACTGCAGGGGGTCCAGCAGGGGACCTGTGACACTCTTGAGGTGGTCCAGCACGAGACGTTCAAAGGACTTCATGACCACAGATGTCAAAGCGACAGGCCTGTAGTCATTCAGACTAGAGATTGCAGGTTTCTTGGGGACTGGAATGATGGTGGAGCGTTTGAAGCAGGATGGAACTTCGCACATTTCCAAAGATCTGTTAAAGATCTGAGTGAAGACTGGAGCGAGCTGGTCCGCGCAGACTTTGAGGCAGGATGGGGACACATGGTCCGGTCCTGTTGCTTTGTTAATCTTCTGTTGTTTGAAGATGCGTCTCACATCCTGTTCATGGATGGTTAACGCAGAAGTCAGAGGTGTGGTTGTGGTCGCGGGTGCGGCCGGGTGGGTGTGTGGAGTGAAACTGTCCTTTTCAAATCTGCAATAGAAGGTATTCAAGTCGTTGGCTAATGTGCTATTGTTCTCAGCTTGGGGGGATCGTCGCTTGTAATTAGTCAGCGATTGGAATGCACGCCAGACTGATTTCGAGTCGTTCGCGCTAAACTGTTTTTCCAACTTTGCTGCATAGATCCTCTTTGCAATGTTAATTTCTTTAGTAAGCTGGTTTCTAGCTCGATTATACAGGGCCATGTCCCCGCTCTGATATGCATCTTCCTTAGCTTGGCGAAGCTGCTTAAGTTTAGCAGTGAACCACGGCTTGTTGTTGTTGAATGTCCGAAATGATTTTGTTGGTACACAAACCTCTTCACAGAAACTGATATAGGATGTGACAGTGTCCGTATATTCATCCAGGCTGCCAGCTGAATTTTCAAAGACACTCCAGTCTGTGCAGTCTAAACAGCTTTGAAGTTCCATCTTTGCTTCATTGGTCCACTTTTTGACTGTTTTCACTGTAGGCTTCGCACATTTAAGTTCTTGCTTGTACGTCGGTATTAAGTGAATTAAGCAGTGATCAGACGAGCCCAGGGCTGCACGAGGTATAGCACGGTATGTGTTTTTTACCGTAGTGTAGCAGTGGTCTAAAGTATTATTTTCCCTGGTAGGACAGTCGATGTGCTGCTTGTATTTAGGGAGTTCGTGGTTGAGTTTAGCTTTGTTAAAGTCCCCGAGAATAATGAGGGGTGAGTCAGGGTGTTTTTTTTCAATTTCGTTGACTTGTTCGGCGAGCGTTAGCAATGCATAGTAACCATAACAGAGTCGTAGGTATATACAAGGAAATCCTCTCCTCTTGTCTGCGCCGCTTCACTGCTGCACCGTGGCGGCTGCGAGATTCAGTTCTGTTGCTGGCGGTTGAGGTCCCGATGGCCGTAGGAAAAATAGTTTGCAACGCAGCTGGTTTCAGCCTCTACCTCTGTATCCAATGCTTTCTGCTAAATCTTCCTCAAAACACGCCGGCTCGAAGAGATCAGCACAGTTTGGAATGCTTGCTAGGCACCCATAGCTGGCCATGTTTCTTCCCCTGTCAAGTGACTTTCCCTATCCACTGGTCATGTATTCCTTTTTCACTTGGAAAGCCAAAAAATTAAAACTCTTGCCACTGCCTGAACCATTTGTACAACCAAATGCCAAACAATAAACCATCGTGACATCATTAAATCATGAGACAACAAATACACAAGGACCGGAACAACAGCATGGAACAATAGCACACAACGCCGAATGAACAGGCTGTTTGGCTCATGTGACGTCACAGCGCCGGAAAGAGACGAAGACCGGAAGGCGCTGGACGCAAAAAGCAGAAGGCGCAGTCTGCATCATATTTATCGATTTAACCGCTGTATATCTGCTATATAATCACTTTGAAATGACAGATGTGGTTTGTAAAGGGGTTCTAGAGTTATCAAGAAAAACTTTTAAATCTTTGTCCTCTGACCTCTAACATGGCTATTTGAATGATATAGCCGTCAATGGCAGTGAATGAGTCAATGGCAACAACATCAGCTACACCTACAAACAAAGGAAACTTCTTTGATCGATCCTGGAGGATATTACTAATCAATTAGTTTCAATGGAAGAGGAGAATGTTTTGAACTGTTTCAGTCTGTTTTTTTAGCAGAATATTGTGTGGAGTTGCTATCGATCAGGTCTGTGAACTTAGCTCAACAAGAATGTTTAAGAATGTTTATTGTATTGTTTTGTCACTACTATTATTATAGTTATTTAACATTATCTTACACTTTTATAACAGTTTTATAACAAAGATGAAATGCCACGCAACATAAACAACACCTACATGCAATAAAACAAATCGATGATGTAAGATGTCGGGGAAATGCCATGTTTTGATCCTGGGGCAGAGGGAGAACTTTCATCATTTCCTAGAGTTTAGGATTAGGTAAAGGTAGGTGACTCATGCTATTCGCAATTTTATTCAGAATTGCACCAACATTAAATGGGATCTTGGTCGTAATTTTCTTGCATTATGCTGCAAACAAACTATGGCGAACAAAACAGTACTGGACCACCTTTCACCCTCACGTTTTTACATCTGGCAGAGGTAATGCTCAGTTTTGACTCTGCAAAATAAGTATTTTACAGCATAACCTCGTTATTTGGCAGTAATAAGAAGTTTTGCATTACTTCCCGTTTGTGCTGCGCAGCAGTCAATAGAATTACATAGCTCTCACGCACTTAACTGTATATGGTAAATCCATCTAAAATGGACTAAAATAGATAGACAGAAAATCATTGAAAGAAATGTTCTTATTCTGACAGAAACCGTGATGAACCTTAAAACAACAAAATAAATTGTACTCTCTGAAATGTTGCTCTATGTTGACATCATGTGCAGCATAACTAGCTACATCCTGTGTCTATCTATATACAGTATATGTCTCCAGATGTGTGCAGCTGTCTGTGGAAAGGAGAGCAGTGTGTGAATGGGACAGGAAATTATGTCAGGCGTTCTCAAGGAGATTCTGTTTTTGTTCTGGGAACACAATCGCCGAGTCACGTGGGTAGTGACACTAACACACATTATAAAACAAACAGCCGTGATGTATTTAAAAATAACTGTCATAACTAAAAATGACTGTCAACAGTACATACTGCATCTGTCATGAGAGTTTTCATGGTCTGCTAGTCTCAAGAAATGAGCAGTAAGATAGAGGGAGTGTGAGGAGAGTGTGTGCGCGCGCTATCAAATCAGTGCCTTCAAGCATAAGCAGTAGTTAAGCCAATTTGGTAAAGCAGATGAGCTCAGTTTTGTGGAGCTCAAGAAGTCAAGGTCAAGTTGTCACAATGAAGCGGAATGCTGACTAGACAACAGCACCATATAATATTTTCTAAATATTTATTTTACATTAGTGTGAATGTGACTGGTTGTTTGTCTATATGTGCCCTGCGATTGGCCTGCGACCAGTTCAGGGTGTGCCTTGCCTCTCGGCCAAAGTCAGATAGGATAGGCTCCAGCACACTCGCGACCCTAGTAAGGATAAGCGGTACAGAGAATGGCTGGATGGTTACTCATGTGCAAAAAGAACCACATTAACAACAGATACACTTTTTTTGCTCTGCTTTCAAAAGTGGCTAGGAGGTTAGCGTGTATTATTTGAACAACATTAATTGATAGGAAAAACAAACCTTTCACTTAAATACTGTATGTGTTTTTCTATCAGTTCGATGAGATACCACATACAGTGGAACCTCCCAAAATGTATTCCACCAAGGTCATATTTGGTAAAATATGTCTCCAAAGTTGCACAAACCTCAAACCACTGTCATCCTCATGCATGACATCGTGCTAGACTTCAGTTCAGCTGGGATCAATGGATCAACTCATAAAGCAAATGACAACATTACCTCAGGAGTGACTATGCACGCACACACATACACACACAGAGAACACAATGTAGTGTAACTTGACCCCCTGCCAGCATTTGGCCCTGGCAGCAAGGCAACAATCACTTATGTGTTGTTGAGGGACACACAGCCATGTCAGCTTGTGTCTCCCACCAGTGTCAATTTTCACCCCTGATGTATTTGGTACTGCAGCCAACTGCTGCTCTGACGAAAGCTTTCCACATGTACATGCGATTAAAGAAAGATCCCCAACATCACTCCACCACAATGCCTTCAGATTTTGTATACATTTTCACTGGGTCTTAAGTGAATACCTAAACCATAGGGGACGCTATAATGCCTCATGACCATTGCAGCCAAACAGAAGAAATTAATGTGCGGAAAGGCACAATAAGAACAATGGCAAATTGTGGAAAGGGGGAATCATTCACTGTTTTGTAAAGTACCCATGCCATAGTTTTACAAAAATATGTTTTCCAGACTTACAATGCATGTTGTATGCATATGAAAAGCCAAAAAGCAAATACAAATTATTTCCATGGTCATGGTATGAACAAGCCTTACTCTTTTTCTATAGCATCTTTCAATTTACATTTAAACCTTTAAAATTAAAACTGAAGTCAGAGCTTATTTCAAATCAACTCCACAGTCTCTCTTCAATTATGTTCCATCCGTAGTCTTGTCCCCGTTTTACTCGCACCCAACCCTGGCCCTGCCTCACTGCTCACTCTGATCTGCTGATTTGAATTTTCAAACAGTTACCAGTCGCCCCTCACTTTTTATTTTTTTATTTTACACCCAGACATGTATAATCATCCCTTGCACTTCCTCTTTCCATCCTTCCTTCTTTCAGGACAACCAGATGGTGAGACAGCAGCTGAACCGCAAACAGAGAAGGCAAGGGAGTATGACGTGATACCACACAAACACTCACACAAACTGACTCTTAGGGTTTAACACTTTCTTTGTCCTCCTTGGGATCTGATAGTGTCTATCCACCTTTCAGTGACAAGACAGACAGAAACACGGACAGACACACCTGAACTGTTTGCCCGTGCGTGCACATGCCATTGCGGTCAGTTTAACTCGAGAGCGTGATTCACTGCCCTAAGGCAGCCTGACAATCAAACCCAAGCAATTTCAAAGGAGGTTTTGAAGCATGACCTCACCACAGCCTTGAGATTGTAGAAGAACTAGGTCATCCCTGACCAAGGTTATTTGAGGAAAATACAACCCCTATTCCAATGAAGTTTGAATGTTGTGTTAAACATAAATGAAAACAGAATACAATGATTTGCAAATCATGTTCAACCTATATTTAATTGAATACACTACAAAGACAAGATATTTAATGTTCAAACTGATAAGCTTTATTGGTTTTAGCAAATAATCATTAACTTTGAATTTTTTGGCTGCAACACGTTCCAAAAAAGCTGGGAGAGGTGGCAAAAAAGACTGAGAAAGTTGAGGAATGCTCATCAAACACCTGTTTGGAACATCACACAGGTGAACAGGCTAATTGGGAACAGGTGGGTGCCATGATTGGGTATAAAAGGAGCTTCCCTGAATTGCGCAATCATTCACAAGCAAAGATGGGGCGAGGTCCACCTCTTTGTGAACAAGTGCGTGAGAAAATAGTCGAACAGTTTAAGGACAATGTTCTTCAACGTACAATTGCAATGAATTTAGGGATTTCAATATCTACGGTCCATAATATCATCAAAAGGTTCCGAGAAACTGGAGAAATCACTGCATGTAAGCGGCAAGGCCGAAAACCAACATTGAATGTGACCTTCGATCCCTCAGGCGGCACTGCATCAAGAACCGACATCAATATGTAAAGGATATCACCACATGGGCTCAGGAACACTTCAGGAAACCAATGTCAGTAAATACAGTTCGGCGCTACATCCGTAAGTGCAACTTGAAACTCTACTATGCAAAGCAAAAGCCATTTATCAACAACACCCAGAAACGACGCCGGCTTCTCTGGGCCCGAGCTCATCTAAGATGGACTGGTGCAAAGTGGAAAAGTGATCTGTGGTCCGACGATTCCACATTTCAAATTGTTTTTGGAAATTGTGGACGTCGTGTCCTCCGGGCCAAAGAGGAAAAGAACTATCTGGACTGTTATGGACGCAAAGTTCAAAAGCCAGCATCTGTGATGGTATGTGGCTGTGTTCGTGCCAATGGGATGGTTAACTCACACATCTGTGAAGGCAGCATTAATTCTGAAAGGTACATACAGGTTTTGGAGAAGCCTATGCTGCCATCCAAGCAACATCTTTTTCATGGACGCCCCTGCTTATTTCAGCAAGACAATGCCAAACCACATTCTGGCAGCCTGGCTTCTTAGTAAAAGAGTGTGGGTACTAGACTGGCCTACCTGCAGTCCAGACCTGTCTCCTGTGGTGCATTATGAAGCGTAAAATACGACAACAGCGACCCCGAACTGTTGAACAGCTGAAGCTGTACATCAAGCAATAATGGGAAAGAATTCCACCTACAAAGCTTCAACAATTAATGTCCTCAATTCCCAAACGTTTATTTAATGTTGTTAAAAGAAAAGGTGATGTAACACAGTGGTAAACATGACCCTGTCCCAACTTTTTTGGACCGTGTTGCAGCCATAAAATTCTAAGTTAATGATTATTTGCTCAAAAAAAATAAAGTTTATCAGTTTGAACATTAAATATCTTGTCTTTGTAGTGTATTCAATTAAATATTGGTTGAACATGATTTACAAATCATTGTATTCTGTTTTTATTAACAGAACGTCCCAACTTCATTGGAATTAGGGTTGTACATTATAGTGTGTTAACAAACTTTATCTAATGCGACATGGGTTAACAAGACTCAACTTTTAAGGCCTTGTTTAAGCCAAAAAGGTCATTTGATTCAGCTTGATACTTAATTGTGCACTTCCATTGTTAAAGGTTGTGAAGGGTATCTCATATTGCTGATCTGAACTGGATTACTACCAGGCAATCTTTAGTTAAGGTACCAAAAGCAGTGGTAAAGTCAGGATGGAGTTTGATGGTGGAGCTGTCTTTGGTTGAAATGTCACGTTCCATGATGGAAGGAATTGGGCTATGGGAAGAATGAACAAACGTACATTTTCCCTAACAAAACTAAAATAGCTACATCAACAACAGCCACATCATAACATCTAATCACAAAGCGTGTAGCTCTTTCTTATGTGCCCATAAACGTTTTCTTTCAAGAGAGGGATCTTAACCATTGGGCAGCCGTGGCCCAATGGTTAAGATCATCGCCTGCCACCATGGGGGACCAAGGTTCACAACCCCGACTGGACTATCCGCCAACATCCCCCGGACTCACGGCTGTGGTGTCCTTGAGCAAGACACTGATACCCGAAATGCTCCCCGGGCGATTCTGCTGCCCCCTGCTCCAGTGTGTTCAATTAACGTGTATGTGTTCACTGTGATGGGTAAAATGCAGAGAACGAATTTTGTGTGCATGCATGCATGTTCATGACAATAAAAGGTGATTCTTCTTCTTCAATCATGACAGCTTAATATCCAGTACTACGACAGAGCTTTGAAGCAAAGACTTACTTTGACGTCTTGCTCCAAGGTTCGGATCAGTTCACCGTCCACTTGCCCTGTTTGGGCCACTCGAAGGGAACGCCGCTCCGATTTCCTCAGTCGGTACTGCAGAATGCGGCAGGTCTTGTTTGCCTGTCCATCAAAGACACACTCAGGACCATAATACTTACATAAGAGACAAATATTCAAAATGTTGGAAGCGGATTATGAAGAAATGAACTTCATTCTGATCCAAAGACAAACTAAATGCAATTGAATGTGTTGTAGGCCACAAAAAAACCCTTCAAAACAATAATTTTGTACAACGCAGTAATATGGGTGAATACGGCTTCAAAAAAAGTGCTTCAATGTAACGGACAATCGGCTGTATTGGACAACCCGCCCCGCATGTGTTACTCTGTTCTATCGATCCATCCATCCATTTTCTGAGCCGCTTCTCCTCATCAGGGTCGCGGGCGTGCTGGAGCCTATCCCAGCTATGATCGGGCAGGAGGCGGGGTACACCCTGAACTGGTTGACAGCCAATCGCAGTGTTCTATCCATGTTCCACTGTATATTGTACTTTAAATGCATGTTTTTTCCACAAATCTTGAATCTGAATTTAAGAGCTTAAGCATTACACTTGGTTTTTCAAGGTGCGCACCGCGGGGTAGAACATCGAATGGTGCAGTGATGATGGAAACATGGAGCAAGCTTGCCCATATTTGACACTGGTTGCTAAATGACCGAACAGGAAGCAACCTGGTGCCTGGAATGGAGGTAAAATAGGGCGTAGCCTGTATTTGCCATTGTTACAACAGAAAGACCTGGTGTTACTTCTAATAAGGAGCAGGAGAGTAGCAGCAGCTAAAAAAGGGGAATGGGTCTATCTGATTCTAATACCACAGCAGGATCTGGAGGAGTTCGGGCTCATAAAGACCGCTTTGATGTGTATTTCTGGCTGAGCAGGAAGCAGTTTGCTTTTTACCACGTCACTGTATAAAATTTGCCTCGTTTCCCGTAGCTCGGGACACTGGGACAGCACATTAATAAATTTTTCGTCAATTTTCTTCATGCTGTGTTCAATATACAACTCCACCAAAATCTCTTTCTGTTGTCAATCGGAAATCACTCACCAACTCTTCTATTGGATGCGCGAATTTAGCCCCGGCGGCACATACACAATAAATGGGTTGCTGGAGGCCTCGAAGGCACACTGTGCTGCGCTAAGTTCAGTGTGAAAAGACCTTTAGAGGTTCAACTGTATTTATACGGCTTAAAAACATTCTGCAGCACTCTGTGTTCCACCCATGTGTTTTCAAAGTATGTGAACAAAGAAAATTGGGTTTGGTGAGAGCCTGAGCTCTCATTAAGTAGTGCCTGCCTGCACACACACAGATAGACACAGACACATGCATACACACCTGCTCCAGCTGTTGCCGCAGTTCCTGCAGCTGGTAGACGTCGTCCTCCATGTACATGTCCCTCATCTCCAGCATTTCGGATCGCAACTCTTCCATCTCATCCTGGAAACAGAAAGGAAGACACAGGAGTGATTTATCTATCCGTTTTCTACTGCTTATCCTTTTTAGGGTCACGGGTGAGCTGGAGCCAGTGCCAGTTGATTTTGGGCAATCAGAGGGTACATACAAAGAACCGTTCACACTCACATTCACACCTTTAGGCAATTTTGGCTGGGTTTACATTACATGGTACAACTTTTTACTACAGTATGGGGCAGATGTGCTAACCAAATACTCCACCGTGCAGCCCTTAGTGACTCATTAAGAATAAGTTATCAGTCTAAAATTCTTACTAAGAAATGAAGAAAATCATCATGAGACACGAGCTGCCTTTATAGATGGTTGAATCCGGTTTCCTCCCACATCCCAAAAACATGCGTGGTAGGTTGATTGAAGACTCTAAATTGCCCATAGGTGTGAATGTGAGTGCAGATGGTTGTTTGTTTAAATGTGCTCTGCGATTGGCTGGCAACCAGTTCAGGGTGTACCCCGCCTCCTGCCCGTTGATAGCTGGGATAGGCTCCAGCACTCCCGCGACCCTTGAAGCAGCTCAGAAAATTGATGGATTGGTGGATCTTTTGAGGAACAAAAAAAAGTTTACATAATAGTATGGTAAGATCTATTGATTCTTCATCAGAGCTCAGTGACAGTTCATTGTTTATTTCTTCTTTTCCTTTCGGCTTGTTCCGTTAGGGGTCGCCACAGTGTGTCGTCCTTTTCCATGTAAGCCTACTGTATCTCCTGCATCCTCCTCTCTAACACCAACTGCCCTCAAGTCTTCCCTCACTACATCCATCAACCTTCTCTTTGGTCTTCCTGTACCTCTCTTGCCTCGCAGCTCCAGCCTCATCATCGTTCTACCGATACACTCACTATCTCTCCTCTGGATGTGTCCAAACCATCAAAGTCTAATCTCTCTAACTTTATCTCCAAAACATCTAACATTGGGTGTCTCTCTGATGAGCTCATTTCTAATCCTATCCAACCTGGTCACTCCTAGAGAGAACCTCAACATCTTAATTTCCGCCACCTCCAGCTCTGCTTACTCTTGTCTCTTCAGTGCCGCTGTCTCTAATCCGCACATCATGGCTGGCCTCACCATTGTCTTATATAAACTTTGCCCTTCATCCTAGCAGAGACTCATCTGTCACACAACACACCTGACACCTTCCTCCACCCATTCCAACCTGGTTGGACCCGTTCCTTCACTTCCTTACCACACTCACCATTGCTCTGGACTGTTGATCCCAAGTATTTAAAGTCATCCACCCTCTTTCTCTCTTCTCCCTGTAGCCTCACTCTTCCCCCACCACCCCTCTCATTCATGCACATATATTCTGTCTTACTTTGGCTAATCTTCATTCCTCTCCTTTCCTGTGCATGCCTCCACCTTTCTAAATATTCCTCCACCCGCTCCCTGCTTTCACTGCAGATCATAATGTCATCTGTGAACATAATGGTCAATGGGGATTCGAGCCTAACCTCATCTGTCAGCCTAGCCATCACCACTGCAAACAGGAAGGGGCTAAGGGCTGATCCCTGATGCAGTCCCACCACCAATGTTCTTTAAAATAACCCCTACTCCATTTCTCTTCCCATTAACACCATTGTAAAATAATTTGAACCCTGCCCCTGAACTTCTAGCCTTTCAGCCTATCCACCTGCTCTGAAATATATCAACCTTTCTCCTAATCATCATGTCAACCAACTCTCGAGATTTTCTTGTCATAGTCCCAACATTCAAAGTCTCCACATTCAGTTCTAGGCTCTGTGCTTTCCTCTTCTATTTCTGCCTAAGAACCCGCTTTCTACCTCCATCACAGTAGCTGAATTTCCACTGGCGCCCTGCACGTTAACGGCGCCGGTGGAGGACGTTGTTAACCCGCGTCGCGACTGATCCGGTTTTGAATTCTTTGGATGAACGCTCATATTTGTTTGGCAAAGTTTTAAGCCGGATGCCCATCCTGACACAACCCTCTGCATTTGTCCGGGCTTGGGACCGGCCTACAGTTTTCACTGGCTTGTGCCCACCATAGGGCTTCCTTTGCATTTGCAAATGAACCCACGCGCGCTGTTTTGAAAATGTCCTGCAGTTCTTCTCCAAGTCGGGGGTGTCGCTACGGCTGGTATTGGCTAGGATAACACAGGGTGGAGTTTCCTCTGCATTTTATGGCCAATTTCGGTAGCCGTTTTTACTTTCCGGAACAAGCAACAAAGCAACAACAATGATGCATAGGTGTTCTGTTTTTTTAAAGATGGCAGTATTAATGAACCAAGGGGAAAGCTTAGTACGTCATCACAGCATGTGAGTAAAAGGGACCAATCACGAGATGATCTCTGCGGCATTATGCGCGCAGCAACAATTTGTGCTGTGTGCGCGTCAAGTGTCGTATAGGGGCCGCAGGGACCAATGCGTCAGTCATGTGATGCAATGCGGGCGCTGTCGCCGCGTGAGCGCGGGTGTATAAAGAGGCCTTAAGAACATAGCAAAGGAGATTCCTCCACTGGAAACTAGAAACAGAATATAATGTGACAGAGGATGCTCAAGGCGCACACACTAGTATGATGATGATTCAATAATCTTGTACATGGTAGGAATGAATTATTCATTTCAGTAGAAGAGCATTAATCATATCAGGTCACTGTGAATAAAAGTATGTGCATGGTTCCAACAGGGATTGGGTCACTTGTGTTTGTGGGACACCGTTAAACTAGTAGAGTGATTCCCAGAGTGTGTATGTAGCCAAAAAGAACATGATTTTCTGTGAGAGTAATAGTGCTGTCATCATTTACTACACTGGGAAATGTCGGTCAGCGCCTGCTGAAATCCAACCGTGGCAAAATAAACCTCTGTGTGTGCGTGTATAAAAAGATATCAAGATAGAACAGCTGCGGGCAGGGTGTGTCTGTACTTATAGAGTATGAACATTGAGGTTGAGGAAAGATAGGTCATCACCAATAAAGTATTATCCTGTATGTTAACACTGACCTTGGATTCAAGCCGCTGTTTGTTACAACCTGATCTGACAGCGATAATGTCTAAACGTTGAGATTTTCGATGTTAAATATAGCTAGATCAAATCCAAATACAACTTATTTTGACATTACAACTCCTTGTCCTGCATCCATACAGCAATTACCCGTTAATACAAATATATCTACAGTAAACCCCCACTATTTGTGGGGGATAGCTAGCTTAACCCTGCTGTAAATAGCAAAGCAATGCAAGTGAAATAATTGCCCATATTTATAGTTTAAACCGTAAACATAACACTAACACAATTTTCAACTAATCCCAAAAACATTTTAATATCATTTCAAATTCATCTTACAACATTACCCTTAAAAATAAATGACTTACATATTATTTGATTTGCAAAAAATGCAGTCAAAACTGTGACGTGCGTATGTCATCTCTGCAGCCTGTAAAAATATTATTTCATTTGAGAGGAGACTGAGAGGGTGGCACGGTGGACGACTGGTTAGAGTGTCAGCCTCACAGTTCTGAGGACCCGGGTTCAATCCCCGGCCCCGCCTGTGTGGAGTTTGCATGTTCTCCCCGTGCCTGCGTGGGTTTTCTCCGGGCACTCCAGTTTCCTCCCACATCCCCAAAAAACATGAATTAATTGGAGACTCTAAATTGCCCGTAGGCATGACTGTGAGTGCGAATGGTTGTTTGTTTCTATGTGCCCTGCGATTGGCTGGCAACCAGTTCAGGGTGTACCCCGCCTCCTGCCCGATGACAGCTGGGATAGGCTCCAGCACGCCCGCGACCCTGGTGAGGAGAAGCGGCTCAGAAAATGGATGGATGGATGGAAGGAGACTGAGAGCGGCTAAAAAAAAAAACAACCTACTGCAGCAAAGTGGAGACTGTGGAGTACAATACTGCTGCATCCAGAATTAAGGCACAATAATAGAATAAGCTAACGTTACCGTTTGTGTTTATTTTTGACAATTGGCATTGCATCCTTAAAACTTAAATGGTGGCCTGAGACTTTTTCAAAGTGCTGCAGATCTAAAACTGTAGAGAGGAAATTGCTAGGTTATAAATAAATTAATTAATTAAACCCAAGCAAATGAAAACATACTAACTTATTAGCAGGAGCTTACTATTGAGGGAAGACAGTGAAGTAAAGGCGAAAACAGGAAATGGGAGGTAAAAAAGACAGGAAAGGCGGGAAATAGGAAGGATAAACTGGTAACGGAAAAGGTGGGGCAAACAGAGCATGAAACCCGTGTAGACAGTGAGGCGGAGAAAACACGACCACAGAGAGTGAGGATGTGAGGTCACGGAGCTTGGGAATCACAAGTTAATGTGCTGAGAGAGAAATGTTCCACTGACCCGCTTTTCACAGCTAACTAGGAAGAACAATAGGGACGAGGTTTTCTCTGTCATGTGAGCAGTGAGCAAGTCAAAAGAAGATGAACCAATCAAAGGCCAGATTGCAGTCTCGTGTTCAAAATTAGAGCCTAGTAGCAACATTTGCTCTGAAAACAGTCTTGTGATACACAGTGTACACTGGGGAAAATATTTTTTTGTCTCATTAAAGTGAGAATGTATGTAATCTAAAAAAAAAAAAAAGTCAGTTTCACACAAGCAACTACTGGAGGAGATGACAAAATTCTGATAAGCCTTGTAGCGCCTGTAACATCTTCGTGTATTTTTCACTATTTGATCTTTTATATTTTGTGTTGACTGGCGACATGGCCCATTTGGTGGTGCACCGAAAATTATGTAGCGGAAATGACACATATTTACACCGGAAATTACGTATTTTACCTAGCAGAAGCCTCATGTCTCCCGTTTGGAAAATTCCATCTAAACATATTATCCATCCATCAATCCATTTTATTTTCCGCTTATCCTCAATAGGGTGGTTATTTTGCATTTTTTGTAGCAGAAAATATTACACAATAATTATTGTGTATATTAAAAGCTTAGCTGCCCAACAAGGTGCCTTATGTAAAATATAGGCACCGAACAATAACGCAGCAACAATGACATTACATTGTATAATTAAAGATTTAATCACTATTTATGCATTTTGAACATAATCCATTTAATGGCAAAGATAATAAACAGGAATATGTTTTAATGGGATATCATGGTGACCGACTGGTTAGAGCGTCTGCCTCACAGTTCTGAGGGCCGGGGTTCAAATCCCGGCCCCGCCTGTGTGGAGTTTGCATGTTCTCCCCATGCCTGCATGGGTTTTCTCCGGGCACTCCGGTTTCCTCCCACATTCCAAAAACATGCATGGTAGGTTCATTGAAGACTCTAAATTGCCCTTAGGTGTGAATGTGAGTGCAAACGGTTGCTTGTTTATGTGTGCCCTGCGATTGGTTGGCAAACAGTTCATGGTGTAACCCGCCTCCTGCTGAAGATTGCTGGGATAGGCTCCAGCACAGGCTGCCGACTGGTTAGAGCATCTGCCTCACAGTTCTGAGGTCCGGGGTTCAATCCCCGACCCCGCCTGTGTGGAGTTTGCATGTTCTCCCCATGCCTGCGTGGGTTTTCTCCGGGCACTCCAGTTTACTCCCACATCCCAAAAACATGCATTGTAGGTTAATTGAAGAGTCTAAATTCCCCGTAGGTGTGAATGTGAGTGCAAATGGTTGTTTGTTTATATGTGCCCTGCGATTGGCTGGCAACCAGTTCAGGGTGTAACCCGGCTCCTGCCCGATGATAGCTGGGATTGGCTCCAGCACTCCCGTGACCCTTGTGAGGATAAGCGGCTCAGAAAAAGGATGGCTGGATGGGCTCCAGCACACCCGCGACCCTTGTGAGGATAAGCAGCTCAGAAAATGGATGGATGGATGGGATATCAATGCATGTTGGATTTACAAAAAGATATTTTGCAAGTCGTCTGCATGTGGTTTTGATGCTCAGTTCATTTGCACCAAGCAGGTGTTCCTCACAGCTGCACCGGCAGTTGTCATGAGGCTTTTTTTAGGGGGGTGGTGCGGCTAACGGAGGCTCATGCAATCACATGAAATCACATATCCCTTCCAAGATAAAGGTTAAATTTTAAAAAGTCAAGCAATCCATTGTTTTGGCTTATTTTTCAAGATCACATGTAATTCTGAAACTAATAATAATGTAATTGAAACTTGTGTACATGTTTTAGAGTGATAAATCTGCTATGCAGTTGATAACTTCCAAGTTATTTTAAACTATATGGTTCTAATTTCGATAAATGAATTTTTTTAAATTAATTATTATTTTTAATGTAGAGTGAATTAATGTTCTGAACTCCTGTTTCAATGTCAGTGTTGTATTGAAGAAACTAATTCACCCTGGAGCAGTTGCGCAATAGCGGACGTCCACATGGAGGTCGCTCAACTTCGAGCTGATGACACGTTCCACGTCTTTTCACAGCTAACTAGTTCTGCCTGACTCAAAAGCATCTGTGCGGGCTAAAGCCAGGTAGTGTACTCCTTTTTACCTTGGTTAATTCAAGAAATGATTAATCAATAATCATTTCTAAACAACTGACAGACATTACTTCTGTAGTTGAGTCACTCAGCTTCCTCCATCAGTCTCTGATCATTTTTGTCTGCTGACTGTCTATTAGAGTGTATAGAAACATTCCCTCATCAATGCCTCAATGATAGTGGATACATAATATACAATATGCATACATATTTTTTTTTCTTGTCCGCAGATGCAGGTATAGCTTTGTCTCAACTATCGAACGTTGATGACAAGAAGAGGCCACTTCAAACTACGGATGTTCGATTTTTGGCATTGTTGATGTCTGGTAGCTTCATATTGATTTTTGGCATTGTTGATGTTTGGTAGCTTCAGACAGCTGTTGAATGAGACTGTACAAAACATTGCATTTTTAATATTGTCCTTAAAATGTTATTATGGGAGCATTTCACTTGGAATTTGATGCTTAATTTAACACCCAATGCTGATGATATCATACAGAATGAGTGGAAATCAAGACATGGGGGGAAATCACTACTTGATGGCCAGTAGAGCTCCTCTTCAATTTGGATGCATTAATAAGGTATGCATAGCAGCTCCATATTTGCATGGTTTTTTGCTAATGTGCTACTACTCAAAACATCAGTGTGGTAGTCATTAGCCTTGGGTGGAATCCAAAAAGACGAAGCATGTCTGAGTCAACTGTACCGGAAACCCTAAAGGCACCATTAGGGAGCTTGCCCAAGAAAGCCAGAGTAGCTTTGTGGGTCCCTTGTAACAGGCAGGGCAATGATATTAAATAGCTGGTGTTATGAGATGAATCGGATCTAATATCACTAGGAGTACCGTTGTGTGGGTTCGGCTCAACCATAATGGCAACGATTCTAATTAGTATGCTGTATGCAATTAACACAGCGCAACATTGCGTTCACCTCTTGGAGGAGACGTGCGAAAATGTGGTCAGCATATTAAAGCAACCCCAAATCCACAAATGAGGACCAAACAAATTCAAATATACTGTAACAATAACTTACTTTGAGGTAATCGTTCTCAGATCTCAGCTCCTCAATTTCCCTCACAAACTCCTCGTGCATACCGTCCGCAAACTCCTCGGTGAGGTCAGAGAAGGCCAGAGACGTGCTAGCTGGCATCCGGCTGTCCGCCGAGGTGACCGAGCGTTCCTCAGCCGGAGACGCACTCTCCTCGCCGACCTCAACACCAATGGACAGTCGGTCCTTGTGGCCCCTCTCCGTGGAGCTTTTAGCCTCGGCTAGTAGTTGGCTAGTTCCGTTCCCGAGCGGGTTGTCTCCGTTCAGCCCGCCGCCTCGACTGCTCCTCGAGTCGGTGTCACTACTGGGGGCGTCCGTGGAGAGTTTGTGTTCCTCGGAAGCACAGTCAGACAATTCCGAGCTGCTGTCTGCGGGGGAGAGCTTCCCAGCGGCGCAGCCGGAATCCTTGGACAGGTCGTCCGATCCAGTGCTGGCGTCCGAAACCCTCCTCCGTGCTCCGCTGCTACTTTGGGCCATCTTGGTAGCCGAGTTTTTGGAGGAAGCGGAAGACTTCCCAGTCGATTTGCCACCACTTTTATCGGCTTTACCGTCTTTTCCACTCAAACCTCCTATGGGGCTCCTCCTGGAAATGCGGCTCCCCAGGTGGATGGCTCCCGTCTTCACGCTCAGACTGGGGGCTCCAATACCACCGCGGATCTTCGTGAGGGACCACCCGGGTACATCCTTGGGTCTGGCCGGTGACGGAGCGCGATTAATTTTCTTCTTCCCCCGCTGAGCTAATAATATAGCAGGCAGCTCCGCGTGCTGCGCCTGCCCGCTGTCCGAGCTCTCTCTCCCGCCTCCGCTTTCCATCTTCTGCCGGAGATGGAGTCTCCGTTCCTTGGGCGAGGCGAAGGGGAGGTGAGCCGGGGTGTTGTGGACATCAACCTCCTTTGACTTTGTCATTCATTCCGTTTGAACCGAACGCTTGAAAACAAAATTGAAAGGCAGAAGTTCAACTGAAATGAATTTTAAAAAAACGCACAGACAAAAGGAGAGAGTGAGAGAGAGAGAGAGAGAGAGAGAGAGAGAGAGAGAGAGAGAGCGAAAGAGAGAGAGAGAGATCCTCTCTCTGGTTACAATGAAAAGCTCCCGCGGTGAAACAATACACGAAAATACACGCGAGAGGATCCGATAAAAAGCAAATCGTGTCTAATAATGCTTTAAATTAAATCGAGCTTTTATCAGAAGAAGACGCATTTTCCTCTCAAAACCGTAGCGATTGTCGTTCTACGGCGTCTGCCTTCAGGAGGAGTTGTGCGTGAAGACTGGTAGGCGGAGAAGTCGCATTATCTCCCCGCCCACATAACGGGAAGTGCGGCACACGTTTCAACCACAACAATGTATATTAGGTAAAACAAATAGAAACACAAATATATTTATAAAACGTCTCCGCGCGGTCCTCAAAATATCGTTTCCAGGTTTGCATTCATTTAATCGTTGATAAATACAAAAATCAAACCAAGTGAAAACTCAACAGTCAAACAATTGCTCATCTGTAAATCCCAAATGTCACAACTCCAAATGAACAAATACTTGTGAATTGGACCTTCTTTTACACTATAAAAACAGACTCAACACAATTCAATTTCCATGTCAGTGCAATCTTTTATGGCAATAGAGTAGACAAATATTTAAAAGAGGTGCACAAAGAATACTTGTTTTCCACATGAACCTACATGTATTATTAAAAAAAAAGGAAGAGTTAATTTGGTAAAAAAAATAAAAAATAAAATAGACAACCAAGATACATGACGTACTAAGTCACCGAAGTTAAAATCAATGAAAGTCATGCAACTGCATTAGCAGTCATCATTTCTAATAAGTCATATAAATAAATAAAAAATATTGTTTTGGCATTAAAAATGAAAATACTGTATGTGGGTAAATGAGAGGCGACTAATTCAACTGTATCCGTCTGCAGCCTTGGACATTTCTGCATCTCGATTTCGCCTCCTGGAGAATATTAGGTGACACTACAGAAAGACTGCAGAACAGATGTACGGTTAGGTAGAATTGCACTTTTGTGTTATTTAAGCAACGCTATTCACCATTTCACTTATCAACTTTTACTTGCCTTTAAATAAAACTCACTTCAAAGTCTGCCTGCAGTACAAAAACGTGGCCTCCTCCTCATTATTAATTTATCTGTTTTCTGTTGTGCAAAGTCAACATGTCATCAGACACGAAGTTCATGTATTAACAGAAAAGCAGGTTTCTAGTTTGCAGACTTACTGAAACAGTCATTCTGACAGTGATAAAGTCAGAAAAGATAGAGAAGTAGGAGAAGTGCAATTCTCTTTGGATGATACACCAGTGAGGACAAAAGTATTGTGAGACACCTTTTAATCAATGGGTCAAAAGGTTGCTATCACAATTTGAGAGCAACAGACTTTCAGGCTCTATCACTTTTGTTTTTTAATCTTGTGTGTGGGACAGTAAAAGCCGGTCATCAGACTGCAGTGGCCAAACAGGACAATGAAATGACACAAGATCCACACAGTTGTGGAGAATCCTGACCTTTGAGGATTCTGTAAGTGACAGTTAAAATGCTGCACTGAAAATTAAGAGGGAGCCAGTACACAGAATGTATAAACGGGAGTGATGTAACTGAACCTATGAGCCCTAAAGAAGATCCTACCATCAGAATTTGTGACTAATTAGAGACAGGCACTTTATGTTTGTGATTACATGTGGGCACATACACAACCCAGTACTTTGGCACAACAGAGACAGTCAGTCATCATTCATTAATGGTAAACGATTATTGAATGTAGTGGTAATGGTGAAATATTATTACATGTGGTGGATGTCAACATTACTAAACAATTATAGACCACTTGAGTTGCTGTTCTTGCAGGTTAATTACTGTAAGTAATTGTCAAGTATTCATGTTGTAGTGGTGGTGGTGCAGCAGCTGCTGATTTATTTGAATGTATTTTTCTATAACCTGTATTTATAAAATCTGACCTATTAATCTTTTCATAATTGTTTTGACTTGTTTTTTTATTTTAATTTTAAAGATTATAATTACTGTCTGATTTCAGTCATATCCCTCAAATATTAAAATGAAACAATTCACCAAATGAACATTTCAGGAACTTTGATATTTTATTATCAATCATATAAACCAGTCATTCTCAAAGTGTGGTATGAGTACCACTAGTGGTGCTCAGGTTCTCTCTGGTGGTACGTGAAAGAATCACTGCCTAAGTACAATGGAGTTGTATTTAACGTTTTGTTACAAATATTTGCATTCAATCAGTTTTAGTATTTTCCTATATTAAAAAAAACTGTTAATGTTCAAACTGTGCAATAAAATCAGCCTAGTTTTCGATCAACACTTAGCCTACTATACTACTGTATGTTAAACTCGGTCATTATGGTAGTACTTGGAGGCCGACGAATTGGGTACTAGTTGTAGTTGTAGTTTGAGAACCACTGATATAAATGACTTGTTCTATTTAGATTTTCTGCACACCCAAAAACGTCCCACAGTCTCACAATGCCTCACGGCAATTTGCAACTCTTGTGTATTAATGATTGCTGCATACCGTATTATTATCTGCATTTTCTTTTTACCTCTAATCACTGTGTAGAGCAGTGGAGCAGATTGAACATCTGTGCATTTTCCCTGTGAGACAAACCCAAGGGGTTCTGAAGCTATGTGACTCATAGAGAAAGTGTCTCCGACAAGTATAAATAAGTCTCATGTGGCCTGCTTTATCTAGAAACACGTTTGTAGTCAGTGCTCCCTCCCTCCTGGTACAGAAGATGGCCTATATACTGTATAGTGATAATAAATTATATACTGAGGGGAGTCAGCCTGATTACAGAGATAATAAATTCAAAGCAGTACTAGGTGCACTATGGGTGGGATAATGGTTAGAATTTGAGTAATGTTTTATTTTATTTTTTTTGTTAAAGGAAAATAATGTTTAAGAGTGTTTATTATGTTTATTACATTCACATTCCATTGCAGCATATATATTGTGTATTATTATAGGTTTAGGGTTTTAGTAGGTTAGGTTTAGGGTTGGGTATGGGTCAACATACACTAACTATATTGACAAAAGTATTCGCTCACCTGCCTTGACTCACATATAATTTTACATGATGACCACTCTAAATCCATATGGTTTAATATCATGTTGGTCTACCCTTTGCAGCTGTAACAGCTTCAACTCTTGTGAGAAGGGTTTCAACAAGGTTTAATAGTGAGTTCATGGGAATTTTTGCCCATTCTTCTGGGAGCCTATTTGTGAGGGCACACACTGTTGTTGGATGAGAAGGCCTGGCTCACTGTCCACTCAAAATCAACCCAAAGGGGTTCTATCGGGTTGAGGGCAGGACTTTGTGCAGGCCAGTAATGTTCCTCTATACCAAATTCTCTCATCCATGTCTTTATGGACCTTGCTTTGTGCACTGGTGCGCAGACATGTTGGAACAGGAAGGGGTAGTCCCCAAACTGTTTGACTGTCCAAAATCTCTTGGTATACTGAAGCATTCAGAGTTATTTTCACTGGAGCTCAGGGACTAATATTTTGGACATTTCCAACTTTATGGGAACATAAAGACATAGAGTTCGTAAAGTCATAGATAAGAGAGTTTTTATGTGGATGAACACATTTGGGATGAATTAGAGTGCAGACTGAGAGCCAGGCCCTCTTGTCCAGCATCAGTGTGTAACCTCAGAAATGCACTTCTGGAAAAATGGTCATAAATTCCAATAAACACACTCCTAAAAGCTGTTATAACTGCAGAGGGCAATGTCATATTAAACCCTATGGATTAATAATGAGATGTCAATTAAATACATATCTGAGTCAAGGCAGGTGAGCGAATAGGTTTAGCAATATAGTGTACATGTATGCCTCATCTATGACTTCATCCATTTTCATTAGGGTGAGGCCTATCCCAGCTGACGTTGGGCGACAGGTTTTGTTGCACAGCCAATTGCAGGACAATAGACACAATAACGGCGGAACGGTGGACGACTGGTTGGCACATCTGCCAGAACCATTTTAAGGATGATCAGAAGAAATGGACAAGCACCCGAGTTAAATATATGAGTGTCACAGGAAAGAGTCTGAATACTTATGGCTGTGTGGTATTTCACTCTTTCTTTTTTAATAAATCAGCAAGAATTTCAACAATTATGTTTTTTTCTGTAAAAATGGGGGGCTGCGTGTCCATTAATTAGGAAAAAATGAACTTAAATGATTTTAACAAATGGCTGCAATATAACAAAGAGGGTGTTAAGGGTGTCTGAAAACTTTCCGTACCCACTGTGTGTGTGTGTGTGTGTGAGTATATATATATATATATATATATATATATAAGGGGGCAGGGGAGCACCTGGGGGGTTCAATCAGATTTCAGGGGGGGGTCCAGTGCTACCCCGGCCTCCCCTCTGGCTCCGCCCCGTATCATATTTTACATTAGAAAAACTCTCCAGACACACCACTCAAAAAATGTCACAAAAAAATGCTGACATAATGATGATCTTGTCTCAATTTACTCACAAATTTACTTAGTGTAAAATCTGAGTTTGCTTAGTGAACACAAACTATTCTTCTGGCTTGGCAATGGGTGGATACACAGGTTTATTGTACCTTCTGCCTTCTAGTGGAAAAGCATCTAATTGTTTTTCCTGTCACTATACATCACTGGCATAGACAGATGAACAAATGTAAATGATTTGTCGTAGATAAATAAGACTTTTTGTCAACAATTAAGTGAAATGTGATAATTGTCCACGGCACACTCGTTGGCCTCTCACCACACTAATGTGTTGGCACAGATGTTGAGAATCACTGGTCTGGAGCCAGTGGTGTCATCTATCATCTTGCGGTGAATATTGGATCTTCAGTATTTACAGTGAGTAAATACATCAGAACTTGTTTGTAAAATACAGATGAAAGTGTTTGCTTTTCTAATTTCTGTTTTATTTAAAGAGGCACACTGGTACAATTTCCAATACTTATATAGGTGTAAATGCTTAAAACCTATAGTCACTCCTAATGATGGTCATGCTGCAAAGAATATTTGTCCTTTCTGTTCCGAGGCAGAGTTATTCTTGCAGTAGAATTCCTCGTGAGCATGTTTGTGTATTATGCATGCTTGTGTAAACGTCTGCATGTATTGTGTGTGACTGCCTCTGTGCGTGTGAGGCTTTGCATGGTTCTGAATGGAGAGCATTTATTCCTCTGCTGCTGCTGTTATTTTCCTACTAATGTTGTGTCCATCACATTCTCTGTTCTCTTTTCACTTCTCATCGCTCTGTAATGGTTGTTATATAACTGATGGGGAAAGAAACACATTATGTCCTATGCTGCCCACAACAACAGAAAACCATGACATTGAACTATACAAAAGCACAGCAAAAGGTACAATGTATTGTATTTACTCAAACATATAACGGAGCACCAATAAATTTATGAAAAAAGGCTGATGTACAATACACCATGATAAAAATCAAATGTGATCAAGTGACATGTAAAACGTATTAACATTGAGCTTTTAGCTCAAATCTTAAAAGTAAAAAAAAAATTCTTAACAGCGTGTGAGTAGTCAGTCAAAACAGAATCTGAAAACACCACAAAATCTCTCTCTCTCTCTCTCGCTCTCTCTCTAACACACATTGACTTATCTTCTCACTAAAGGTTTTGTGTGGGAAGATGGTTGGACAGCCCAATTCTCGCCTTTAAAGGTCTGCTGCAATGAGGACACTTCATGGCGAGAAGTAAACCAGGCTGAGAGGCGACATTTGCTCTTTTCCTCTGCTGGCGTTGATGCTGTCTCTCCTCCATGCGCAGAGCATCATAGTCGAACACCCCAGTGAGGCCCGCCAGGTGGCGCGATCTTGTGCTGTGTCCTTGTGTTTGTGCTCCCAAGTCTCAGTCTCTCTCTACACTGTAGAGCATGGGTGTCAAACTCAAAGCCCGGGGGCCAGATGCGGCCCGCCACATCATTTTCTGTGGCCCGCGAAAGCAAATAATGCTCTTCAACTTCCGTGAGTTTTGCTCAAATCTGTACCCAAATTGTCATAATAATAAACAATAATGTTGAGATATTGCATTTTTCTGTTACCAAACCCTTCTTCTACAGTAACTTAAACAATACTTGAACAAACTATTATTCTTTTCTTCGGATTTCGAAACTAGTTATCCCTCAATATGTTGTGTAATGGTAATAATATGATTTGGTGATTAAACATTTATATGGTTTCACTGTTCTAACCGCCCTATGAGGGAAATCATAACTACAATGCGGCCCAATGTTAGTCAGCCTTGTCATTTTTTAAATCATTCTCCAACCAGAAGAACAAATTACAGATAGAAGAAAGAAGGCAGAAAATATAATGAAGCCAAGTTACCTAGTATACACATGTACAAAATGAAAGTGAAGATCCATCTCTGTTGGTCATACCCATTTTTTTTCTCAGTTTTTCAGTTTTTTTCAGTTACTTACCTGTCAGTGACAGATTAAAAAAAAAACAATTCATAAACAGCCTCTGAGAAATCGTTGTAGTCTTGTGCAAGGTCCCTAATAGCAATACGAGTACACCTATATTACCAGAAAATAACTTTGGTGGAAAGCACAGGGGACCACACCCCCTAGAAGCGCCACTGCACACACGCGCGACTTCCTGCGTGCGTCTCATTTTGGTGTCTTCCCCGACCGGTAGCCCAACCACAATTCAGTACAGGCAAGCATATGTCCACAAACAATGTCTTTGGATTTGACTTCGTTGTAACGAGTAATGAAGATGATTAGGGGAATACAAGTAGGCTATTATTTTTTTCATGAGGAAATGTGGTGGGCTGAAAGTCGCCAGAATAACGAGGTAAAGTACATATACGTGAAAATGTAACTGCAGTTTTTGTCGTCCGTCCCAAACCGCTTACATCCACGTATCATAAAGGAAAATATTAACGAGAAAAGATTTACACACACTGCGACCGACTGGCGACCAGTTCAGGGTGTACCCCGCCCTCTCGCCCGGAGATAGCTGGGATAGGCTCCAGCACGCCCACGACCCTCGTGATGATAGGCAGAACGGAAGATGAATGAATGAATGACGATTTACACACATTTGCCCCTTTTTGCTTGGTTAGTGATGAAAGGTATTTGGAATATTTTTTAATCCTCTTAAAAATGTCTTGTGTAGTTAGTTCCCTCTCACTTGCATACTGTAGATTGCACCAGATTTCGTTGCTGCCCTCACCCTTATTTTCTTGCTGCCGACCTGTACTATCATTGGACAATGTAGTCCCACCCTCACGTTTGATTGGCTGTCAATTATGTCAGTCATTCTTGCATTCTCGTCCCCGCTGTTCACGACTTCCGCTTCTGTGTCAAACGCAAATCTCCACTGCAAGTTCCTTTTCTGGATTTTCAAACCGTTGGCACAGCCCACGCCATACAGGTAAGACGTGATTTCATGGTGTCCCTTTTCATGTTGACATACTCCTAATGTGTGTAATTGCTGAGGATTTCCATGTCTTTTTTGTCCCATATAGGCTTCTGTGCTAGGTAGCCCCCCTCCCGAGCTCTTAGCAGCAACGCTAATATGAACGCTAGCTGTCAATTTGCTCCTTGATGTGTTGTCAGAACTGGATCGGACATTTGTGTGTCCAGTGCTCTTATGACGAAGAGTAATGCTTTAAGTTGTTCGCCGGCATTGAATGAAACGTAGACGGCGAAGTTTGTTCAGAAGGATGATCAATTGTTGTTCAGTACGCGCTAATAGCAACCAACTCGGCATTTGGGATAGTTTTTCTTTAGGCAACATTGTATGCGGAAAGTTGACCGCTGTTGATGAATTGAATAACGGCAACTACATCGGCAGCTTTAAATGTAAAAATATACCAACCTCTATACGTCTCCGCTTTGATCCGTCAAATGTGAAGTTTGAGATAAATCGTGACGCCGAGCGCAAGTTTGAAATGGGACAGAATGCACTGTTGATTTGCGTGGATGGCGCAGCTTCGCGTGGGAACTTCTGTGTTATTATCTCAAGCTCTGTGTTGGTTAAAGTTACCTTCCATGGAATTTAACTGCCTCAGCAAAAGACTGGGAATGCTCCCCTGCCTGTTAGGCTTGTGACTACCTCCATCTACATCTGATTCTTTGGTAACGCCATGTTGTCTTCCTTTGTTGTTTCACTGGGGGTCATTGACACAGAGATCCGTTACAGCACTATGGGAAGTTATTAACTGTACCTAGAAACTCGTTCATGCCTTGCAACCATGATGGATATGCAGTACTGTGGAAAGAGCTTATAGACAGGCACTGGCATATGTTGTTTGACTGACCCACTTGTTAAAAGTTCAAATTTTAGTTTGTTTGTCCATTTGTTTGTTTGTTTTAACAGTCTGCAGGGCTGTGAAAAAGTATTGGCCCCCTTCTTAAATTCTTATATTTTTGCAGTTTCCCCACTGTAATGTTTAAGAACATCAAACAAACATAAATATCAGACAAATATAACCCAAGTCAATTTATAAGGCTGTTTTTAAATGGTTTAATTTATTAAAGGAAAAAAACAAAAACTATTCAGTTACCTGGCCCTGTATGAAAAAATAATTACCCCCCTTGAATTAATTGTGGCTAATCACAACTTTTGGTTAATTTTCACTAATCACACCCAAGCCAGATTACCTCCAGACCTGTTCAATCAAGAAATCATTTAAACAGAATCTATCCCGACAAAATCAAGTTGGAGAAAAGATCTAAAAAAAGCTGCAACAAAATGACATGATCCAAACAAATTCCAGAACAGTCGAGAAATAAAGTAATTTACATCTATCATTTTGGAAAGGGTTACAAAAGCCACATCTAAAGCTTTAGGATTCCAGCGAACCATAGGGAGAGCCATTACTCTTACGAGTAGATAACATGGAACAGAGGTGAACCTTTACAAAACTGTCCGCCGTAAATTGCACAGTGCAGAATCGGGTGGTGGTGTTGATGTTCAGCTCACCATCTGTGTGTGTCATCAAAAAGTCAACCCATCAAAATTTTTATTTCCCAATTTTTTTGGGAGCTTAAACAACATCACCCAGCTGTTCTGTAAAATGAGGCATCCAGCGAAGACGCATTTTCAGGGTGTAGCCATCGTTAGCTTGCTAACTGCACGCTGGAGTGGTAAATGGGCCTTGTTATGGAAGCCAAGAATGGCTAACTCACAACTGAGCAGCATAGCCAAATGAAACAACGTCTCTTTGTCCTTATACACCCTAATTTCTCGTGTATAATGCGGACCCATGTATAATACGCCTCCCAAAGTTGACCAAAATTCTGGAAAACCCTCATACCTATGTATAATGCATTTTTACATTGCATGATTTGGCTTCCACCGATATGATAAAAACATGAAGTTTTATCTGTATTTTGTTAGTTTTTTCAAATAATTATTCTGAAGTTAAGCAGTTTATTTGAACACGTAATACTTATTTTTTTTTATTGACTTGCGCTTATTTTGAAATTCAAAGCCCTACTTTTATTAAGTAAATGAGAAAACACACAGTTGCGCTCATATGTTTGATTACCCAGGCAGAATTTGTAAGATGGGTACAATTCACAATCAAGAAAACATGAAGGGCCAGGCATGACACATTTAATTTTATTTTAATGGGATTAAAATTAAAACTGTCAAGGATTTCAGAAAAGCATTATCATTAAACAAAACATAACCATAAAGAAATTAATGATGGTTGTTGTTCAGTCATTAAAAAAAAAAAAAAAAAATTCACAAATTCTGCCAGGGTCTGTAAGCTTATTATCACAAATGTACATATATGCAGTCATACGTACCCCTGTCATATTGGAATGAAAGTGTAGGCTACACCTTTTTTATAACCTCTAGGTGGCGGTGACATTGGAATGAAAGTGTACATCTTTTTCATAACCTCTAGATGGCGGCATACATTTATAAAATGTGTGTGTTTTTTTTTTCTCTCCCCATAGTGCTACTGCTACTGGCAAGAGCGTCATCATACAGTCTTACATTTTTACCAGACATGAAGTGAAATCAATTAATCAATATTCTTCTGTGGTTGAAGATTTTTCGTTTTACAATTCAAAAGTAAAATAAAGATGAGTTTTTTTCAATTCATCATCACGTTTAGGCCTGGCCTACATACTATACTGTATCCAATGTTGTGTTGGTCATACCATAGAATTATTTATTTATTCTATTTAGGGAATGATCCATCCAGCCATTTTCTGAGCCGCTCGCGGAGTGCTGGAACCGATTCCAGCTATCATCGGGCAGGAGGCAGGGTACACCCTGAACTGGTTGCCAGCCAATCGTAGGGCGCATATAAACAAACAACCATTCACACTCACATTCACACCTACGGGTAGTTTAGAGTCTTCAATTAACCTACCATGCATGTTTTTAGGATGTGGGAGGAAACCGGAGTGCCCGGAGAAAACCCACGCAGGCACGGGGAGAACATACAAACTCCACATAGGCGGGGCTGTGGATTGAACCGGAGAACTGTGAAGCAGACGCTCTAACCCAGCCGTACACCGTGCCGCGATTTATGGAATAATCCTGAAGATAACAAACTTCCTATTGAAATCGCTTGCTAAATCATTGAACATTCCAAATTGTTATATTGGCTATGCACAATGTTTGGGCAGTAGATCTGATCAAATTCCCCCTCTTCTCTCAGCTTCAAAATGGTTTGCTTTTCTTCCATAGACAACTCTGATCTTCCATCCATTTTCTACCGCTTATCCGAGGTCGAGTCGCGGGGGCAGTAGCTTTAGCAGGGACGCCCAGACTTCCCTCTCCCCAGCCACTTCATCCAGCTCTTCCGGGGGGATCCCGAGGCGTTCCCAGGTCAGCCGAAGGATGTAGTCTCTCCAGTGTGTCCTGGATCGTCCCCGGGGCCTCCTCCCGGTGGGACGTGTCCGGAACACCTCACCAGGGAGGCATCCGAATCAGATGCCCCAGCCACCTCATCTGGCTCCTCTCGATGTGGAGGAGCAGCGACTCTACTCCTACTCTGCTTGCATCCGGGATCTTGTTCTTTCGGTCACGACCCACAGCTCGTGACTATAGGTGAGGGTAGGAACGTAGATCGACCGGTAAATCGAGAGCTTCGCCTTCCGGCTTATCTGCTTCTTTACCACAACGGATCGATACAAAGTACGCATCACTGCAGACGCTGCACCGATCCGCCTGTCGATCTCCCGTTCCATTCTTCCCTCACTCGTGAACAAGACCCCAAGATACTTGAACTCCTCCACTTGGGGCAGGATCTCATCTCCGACCTGGAGAGGGCACGCCACCCTTTTCCGACTCAGGACCATAGTCTCAGATTTGGAGGTGCTGATTCTCATCCCAGCCGCTTCACACTCAGCTGCGAACTGCTCCAGTGAGAGTTGGAGGTCACAGCTTGATGAAGCCAACAGAACCACATCAACTGCAAAAAGCAGAGATGCAATACTGAGGCCACCAAATCGGACCCCCTCTACGCCTCGGCGTTCCGTCCATAAACGTTATGAACAGAATCGGTGACAAAGGGCAGCCTTGGCGGAGTCCAACCCTCACCGGAAACCAGTCCGACTTCCTGCCGGATAATCAGAATCAAAATCATCTTTATTTGCCAAGTATGTCCAAAACACACAACGAATTTGTCTCCGGTAGTTGGAGCCGCTCTAGTACAACAGACAGTCAATTTACAGAACACTTTGGAGACATAAAGACATTGACAAAAAACAATTGTGCAAAAAGATGCAGAGTCCTCTAGCACTTAGAGCAGTTCGAATGACTAATATTGCAATAATCCGGTGCAATGACCATTGTGCAAAGGGCGCCGAGACTTCAAGGAGTGTATGTGGTTTTAAGTGACGAGTAGTGCGATAATCTGGGACAATGTTAGTTGTGCAAATGGTACAGATACTCCTCAATCAGTGTGCAAATGGAGCAGATGCTACTCTGGCATGAGTGGCCAGTATATGCAAATATTGCAGCATGGCGAGACAACTACAGTGAGTGCACGAGTAATACATAATTGGCCCCACAGTAATGTGACAACGAACTCAAGTCAAAAAATTGCCAGCGGACTAAACTCTGACTCTGGTCGTACAGGGACCGAACACCCCGTATCAGTGGGTTCGGTACCGTATCAGCGGGTTCGGTACCCCATACTCCCGAAGCACCCCCCACAGGACACCCCGAGGGACACGGTCGAACGCCTTCTCCAAGTCCACAAAACACATGTAGACTGGTTGGGCGAACTCCCAGGCACCCTCGAGGACCCTGCTAAGAGTGTAGAGCTGGTCCACTGTTCCACGGCCAGGACGAAAACCACACTGCTCCTCCTGAATCTGAGATTCATCTTCCCGACGGACCCTCCTCTCCAGCACCCCTGAATACACCTTACCAGGGAGACTGAGGAGTGTGATCCCCCTGTAGTTGGGACACACACCCTGGTCCCCCTTCTTAAAAAGGGGGACCGCCACCCCAGTCTGCCAATCCAGAGGCACTGTCTCCGATGTCGACGCGATGTTGCAGAGGTGTGTTAACCAGGACAGCCCTACAACATCCAGAGCCTTGAGGAACTCCGGGCGAATCTCACCCACCCCCGGGGCACTGCCACCGAGAAGCTTTTTAACCACCTCGGTGACCTTAACCCCAGAGATAGGAGAGCCCGCCTAAGAGAACCCAGACTCTGCTTCCTCATGGGAAGGCGTGTCGGTGGAATTGAGGTCTTCGAAGTATTCTCCCCACCGGCTCACAACGTCCCGAGTCGAGGTCAGCAGCGCCTCATCGCCACTATACACAGTGTTGATGGTGCACTGCTTCCCCCTCCTCGGATGGTGGCCCAGAATTTCCTCGAAGCCGTCCGGAAGTCTTTCTCCATGGCCTCACCCAACTCCTCCCATGCCTGAGTTTCTGCTTCAGCGACCACCAAAGCTGCATTCCGCTTGGCCACCCGGTACCCATCAGCTGCTTCAGGAGTCTCACAGGCCAAAAAGGCCTGATAGGACTCCTTCTTCAGCTTGACGGCATCCCTCACTGTTGATGTCCACCAATGGGTTCGGGGATTGCCGCTACGACAGGCACCAACCACCTTACGGCCACAGCTCCGGTCGGCCGCCTCAGCAATGGAGGCGCGGAACATGGTCCACTCGGACTCGATGTCCCCCAGCTCCCCCGGAACATGAGCAAAGTTCTGTCGGAGGTGGGAGTTGAAACTCCTTCTGACAGGGGATACAGCCAGACGTTCCCAGCAGACCCTCACAATACGTTTGGGCCTACCACGTCGGACCGGCATCTTACCCCACCATCGGAGCTAACTCACCACCAGGTGGTGATCAGTTGACCGCTCTGCCCCTCATTTCACCTGAGTGTCCAAGACATGCGGTCGCAAGTCCGATGACACGACCACAAAGTCGATCATCGAACCGACCCGCGTCCTGGCAAGGGAAACCTGAGTCCATATTTTGTCTTCTTCATAAGGGGTCTGAGCCGTGCTTTGTCTGGTCCCTCACCGAGTACCTGTTTGCCATGGATGACCCTACCAGGGGCGTGAAGCCCCAGACAACTTAACTCCTAGGATCATTGGGAGACACAAACCCCTCCACCATGATAAGGTGACGGCTCAAGGAGGGGACTCTGATCTTCATGTTTGCTTAACATCAAATGCAGTTTTCACAGGTGAATCCCAAAACAAAAAACAAGCACTATCTAATGTTTAAGCAATCAATCTAAAAGGCAACGCCTGAGCAACTAGAAACACCCATCAATCACATGTTCCAATACTTTTGCTCACTCAAAAAGTGGGTGGGTTCAAACAAAGGGTGCTCTGTCCTGAGTTTAACACATCTAGATGTAAATACAATGAAATAAAAGCTGAAATTCTGAATTTTTGTCTCATATTCATCGTTTGATCTGAAACCCAAATGTCTTCAGTGTACAACAAAAACAAAGGAATTGACTTTGCCGTTCCAATACTTTTGGAGGGGACTGTGCAGTGTGAGCAGTCAAGTCGCAGCTCTGTTTTATCGTAACACATGAGCACTTTAATTGTTAACTTAGATTTTCTACTCCAGCCTATCTTAACGAGTCATTAGCAAATGGGAAAATTACTGTATTGAGCTTTCAACTTGCTTGATCTGGTTTTCGGGAAAGAGATAAAGGCACTCAGAGGCAACTGTGTACACAATCGGTTCATTTTGTTTGTCCCAAATTTGCAGTGTGTAGCCACCTGTGCTTGAACTTGAGGATCCTCTGAGCAGCGGAGAAAAAGTACTGTGTAATTTACCACAGAGCTGTGTGATAAAATATACTTTTAAGTTTGTCGGGTGCCTGTGTATCAGATTCCCTTCAGTTGGCTCACGGTCTTACCTTAACCTTTGTAAACTGGGCTATCTGTAAGCTGATTCTATACCCTCTAATCATTGATCAGTATTGCTCATAAGCAATTAAAATCGTATTTCACCACATGTAGTTATCTAAATGTGCACTCAGCTAAATATTCTTTGATAAAATATCTACTCGTTTCAAGACTACTTTTAACAGATTGATTTTTATTATTTTTTTTTTTGTATTGTAATTCAGCACAGCATATGTTTTGACTGTAAAACTTGGTTTAAAAGTTATGAGTCCACCCAGTAAATGTCTAAGGTATGGGATGCATAAAATTACCATCTTGTATATCCATCCATCCATTTTCTTTACCGCTTATCCTCACTAGGGTCGCGGGCTGCTGGAGCCTATCCCAGCTATCTTCCGGCGGGAGGAGGTGTACACCCTGAACCGGTCGCCAGCCAATCGCAGGGCACATAGAAACAAACAACCAGTCGCACTCACATTCACACCTACGGGCAATTTAAAGTATTCAATCAACCTACCACGCATGTTTTCGGGATGTGGGACGAAACCGGAGTGCCGAGAGAAAACCCACCCAAGCACGGGAAGAACATGCAAACTCCACACAGGCAGGGTCGGGATTTGAACCCCAGTCCCAAGAACAGTGAGGCAGATGTGCTAACCAGTCGTTCACCATGCCGGCCCATCTTGTATAGTTAATTGAAATGTATTGGTTTTCCACATATCACTGCATAGGCCATTGCGGAGAACTTCATTTAATTCAAATGTATGCAGAAAAGAAGTTGTTGGTTCTTTAGTCACATAGTTTATTTGTTTTTTTTGCTTTCCATTCACATAGTTTCCAAAGTCAAAAAGACGATACAGTTTTGTTTCAGTTTTTTTTCCCTTAATAGAATGACTCATGTTTGAGTTAGTAAACGGTCTAAATTGTTGAAATTTAACCTATGAATTAGGGATGGTCATAATAATTAGAAAACAACAGGAACAAAAAACAGGCATTGGCTTTCCGAAACAATTTCATCAAAGAAGTAAAAGCACATTTTAATCACTGCCTTTCTGCATGTTTCATATCAATCATTGAGGTACATTGTAGTACTTGTCTTATAAAATCCATCCATCCACCCATTTTCTGAGCCACTTCTCCTCACTAGGGTATGGAGTTAAATAGTGTAGCTCCACAAAGCCTGCGTTATGACTACAAATCATCCTTTCACCCTTTGAACAGGTATAGCTAGAAAGTGCCAACCTGTGCCGAACTCTGTATTGTGTGTGTGCATAGGCATCCTTTTCTGAATGAATAGAGTTACTCAGAATGAATGGATTTCCTTCTGAGTAAAACTTCAGTCAAAGGGAGCACCACAAAGTAGCTTGACTTAACCCCTGGACTGGTTGCATTTTGTCATGCTATTTTAATAGCCAATCTGAAAGTAGGCATAATTAAAGTAATAGATTAGGTTCATAGGGGAATTCAGTTTCCTAAAAGTGTTAAGTGACTACAAAACCTGATCCTTCCAGCCTTCTTTGATTCTAAGCGAGATCATTTTCATAGTTCAGTGTAGGTAGAAAGACGGGATGTGCTTGTAAATCATTTCATTTTGTTTGACGGACACTCTTGTATATTTTCTGTTTCTGACATTGAGTTGCCAAGCAATCTTAACAAAAAGAAAAATCTTTACAAAAATAGTGTCCTGTTTTTTTTCTTTACAATGTAGTTTACATTGTTTTTGGATAAAACTTAATTCAGAGGGGGAAGAAATACGCCTTGCTTCCGGTATAGCTTGATTTTACATTAAACGTTATAAACAATTTTTTTTTTTTCTTAAAGGGGCACATCATCTCTTTTTATACGTGTCAAATTTAGGAAAAGGAACGAAAAGTCTCATCTAGAAGGCTACACGGATTAAATAAGAGTTCTAGATTACAGCAGTTTATTGTTGTAACTCAAAAACACAAACGATACAGTCAGTGAAATTTTATAGAAAATTTAATTATATCTGAAGGAAGAAACTACAGGGAAACAATGCAGAGGGACAAAAAAAAAACAAGGTACAGATAAACATTCGTAAAGAAGGCTTAATTTGTGGGATAAGATTGGAATGAGTGTGCGGCGAGCTTTGCGGTAGCTGGTAATTTCTGTTACCGTTATTCTAAACCCAAATATGCACCACTTTGTACTGAGTAAAACAGCACATTGAACTCACGTTGCGTAGAACACAATTTCGGCAGGCTGGTCGATCTTCCCGATGGTTGGGCAAGGATGTCGAAAAGGGTGGTTGCAAGAAAAAGGAGTAGAAAAAGGAAAACTGGAGGGAAAAAAAAAGGGAATTCAAGTTCAGAGTAGCCGGAGCGCGTGAAGTAGTGGTGTTCGTCACGCGGTCAGGGAAAAACTTGCACCGCAGTTCCTTCCCGACAGATCTTTGTCTGTAAGATGCCCCGCACACACCAAAAGTGTAGTTTCGGGGCGCTAGAAGGATGCTCCTGCGGTCCGCACGTGTCGGCGCGGCGGGGAAGGTCCGGTGCGTCCCCGCCACCTCGTGGTAAGAGGTGGGGCTCTCTGGCTGGGTGCCAGTGGCTTTGGCAAGAAGAAGACTGGACCAAAATAGCAGTGAGAACAAAAGGGTCTGGCCTTTTGTATGAAGAAGAAGAAAAGGCAGTCCCAAGACCAAGAAGCGTGAAAATGGACCACACACCTAGAATCTCATTTCATTTTAGGATTATTGGTGGTTTAAAACCAGTGGAATAAAATGATATTAATTCCCAGCTAATACATTGTCATACACATCATTAATCTATGCAATGGTGTTTCAACCTTATTCGGTGGCTAATAACTAGACTTTACACCGATTTGATCGGCCTTATCGGTATCGGCCGATACTTATTTTAAGATGATCAGCTGATCTCCTTCAATGTCATAATTCGCCGATCCGATCAATGACGTCATTGATTGGGTCCGCAAAAGACCTTTACTCCGCGTTGCCATCGTGCACAGTATATTCGAATCCAAAAGCTGGTTTACTTTTAGCCTTGTCGTGTGTCTTTTCATGTAGTACTGTAAATATCTAACGGCCAATAAAGTTATTAATACAAAAATAAATAAAAACTTCGGTGGTGTGGGACAGACAACGTCTGAGACGGACAACACGTAATGCCCGGATCAGACTACAAGACAAATTTGCTCTTTTACGATTGCATGTCAGACTACTGCAATAAAATCTTGTATTCCGGTACCACAACATCCCGTTATTTACAATCATTGGGATTTATCCTGTCAACTCAAATGCTACCGGGTACACTCGTTACCGTGGCGACAACAACAAGAGTGGATCGCGCCGACTGTATTATAAGGACAAAATGGGGGAAAACGTGTGTTGGTGGTCACCTCTGCTCAGGAGAGGACGTTCGTTTATTGCTGACTTGAGGTATGTTCAACGTACTTTTAATACGATACGGGTCGCAAGCAGGCAACAAAACAAAGTGTTTTTTTTTTCTCTCATTGTGCCCAAAGTTATGTATAATGCGCACCATTGAATTTTTTTTTTTTTTTTTTGTGGGGGGTTGCGCATTATACACGAGAAATTATGGTCATTAGTTTAGTGTCCGGGTGACATAAACCAGGTTTCCTGTGTCTTTAGCTGATAAATGGACCAGGCCTCCCTTAGATGTGTTGTGTACACAGACTGACTCAGCGGGTCAGGAGGCAGGTATGCAGAACAATCAGTGATTGGGGGTTGCTGGTGCCATCTGGTCGATAGCGTGTCTGTTACACAAATTCAAACATTTACTGTATAAACTGAAGGCTGCTTGAAGACTTCTGTTTTCCTGTGAATCACTGGACTAATATTTAATTATATAACCACTGTTTCTGAGAACTGCTTCACATCGATGTTGCATGGAGTCTAGAGGTGCAACAATCTATTAATTGACACCTAATTAATTATCAAATTAATCGACTTTTGATAATTGATTCATCGTTTAGAGACCTTTAACCTAAAATTGTCCAAATCCTCGGAATTACAGCCTCTTGATGGTAAGTATTCTGTTTTCGGTCATCCTCCATGAAAGCAGACTGATTATCTGTGTGTTTAATTAAAATAAGACATGAGCAAACATCTGCTTTTATTTTGGAAAAAAGTGATCCCCATTTTGTCAGATTGTCTGACCTATTACCGACCAAACCAGTAACTCAATCGTCAATCAGTTTTTGTTTGTGCATTAGCTGCACTATTAATTTGAAATCATCCTGTTTTTGAATAAAGGGATGAAAACATTTTTAAAAAATCCAATTCATCGATTAGACCTTAAAATAATCGACAAATTAATCGATTGTTAAAATAACTATAGTCGTCGACCAAGTTCTGGTACGAGTGAACTATTATTCCAGCCCAAGACACTGTATTAAATCTCACACTTCTGCATTTATTGGTTTAGCCTCAGAAGCAGCATTAAAAAAATAAATAAATAAAAAATCACCCAGCATCTGTATTGAATTTTTGTACAGTAATCCCCCTACATCGCTGGGGTTAGGTTCCAGACCCCTCCCTGCCCCTGATCCCCTGTGATAAGTGAAAATCTGCGATATAGAAATACCCTATTTAAATACACCGTATGCATCTTTTTTTTCAAGGTTTTTAAACACACCTAAAACAATATAAACAAATTTATTGAGAGAGCAAGCTTAATAGGTAACACAAAAAATATAGTACAAACCCCCCAAAAAAAGGATAACAACTGTAACAATACAATAAAAAAAATCTGCTGTATAGCGGGTCTTTAGAAACGCAATAGATCGGGGGTTTACTATACCACCAAATACTAATGAAATGTATGTGAACAGCGGACTTTGAAGATAGATAGGAAAAAGTGTAAAAAAAAAAAAAAAGAATCCTCACATTTTGGCACTTAGCAAATAAAAATAATTTTGGTAATCCTAACAGGAAAGTTTTAGTTTGATTTGCAATTTTTACATAATAACAAGCTTTGCGTTTTGATTCTGTATTATAGATCATATTGAGGTCATACTGGCTGGCACACTTAATTTGTGGGCGACTTGACATTTAAATTCACTTGAGTTGTTAACTATCTTTCAATTTTGTTGCTCATGCGAAATCGACTTTTGGTATGTTTGGTGTGTGTGTGTGTGTCTCTCTCCGTGTTGTGTGTGCGAATGCGTATGCTTGTAGGGAAAGTGTGCATGTTCTGTCACTGCTCATTCCTGACTGTACTCTTGTTTGCTCCAAGTACTTATTTTCGTTCTTACTCTCTTGTCTCTGTACTCTTTTTGCGGGCTGAGATTTTTATTTAACAACACAGAGAGAAGACTTTAGTTTGACGTATACTGGATTTATCAGGATTTTTATTATTATTACCACTGGTAAGTTTGGCAATGGTCTATTTGTTACGAGAAGGAAATGAGTAGGTGAGGCCCACAGGGTCAGAGGAATGTTAAGTTTAATGATGATGATAATGCTGGTTATTAGAATGAATGTTGTAATGATATTCATGTACACAGTTATATTTTTGCTGACAAAAGTACACCTCTCTGCGTTGTTAGAAGCCTGCCTTACATCAGAATTTTTAAGACTGCTCTAATTATACTATTTCATTGGCCCTCAAGATTTATCTCTGGAAATCCTGTTTAGGCTTCCCCATTGTGTTGCCGTTTAAATACTGGAAGGACTTTAGTACAAAGGAAATTCCTGTTTCAAGATTGTTTTCATCATTCGTAAAAGCTAACATTTAATAGTGTAAAGTACTAATAGTACTGTGCTAAATTGCTTTGGTAGTTCATAATCACTCTTTAATTTGTATATTATTAATATTCTACTTTACTGTGTCCATGTCCAGGGCAAGTGTCACCAAAGATATATTTCAAACCAATACTGCGAGTTTTCCCATTTATTGAGATCCAGACGATCAACCAGTGTGTCTACAAAGAGAACCGGTGCCGTTTGCTCTGTTCAGTGTGCGGAAGAGGCGAGAGTAGTGGCAGGATAACTCATGGCTGTTTCACTATGACAACGTGCCTGCTCACATGCCCTGAGCATTCGACGACAGTTTGTGGCATCCTGGAACAACTTCCTTACTCTACTAACCTCGCGCCATGAGTTTAGCCCAGAATTATTCATACACTGGCCAAATTTTGAATTCAATGTTTTAATTTGTTAAAGGAGTAACTTAAAATTACAAAACAGTAAATTGATTATCTTAATGAAAATTCTTCACCATTTTCATTTCCTTGTATCAATTTTGAGAATATAATTTTTCCACCTTTCTAGAAGTTTTTAGTATTTCTAAGCATTCTTTTCAACTATAAATTTAGAACATTTAATATGCCTGTATTTAGAGTATGAGTGATAAGTGAAATGGAAGCTTTTGTCAAAATGTAAAAATCAGTCAAAATAGCTATTTGCAGAGCTTTTTTCCAAAATGCTATAAATCCATTTTGAGTATTCTGAGGAAAATGACATTTATTTAACCAGACCTGCACATTTTACAAACATTACTTTGGCCAATTCAGTGGCTCAGTCTGAACATGGTCAACAAAAGTTCATAGTCTGTATACAGTGAATGGCATGGCAACATGGATCATTTTAAAATTTAGCTTTATCTACTTTTGAAAAAGAGCTCTTTTTGTCAATATCTCAACACAACGTATCCTCTGACACGTTCATGTTATATTTTCAGCAAAGCAATGATTAAATTACCAAAAATTTGGTAATTTCAAATTGAATTCACCTCTTTATATCCACATTTGAGTCAGGTTAATGGTTTATTCTGCGAAGACAGACAGGCAAGCATAACATTCAACCACTAAAACGATTTTTAAAATTTTATTTTTATGCCCAGGAATGTAACTAATTTGATACCTTAAAGGTGCCACATTTTACCAAACCAACTTTTTCTAGTATTTGGTAATGTAATGCTCTATGGTGCCTCAGTAAACGTGAAATATGAATTAAAACCACAAGCCGTTTTTCTGCCGATAGGCCTGAAATCAGGTAATTAGATTTTCTTGAGCTTATCGACGTCACTAGCGAAGATCTCCACCTATCTCTCCGCTCCCGAGCCAGTGTTATCAACATAACAAAAGACGTATGCTCTCACAAGTGGGTCTTCTACACGTATGCAACCAATCAGGGGAAAGGGGGCGGTCTTAGCCAAATATGGAGAAAGCGGATACAAAACTGGGTCAAACAGAAGTAGCTGTAAGAGGGGGCTTTTCTGGACACACGTATGACAAAACCAAGGTGTTTAAAAAAAAAAAAAAAAAAAAAAAAAAAAAAAAAAATTTTAATGAAATTGACACTTATATACTAAGTTCATGTTAGAAAGTCACTCTATGGAGGTCTAAATAGCCAAAATATGGGACCTTTAATCAAGAAATAAAATGTGGTTGTACACTGATGACGACAGCTGAATGAGCCTGTTGTGATGTGTTTTGTAAGTTTTATTCTTTTTACCTTGTATGGTGAAGTTGTGAATCTGAAATTCAAAGAGAGGTAGCCTACTATTTAGCCCAGGGGTAGTGTTTTAACCAGTGAATATCTGGTTGTGTGCTGTGACTTATGAAAATCATGTGCTGTAAAAAGAGCATGTCAACTTTTTAGTAAGTTTCGGTTAATGAGATTCTTCCACAATTCTACTTTGTCTTGTTTGAAGTGCTGATCTGTTTGCATTTGTAACAGTCCGGATCTTGAGGGTTCTATTTTCGGTCAAATGGTGTCTAGATTTCCACACCAGGAAGTGTTTTGCAAGACAATCATTCACACTGTTATTGATTTCATAATAGAGTGAACATCATGCCCTAACTTTCTTTCTTTGAAATTACATTACAAGTCCACTTCCAAGATTTTTTTTGTCCTCATGATTATCAGTATTGCTGTCATTATACAACCGTCATGACTCTTGGTCATAGTGGTTAAGAAGTTTGTCACTGGGAGTTTTGTCGGTCATATATTTTCTAATTAAGAATTCTCATTGTTAAATGTGATAACGAAAGCTCACATTGCTTGAAATATATCTGATTCTTGAGCGTTAGTCTACCACTGCCTACACATTTTTCTGATCTTTGTGATAAATGATGAGTCAGAGTATCAGTCAACATTCATTGTATTTTCCATGTGGGCTGTGTCACAATAAAAATATGTCATGCCACCTTGTTTTTTTTTTTTTTTCTTTGAGCATGATGTACCTCAAGCATGCTACTTAAAGTGGGGAGGGAGCATAATCAGATTGCATTGTTTGATTTGACTTGAGTACTTTTGATTGAGCTACAATGACCAATGAATCCCATTAAGTTTAGCATGTACAGATGCAGTTCGAGATGAAACGTAACAGTTAATATCCTAAACATAGTGATCAAAATGATCAGTTATTGGAATTATTATCTTGCAAAAATTTTGCGTACACCAAAAATGATGTTTTGCACCTAATGCATTGCAACAAGTTTTGAGTACAACAAAAATATAACTTCAGCAGGTCTATGCACTGTTTGCACATTAGGAATTGTAAACAGCAGAAACCAAAATTATTTTTTATAAATGCAAGACCCCAAGAAAATGAGGTACTTTCCGACTAGTATTTCACTTTCTCTGGTCCAAATCAGTTGATGAATTTGTTGACAATGTCTGTCTCCCCCATGGTTCGGTTCATGTTCACGTACAAATTGTGTACCAAAGTGTGTCACAACAAACCATGCACCTTTTCTTATCGGTTAAAAGAATATAAACAGAGAGATTTTTTTTTTGCACAGACAATCTCCTATAATGATTACCTTTAGTGGACATCAGTTTCCCTTCCCCGGACGCTGGTCACCGGGCCCCCCCTCTAGACCCAGGCCTGGAAATGCGGCTCGATGACGAGTGCCTGGTGGCCAGGCCTCCACCCATGAGGCCCAGCTGAGCACAGCCTGCAAAGGTAATGTGGGTCCTGCTTCCCATGGGCTCACCACCTGTGGGAGGGACCCGAGGGGGTCGGGTGCAAAGTGAGCTGGGTGGCGGCTAAAGGCGGGGACCTTGGTTGTCCGATCCCCAGTTGCAGAAGCTGGCTCTAGGGACATGGAACGTCACCTCTCTGGCAGGGAAGGAGCCTGAGATGTTCACCTTTGAACCAATTGTGTTATTAACTTTTATGGACAGAATTTCCAGGCAGCAGCCGAAGGCATTGAGGGGGTTTGGTTTGGTGACCTCTGCTTTTTGCAGATGATGTGGTTCTGTTGGCTTCATCAAGCCTCTTCAGCTCTCACGGAAAAAGTCAGCACCTCCAAATCTGAAGTCATAGTCCTCAGTTACAAAAGGGTGCCGTGTCCTCTCCGGGTGGAGGAGGAGATCTTGCCCCAAGTGTAGAAGTTAAAGTATCTTGGTTTTGTCCACGAATAAGGGGAGAATGGAGCGGGACATCGGCAGGGGGATCGGTGCAGTGATGTGGACTCTGCATCAGTCAGTCGTGGTAAAGAAGTAGCTCGATCTACGTGCCTACGTAACCTATGAACACTAGCTGTGGGTGGTGACTGAAAGAACAAGGTCACGGCTACAAGCAGCCGAAATGAGTTTACTCTGCAAGGTGTCCGCTCTCCCTTAGAGAGCGGGTGAGAAGCTCGAACATGCGCGAAAGGCTCAGAGTTGAGCCGCTGCTCCTCTGCATCAAGTGAAGCCAGATGAGGTGGTTTGTTTAGGGTGCCTTCTGAAGACCACCCTGGTGAGGTGTTCCGGGCACGTCCCAGGACACGCTGGAGAGACTATGTCTCCCGGCTGGCCTGGCTGGGGAGAGCTTAACCATCTGCTTTTTTAGCTTCTGATTTTTTAGACTGTAATTGCCTAGACATTTTTAATGATAGTTTCCTCCATCAAGGCGAATTGTACAAATTCTGTTAAAATCGCTTTGTAATTTGGGGTCAATATAAAAACTATTAAGTAGCAACGTGACAAGTGACAGCCATCATAGAGGAATTTAAAAAAACAAAAACATGGAATGTGTACTTCAAACGGTTTTATAATCCTCCATAACAAATTCACCAAAAAAGAAAAAAATAAAGGCTAAAGTATATGGCCTATTCTACTGCCCACACTGCTCTTCTCATGAATAATGTTCCATTCATCCATCCATCCATTTTCTTTACCACTTATCTTCACTAGGGTCGCGGGCTGCTGGAGCCTATCCCAGCTATCTTCGGGCAGGAGGCGGGGTACACCATGAACTGGTCGCCAGCCAATCACAGGGCACATAGAAACAAACAACCATTCGCACTCACATTCACACCGACGGGGAATTTAGAGTCTTCAATCAACCTACCACGCATGTCTTTGGGATGTGGGAGGAAACCGGAGTTCCCGGAGAAAACCCACCCAGGCACGGGGAGAACATCCGAACTCCACACAGGCCGGGCCGGCATTTGAACCCCGGTCCCCAGAACTGTGAGGCAGATGTGCTAATTAATTTCCCACTGTGCTGGCCGAATAATGTTCCATTTGTACTATTTAAGTTCTTTAGGGCAAGCGATGCAGTTAGAAATGTCACTAATTTTCTTAAGGGTTGCACTTGGAGAACACTTAGGAATTACAGCCATTTGAGGAAGAAAAAAAAATATCAGCGACTTTGAAAACAGACACACACGAAACCCCTCGTAGTCTCTAAACCAAGAAGAGATAGAGAAGGGCGGGACCCCCCTCTGATTGGCCGTGATTGTGTGTGTGAGCGTGTATTTGAAATGCAGGTTTAACTGTTTTTTTATTTTTTTATTTTTATTTTTTTTTTTTACAGTTTTCTGACGGCTGTATCTATACAATTATAAAAAATTGAGCAGCATATATGGAATTAGTTACAATCCTTAATGCCACCGTGACGATGTGGGAACATTTTGGATTCAAGCCAGATGAATGCGGCCATCCCACTATCACCAATGAGCTGGTATGTCTAATTTGTATAAAGTCACAACAAGGACAACACAACATAACCTTCAAAGTTACAAAGTCCATTTAAACCGCACCCATTCCACTAGAGCTTCATCTTCTTCTTCTTTTCCTTTCGGCTTGTCCCGTTAGGGGTCGCCACAGCGCGTCATCCTTTTCCATGTAAGCCTATCTCCTGCATCCTCCTCTCGAACACCAACTGCCATCATGTCTTCCCTCACGACATCCATCAACCTTCTCTTTGGTCTTCCTCGAGCTCTCTTGCCTGGCAGCTCCATCCTCATCATCCTTCTTCCAATATACTCACTATTTCTCCTCTCGACGTGTCCAAACCATTGAAGTCTGCGCTCTCTAACTTTGTCTCCAAAACATCGAACCTTGGCTGTCCCTCTGATGAGCTCATTTCTAATTTTATCCAACCTGGTCACTCCAAGAGCGAACCTCAACATCTTCATTTCCGCCACCTCCAGCTCTGCTTCCTGTTGTCTCTTCAGTGCCACTGTCTCTAATCCGTACATCATGGCTGGCCTCACTACTGTTTTATAAACTTTGCCCTTCATCCTAGCAGAGACTCTTCTGTCACATAACACACCTGACACCTTCCTCCACCCGTTCCAACCTGCTTTGACCCGTTTCTTCACTTCCTGACCACACTCACCATTGCTCTGGACGGTTGACCCCAAGTATTTAAAGTCCTCCACCCTTGCTATCGCTTCTCCCTGTAGCCTCATTCTTCCCCCACCAGCCCTTTCATTCATGCACATATATTCTGTTTTACTTCGGCTAATCTTCATTCCTCTTCTTTCCAGTGCATGCCTCCATCTCTCTAACTGTTCCTCCAGCTGCTCCCTGCTTTCACTGCAGATCACAATGTCATCTGCAAACATCATGGTCCACGGGGATTCCAGTCTAACCTCATCTGTCAGCCTATCCATCACCACTGCAAAAAGGAAGGGGCTCAGGGCTGATCCCTGATGCAGTCCCACGTCCACCTTAAATTCTTCTGTCACACCTACAGCACACCTCACCGCTGTTCTGCTGCCCTCGTACATGTCCTGTATTATTCTAACATACTTCTCTGCCACTCCAGACTTCCGCATGCAGTACCACAGTTCTTCTCTGGGTACTCTGTCATAGGCTTTCTCTAGATCTACAAAGACACAATGTAGCTCCTTCTGACCTTCTCTGTACTTTTCCATCAACATCCTCAAGGCAAATAATGCATCTGTGGTACTCTTTCTAGGCATGAAACCATACTGTTGCTCGCAAATACTCACTTCTGTCCTGAGTCTATCCTCCACTACTCTTTCCCATAACTTCATTGTGTGGCTCATCAACTTTATTCCTCTATAGTTGCCACAGCTCTGCACATCACCTTTGTTCTTAAAAATGCACTTTTCCTCCATTCCTCAGGCATCTTCTCACGCACTAGAATTCTATTGAACAAGCTGGTCAAAAACTTCACAGCCACCTCTCCTAGATGCTTCCATACCTCCACAGGAATGTCATCAGGACCAACTGCCTTTCCATTTTTCATCCTCTTTAATGCCTTTCTAACTTCCCCCTTACTAATCATTGCCACTTCCTGGTCCACCACACTTACCTCTTCTACTCTCCCTTCTCTATCATTTTCCTCATTCATCAACTCCTCGAAGTATTCTTTCCATATAGCAAGCACACTGCTGGCACCAGTCAACATATTTCCATCTCTATCCTTAATCACCCTAACCTGCTGCACATCCTTCCCATCTCTGTCCCTCTGTCTGGCCAGCCTGTATAGATCCTTTTCTCCTTCTTTAGTGTCCAACCTGCCATACATGTCATCATATGCCTCTTGTTTTGCCTTTGCCACCTCTACCTTTGCCCTGTGTCGCATCTCAATGTATTCCTTTCGCCTCTCCTCGGTCCTCTGTGTCCCACTTCTTCTTAGCTAACCTCTTTCCTTGTATGATTTCCTGTACTGTGAGGTTCCACCACCAAGTCTCCTTCTCTCCTTTCCTGCCAGAAGATACACCAAGTACTCTCCTGCCTGCTTCTCTGATCACCTTGGCTGCAGTGGTCCAGTCTTCTGGAAGCTCCTGCCGTCCACCGAGAGCCTGTATCACCTCTTCCCGAAAAGCTGCACAACACTCGTCCTGTCTCAGCTTCCACCACATGGTTCTCTTCTCTGCCTTTGTCTTCCTAATTTTCCTCCCCACCACCAGAGTCATCTTACACACCACCATCCTATGCTGTCTAGCCACACTCTCCCCTACCACTACCTTACAGTTGGTAACCTCCTTCAGATTACATCGTCTGCACAAGATGTAATCCACCTGTGTGCTTCTACCTCCGCTCTTGTAGGTCACCCTATGTTCGTGCCTCTTCTGGAAAAAAGTGTTCACTACAGCCATTTGCATCCTTGTTGCAAAGTCTACCACCATCTGTCCCTCCAAGTTCCTTTCCTGGATGCCGTATTTACCCATCACTTCTTCATCACCCCTATTACCTTCACCAACATGTCCATTACAATCTGCACCAATTACGACTCTCTCTCTGTCTGGGATGCTAAGAACTACATCATCTAGCTCCTTCCAGAATTTCTCTTTCACCTCTAGGTCACATCCTACCTGTGGGGCATAGCCACTAATCACATTACACATAACACCCTCAATTTCAAATTTCAGCCTCATCACTCGATCTGATACTCTTTTCACCTCCAAGACATTCTTAGCCAACTCTTCTTTTAAAATAACCCCAACTCCATTTCTCTTCCCATCGACACCATGGTAAAATAATTTAAACCCTGCCCCTAAACTTCTAGCCTTACTGCCTTTCCACCTGGTCTCCTGGACACACAATATATCAACCTTTCTCCTCATCATCATGTCAACCAACTCCCGAGATTTTCCTGTCATAGTCCCAACATTCAAAGTCCCCACATTCAGTTCTAGGCTCTGTGTTTTCCTCTTGTCTTTCTGCCGAAGAACCCGCTTTCCACCTCCTCTTCTTCTTTGACTTCGACCCACAGTAGCTGAATTGCCAACGGCGCCCCGCAGGTTGACGGCGCCGGTGGCGGACGTTGTTAACCCAGGCCACGACCGATCCGGTATGGAATTCTTTGGATGAACGCTCATATTTGTTTGGCAAGGTTTTAAGCCGGATGCCCTTCCTGACGCAACCCTCTGCATTTATCCGGGCTTGGGACCGGCCTACAGTTTGCACTGACTTGTGCCACCCATAGGGCTGCATTCCACTAGAGCTTCATGATATTGCAAAAAACATGACATTGTGATTTTTTTTAAAATTGTATTGTTTTTTTTTTTTTAATAAACGATATATATTGCGATGTAAATCCACTGCATATAACACTGACTGCTCACACAACCTCGTGAGCTGGGGGGTCTGAGGTTATGTCCTGGTGGCTAACGTGTGTTAATTTGTCCGCAGGAGCCACGCGGCAGTTTGAAGCCATTTCATTTCCCCGGCTCCCTCACAGTCGCATGCACACAACTTGTCGGAGGACAGGCAATAATTGGCTGACTGTCTGCTTTTTGGGCACGGTCTTAAGAAACTGTAGGAATTGTGTGCTGTCACGTAAGCTTTTTTGGCGGCTGTGGCTCAGTAGGTAGAGCGGGTTGTCCAGTGAACGAAGTGTAACTGATTTGAATTTCTGGCGACGACTGTCCACATGTCAAAGTGTCCTTGGGCAAGACTGAACCCTAATTTGCTCCCAGTGGGCCTGGCAGCGCCTTGCATGGCAGCAGTTGACCATCGGTGTATGAATGTGTGTGTGAGTGGGTGAATGTGAGGCTTTGTAAAGTGCTTTGGGCACTGTGATGGTGTAGATAAAGCGCTATATAAGTGCGGTGAATTTACCATTTTTAAACTACTGGTACAAGAAAAAAAGCTGGTACCGTGGTACCAAGGTATTTTTGACATCAATATACCTTGGTATGGTACTGGTATCAGTACTTGGTGCAACAGTATACTTACATAAAAGCGTTCCCCAAAAATGCAATTTTGTCTGACACACAAAGCTCAATTTATCCGGAACCCATCATCCGATTTTCAAAATTCTTGGTGCCTTGTACTCAGGTTGAAGTGGCCATTCCAACCAGACTTAGAATTTTGAAAGATTGTCTTTTTTGGGGAAATCTTGTTACATTGCTATATTAAGATTGAGTGATTTTTTATTTTATTTTATTGTTTTTTTATTTATTTATTTATTTATTTTCCCTTCCTGTGAAATTCAAGTCAAGTCAGAGATTTTGTATTCTCATTTTGCTTTTGAACAACTTCTTTTGTCTCCACAGATTTCTAATTTGCATCATCAAAAAGAGAACGTGTACTATAACATCGCATCAGCTAATGTTTGTTTGCCAAACAGCAGACATTTGCTGGTGGTGTTCTTCTGCCGTAAAACCATCCATCCTAAAATTTTGTGGACACTAAACACAAATACTGTGCTGTTGCTGTGGTGACAATCCAGAGGGAACCGTGACTAACAGGTGTCTGTTCAGAAGAACTCAGAGGTTGACATCAGAGGGAACATGTGTTAGAAGTTGAACAGTCAACAGTCAGATTTGTCAGTGTTGACTTAAGAAGATGAGCAATGAGGATGAGTTCTATGACGCCGTTACAGGTTAGTACTTGGTGTTTGTTTATTTGCTCGCATTATTATATTTACATATGATTACTCAACGCAACAAAACTGAACCATGTGCTCTACTTCACAGGCCTGGATTCAGATGAGTCATATGAAGGGGTGTCAGAGTCCAGTTACAAAGATGCTCTGGTGTTTGATAGCACCAGGAACAATGGATCGAAGCCACAGGAGAACGGTGTCAAGAAACACAGGTACTACTGCATTCCTGCAACACCTTTCAGACACAGCTTGTTGATTTGGCTGATATGTGACTAATTTAACTCCACCAGAAATGATTTACACTCTCTGAAACAAGTGTTACTATAGCTTTTGACCATGGTTAGCATTGCCAAAGTGAGTGACATAAATTAAGAAGTCAAAAAAGGAACATTTTTAAGAAAGTAGTTGTTCATTCACTTTCATTGGATATTAAAGATTTTGAGATGCTTGTGGGTAGCCACTGGCAATGCTGTGCTTGCAAGTAACTTGCGACCTGTCCATGATGTTGTCTGCCCTACTCTCCCAATCGGCTAGGTTACGCCTCCACCTAACCAACCCCAGACATGACCCTGAACAGGCTAAACTAGGGGTCGACAACCCGTGGCTCCGGCGCCACATCTTTCATTCTCCTGCTGCGGCTTTCTGGTGATTTTAACATTAAATACAGTGGCACTGTTAAATCGTGCAAGAAGACTTGTTCTTCTACTCCATAGAAGTGGAAGGACACATTGAACAATGTCAAGAAAGATCCCAGCTTGCATCTTACTCCGCTGGTATATCGGCAGGTAATTCATGGCAAATTTTCACGAATTTACTGCAGAACTAACCGGAACATGATTGTATTGCACACAACCAACAATAACGGTTTCAACATAATTGATAACCTGACAGTTAAATAAGACACGCATTCAACGAACTACTGGTAACAAACACAACGCCTCGGGATCCTCCCGGAAGAGTTGGATGAAGTGGCTAGGGAGAGGGAAGTCTGGACATGCCTGCTAAAGCTACTGCCCCCGCAACCCAACCTCATCTTTTGGTCTGAAACCCAAATGTCTTCAGGATACAACAAAAGCAAAGGAATTGACCTTGCCGTTCCAAGACTGTTGGAGGGGACTTTACAGGTAGATACGACAAGCCCTTTTGAGCTGCGTGCCTATGGCGACGCTTAGCTAGTGGGTGCAAAGTGTCGGCGCATTTCATGTGTGGACGGCATGAAAACCAAAATAGCAAGGATTGCCTGCACAGTGTGCTAAATACGGTTGCACACATTGCACAATATTTTTTTTGCTATTTTAAAAAAATGTTCTGTATTAATAGATAATAGATTTAGCTACATTCGATAAATCTAAGAAAAGGAGAGTTTCTGAAAAAAAAAAAAAAAAAACGTTAGCTCACATAGCCTCACAGATGACAGCTTACAATCGTGTGAAGATGGCGACGTCGCTGTGCGATACTTTTTTAAATTGGCTGTTATTTTACAAATATATATATTACATTGTTTAGTGAAATAGTCATTTTCAATTGATAGCTGACTGCATAGTCTACACACGATAAAATGATGACAGAACACTAAAGCAGCTGGTATTTTTGGTTGCTTTATTTGAAAATAAGCTTCAACCAGTTGTCTTTTTTAAGAGTTCAAAATGTTTTTGTTTCATGAAGAAATTATATTTCTTGTTCTCTGTAGCAATTCGTTGATTGAATAAATGCAGCACAGTGAGCAAAACTAGTTGATCGTACATACAGGTTAAAAAACAACAACAAAATATGCAGTGTTATCCTGACTTTAGATGTCAAAAGGGTCTTCTGGCTTCTGATGTTTTTTTTCTTTTGTGTGAGACTGCCTAAATTGCTGTTTAAGGATTTAAGGTAGCCGATCCCTGGGCTAGACGATACAGAAGTAGGTTCATACCATGTGTACTAATCTGTCTCAGTTCATAGATGCCAAGATATAGTAGCAGGTAAGCATTGTGGTACACTGTTTCACTTAATTTCCCCCAATCGACAAATGTTCCTTTTTCTGATAGCAGACCAGTTGTACTACATGTTCTGCTTATCTACAGACTTTGTACCAATGCTTTCTTCAGACCTGAGCCTGTAAGATAAAATACATTTGCACAAAACCACACAGTAATCCTCCGTCTATTTGCAAATTCACCTGTTACATTTTTGGGAGGTAACTGTTTTTTTTGCTCTTTTTAAAACACTCCAAGATGTGACAAGATTGCTCCACAACCCTGTCTAAATAGGAATTGGTCTCAAGGCAGTATGTTAAAGTGATTCATCTCAACTTAAGAGTGGGGAGGTAGCCTGGGTTTTAGTGGAAATTATGAATCTTTGCCGCATGTAAAGGAGCACTTCAGGTGCATTTTATTTTTTATTTTTTAAACAATCAAACCATCATAAGATGAGGTTGAATTTATATTATAATGGTTTTGGGATCATAGTTTGTGGTATATTTATGGTTTAAACAATTAATATAGGTAATTCTACAACTTTTTTGGGGAACACCAATTTTTCAAAATTTGTTGCTATTTGCAGTGGGGCAAGACAATATATCACTCATTTTCCATACCACCAATCCTGTTCGGGGTCACATGGAAGCTGGGGTCTGTCCTAATTTAAATTGTGAGCTATGCTAATTAGATCCCAGATGTTTGTTTGATTCTGAGTAAGATCTGCCTCTTTTCATTTAAGTTTTTGCTTCACTCACGCATATTTATTTTCTCTGTTTTCACTCTAGGACATCATTACCTGCACCCATGTTTTCCAGAAACACTGTTAGTGTCTGGAGTATCCTTAAGAAATGCATTGGAATGGTAAGGATGTGAATTTATCATATATATATATATATATATATATATATATAAAATATAAAAATATATAAAAAAAAAATATATATATAAAAAAAATATATATATATAAAAAAAATATATATATATATATATAAATATATATAAAAAATATATAAAAAAAAAAAAATATATATATATATATATATATATATATATATATATATATATATATTTTTTTTTTATATGAAACTTATGCACACCTTCCCTGACTCACTAACCCTCAAAATGGATGATAAACTCACCACTGTACAAACCACACACGCACATTTTAAACCCTCGCCAATTTGCGAATCACAATTCGTGAACTCATCTACTCACTATTTTTGTGCTCTTTAATGGCCTAAGATGCCGCCCAAACCAAACGCTCTGACCCTTCTAACGCACCCTGTCAGCGAAGGAGCAGCGAGCATTCGCAACCAGTTCTAAACATTTTAGGGGCGACGTCTTCTGTTCGTGGCGGTTCTTGATCCCTAACCTCTGCGAATAGCAAGGTTTCACTGTATAAATATGCGGGGGTGTGTATCAAATAAATTTTATTGGACAAAATAAATGAACTAAACTAAAACTCGAACAATATATACTGCAGTCACTATACGTGTACATAATTAATAAATAGAAATTTACGTATGTAGATACCATCCATCCATCCATTTTTCTGAGCCGCTTATCCTCACAAGGGTCGCGGGAGTGCTGGAGCCTATCCCAGGTGTCATCGGGCAGGAGGCGGGGTACGCCCTGAACTGGTTGCCAGCCAATCGCAGGGCACATACAAACAAACAACCAGTCGCACTCAGATTCACACCTACGGGCAATTTAAAGTCTTCAATCAACCTACCACGCATGTTTTTGGAATGTGGGAGGAAACCGGAGTGCCCGGAGAAAACCCACGCAGGCACGGGGAGAACATGCAAACTCCACGCAGGCGGGGCCGGGTATTGAACCCCGGTCCTCAGAACTTTGAGGCAGACGCTCTAACCAGTCGGTCACTGTGCCGCTGTGTAGATAACATTTTATTTTATTCTGACTGCACTAGACAAGTAATTTGCTAGCAATTATCCCAGTGTGAGTCACTTAACTGTTGCACTTACAGTTTGTAGGTAAGCATTTGTCAACTGTCAAACAATCTCAAGAAGAAAATGAAGAATTTCTCTGAATGTGAATGCTAAAAATAATATTAATAACAAAGCAACATATTTATCTGTATTGAAAGCATCATTCAAGCCATGACTTATACAGGCAGCTTGAGGAGGAAATACCAAGTTTGGGAAATCATGATGATTTCGTCATCGTCATGATTGTGCAAGCAATATCTTTCTGTTTCGTAATGGAAGACAGTTGGTTGCAGCAATAAACCGAGTGTCTTTCCTCTACTTTCCCAGGAACTCTCCAAGATCACAATGCCTGTCATCTTCAACGAGCCCCTCAGCTTCCTGCAGAGAATCACAGAATACATGGAACACACTTACCTCATCAACAGAGCCTCCTCGCTGTCTGAATCCATAGAACGCATGCAGGTCAGACACAGAGACTCCTTAGAACATTGAATTGATGGTGGGAGCAATGGCACATTTTAGAACTCCTTTCTTCATCTGCATGAGACTGTACAGTCTCACCAAACTGGCTGTTTTAAACTGGGCTGTTTAAATCACTCCTTTACACCGATCTGATCGGCCTGATTGGCATCGGCCGATATTTAGCATTTTATGCCGATCGGCTTTAATGCTCGGGGGAGGACTTTCGTCTAAGGCTTGCTTGAGATATGTTCACAAACTGTTAATACGATATGGCTCGCAAGCAGGCAACAAAACATTAAATAGCCTAGCAAGCTACTGCTAGCACTAACGGTTGTACCGGCGTTCTGTCGAAACCTGCTCTCAAGTTTCGGTGTGGGTGAAGTAATTTAATTCCAATAAAGTAATTTAATTACAGTAAGTTAGCACTCATTATTTCTTTCCTGTTGTAATGTTGGTTTGACCTGACTGACTAGAATACATGACCTGACTAGCGCAGTAATTTCCAACCTTTAATGAGCCAAGGAACATATTTTACAAGTGAAAAATCTCACGGCACACCAACAAACAAAAATGTCACAAAAAGTGGAGACATTAATTTCTGTATGTACTTCCTGCCATCTAATATAAGACCATTCTTTTGTTCTGTCTGTTACTATGCCTCACTGGCATAAATAGATGAATAAAGATACATTTATTGTAAATATAATTTTTTGAGCAATTAAATAAACAAGTAATTCTGATCGTGTAAGGCCTAGTTTAAATGGGTGATAAGTGTTAGGGGTGTCGTGATGCAATACTTGATATTGGATGACGGTCTGATATTGGCACAAAAAATGGTATCAGATTATTGTGTTATCGACCTAAAATGGCAGATATAAGCACTCCGATACAAGCAGTCCATTCCAGACTCCGCTTCAGCTCTTTTATCCAGCAGCACCTCGATTCAGGCATGCAGAGCCCACGTGATCACAACTGCAATGTGCACCTGCGGCTATATTTGGTCGCGACAGTTATGGATATTTTGACCAAAATTCTACGCTGCCAAAAATAGTCAATATCCACAGCACAATAACATAGGATCGCCACAGGTTGCTGAAATTATGATCATGCAGTGACTTTTTGTTTGCAATATCCACAGCAAAATTACATACGATCGCCACAATTTGCTGGAATTATGATCAGTGACTTTGGGTTCATAACGTAGTGTTACTCAGGAGTGCTTACAAGCCCCTGAGAGCTTAAGATGGAAAGATTCAGCAGCCTACAGTGCAGCGAACACGCTTAGCAGCACAGGTGGACAGAGGAGCAACTGGAGGCAGTATGACTGGAGGGAGAAGCGAAGTTAACCAGCAAAGCCCCCTACAGAACGGCACTCTCTTTCAGCTTTGCACATTATGCTGTACATGACTGCAGTTGAGCTGAGCTGATTTGTTCTACTTTCTTTGCATGTGTGGATTACTTGGGTTGTTCCCAACATCTGGTGAAATTTTCAGGTTAATAGCACCTTTAGAAATGTATTTAATGAAGAAAATGGTGACGTTAAATACTTCTTTCAGCTGCTGTGTGTGTACGTATATGTGTGTGTGTGTGTGTGTGTATACTGTATGTTGTCTGTAATTGTTTCCTCAGGCCGTGGCTGCGTTTGCTGTGTCAGCAGTTGCGTCTCAGTGGGAACGAACTGGAAAACCCTTCAACCCTCTTCTTGGGGAGACTTATGAACTCACCAGGTACTCACACATATGCATACACATTTCTTGTTAACATGATGTATTCATCCTTCGTGGTACTCCGTGTCGATACAGAGAGGAGCAGGGCTTCCGGCTGATAGCAGAGCAGGTATCCCATCATCCCCCAGTGAGTGCCTTCCACGCTGAAAGCCTGGCAGGAGACTTTGTCTTCCATGGCTCCATATACCCCAAACTAAAATTCTGGGGGAAGAGTGTTGAGGCAGAGCCCAAAGGGACCATCACTCTCGAGCTACTTAAGTAAGTTAAAGAAATAGAGTTATTTTCTCCGTTTTAATGCAAATGTTATTGAGTGTCCTTTCTTTCTGCTTTTCATGTCTTCCTCTTCTATCCAAGGCACAACGAGGTATACACATGGAGTAACCCTCACTGCTGTGTGCACAACATCATCCTGGGGAAGCTATGGATAGAGCAGTATGGCACAGTGGAAATAGTCAACCACAGGTAAACTCTCCATACATTTAATGCACTTTGTTGTCCTTGTGATAAACAGACAAATGTAGTCTGATAGAGATTAAAGAAAGGCCACATATAACCTCTTAAAATGTAATTTAAAATTGAGACAAAGCCCTGCTCACAGGCAATAACGCGCTGAATTAATGTAATTTTCCTGCACTTTGTGTTAACTATTGGGATACTGATGATGAGCTCAGCAAGATCCAGCAAATGGAAAATATTGGTTCTGGTTCATTTTTAAGTAATTGTACCCAAATGCCATTCTCATGCCTCCAGCCCCTATGGAAGCTTTTCCAGTACAGGGTACTAGGAAGTACGAGTTCTCATACCTGGTCAGCTTGAGTTGTAAGTATGCCAGGATGATACAGAAAGGGGTGTTAGTAATAAAAATCACACTTATATTATTTGACACATGACAAAAATTTACACACGTGAACAAAAGCTAACCCTGTTGGTGTGCCTTGGCTCTGGATGCTGTCGCATTATACTCCACAGTTTCCACTTTGCTGCAGGGGTCACATTTTTTGCCGTCTCCTCTTGAATAAAATGTCTCTTTATGGAGAAGAAAATATGGGAGACAGTTGTTCTCCTCCGTTGGTTTTTGGCATGTCCCGTTCCTGCTGATGTATTCAATGCGGCATGGTTTTCACTGTCACCGCGTGGTACTATGCTGAAGTGGAAAAACTGCAAAACATCATCCAAAAAGCTTCTCGCATAATCTCAATCAATTCATGTGCTCCTAATCTAAGGTGTAAGCCTTGGATTGCTTTAAATCGTAGTTATCCCTGAAAGCTCTGCAGTGTTTCTGTTATCACAATCAAATTCATATTCACAACCTGCATTTTTGCTTGGACTCTAGCCGAATCGTCTTCTGTTTACATATCTCAACAGTCATTAATTAATTGAATATATAATAACATACTACTGTCAAACATCTTTTATTGGTATAGTGAATTAGGTTTGTGTGTGTGTGTGTGTGTGTGTGTGTGTGTGTGTGTGTGTGTGTGTGTGTGTGTGTGTGTGTGTGAAAGGACAATGTGTAACATTAAGGTCACATACAGTTCCCCATAGTTTATGGAGAGATGTTCAGTGCTTACATTCTTGTCTACACAGCACTGGAGACAAGTGTGTGTTGAATTTCAAGCCTTGTGGGATGTTTGGCAAAGAGCTGCACAGGGTGGAGGGATATGTCCAGGATAAGAGGTTAGCATTCGTAATTTTTACTTTGTCACGGACATGGAGTATAAAGTGTATAGTTTACTACGAATTATTCCTTTTGATCCTCCTCTCTTGGTTATTACTCAATGTGCAGTAAAAAGAAGCTTTGTGTCATCTATGGGAAGTGGACGGAGTGCATGTGGAGTATTGACCCTCAGTCCTACGAGGCCTTCAAAAAAGCGGAAAAGAAAGGAGACAACAAGAAGCACAAACATGTAAATTGATTACTCAAGTCACAATCAAGTGTTTTCTCGTGTGGATGAAGATTTCCCTATTAGCACATTCTTGGTAGAAGGTGTTATGTGTTGATTGACCATATGATTTCTCAATGTATATCATTCTAACCACCATCCCCGCCTCCCCTCTCAGGAGGAGCCAGTGGGATCGGAGAATGATGATGCCGATGACATGCCAGAGGTCCAAGAGACAGTGGCGGTCATACCAGGAAGTACACTGCTCTGGAGGATAGATCCTAGACCGGCTCACTCTGCTCAGGTATAAATTGCTAGTCGTATTGACAGTAACGAATAACTAGCGAATCACAATCGAAATGTTACTCCTTGTACTATTCCAAAATAATAGTCCAACAAATCAAAAATCCGATTTGATTTGATTTATGTTGAACTGGTAAGAGTATATGCTAGCAGATTTTGCTGTTTTGGCTGTCGCGTCGCTGCACAGATTTTTTTTCCCCTTTTAAGTTTAAAATGGCTTACTTTAACGAGGATCCCTCGCTGTACCTTGGCCACAAGTAGCACCCCGGGTCTGTTTTGTGCTCATCCCTGCTATAAATCCTCGTGGACCGGACCTGCCACCTTTCCAGCTAGCCTGCTGTTATTTAGCCTGCTGGCTACCTAGCCACTCTAGCTTCACACTGTAGAGCAGGTGTGCCCAAACATTTTTACCCCAAGATCTACTTTTCAAGCAGCCAACCTCCCGCGATCTACCTTTTTTTTGGGGGTCGGGGCCGCGACCATGTCCCCGGTTTGAGAGCGCAGAGTGCTACCAGTGAGCTAAAATTCTGGGCCGCCGACACAGCTCAGCACCAATGTATCTTGATGTACCTTGCATCACCGCATGAGCCAATCTTGCGCAACACAACATAATTAACAATGTAAATTTTTTTGTCATTACCTGAGTTTACTCCGATGACTTACACTGAAGTGAATCAGCCAGGGATGCGTAGTCAGTGTCGTATTTTCCATGCACAGTCCTAAAATGCTGGTCCACATTTCCGTTCTTTGGTAATGTGATGGCAGACTGGCAGATGAGGCATACGCATTTCGTAAATGTCATCGTGAAAAAATACTCCTCATCCCATTCCGTATGAATGTGGTAAGTTTTTGTCTTCATACTTGGTCCAGCTCCCCCACTCGTTTTTATACCCTTTTTTAAGTTTAAGAGAAAACACCGAGAGATACAAATTGGAGGTAACTCACTGACTAGCTTGTTAGTTTTGACACACTTCAGCCCATTGTTTGCGCATCTCCAGTTACCTTTTAGCAGCGTTGTTTGCGCATGTGAGTGACCTAAGTGTCAGAAAAATTCAGATATCATCGATTATATATGTATGTCTATCAAGCAACAGGGGATGGATGATAGGCTGTCACGCGATGTCATGCGTTCTACCAATACTACCTTCGCAGTCGATGGCGATCGACGCATTGAGCACCCTGCAGTAGAGGATCAACTTTCCCCCATTAAATCTGCCGCGGTCCCACTCTCAAGCGATGGTTCCTTTTTGGCTTCCGTTGTGACGCTTCCATGCTACCCATGCAGCTCATTGGAGAGCAAGGCTAAACACAAGCATCCTTTGGCGGAGAGGTCTTTTTAGTTATTTTTTGTTGTTGCTCTCGGTGAAGCTTTAATGCGTGTCGAAGTGACGTGCATCCAGTCAAAATGACAGCACCCATGGGCAGCATTGCAGTGATTGGCAGACTAACAAGAAGTATTCTTGGACTCGTTTTAATTCAAATGCAGACAGTCTGATTTGGGATTCGTTTTTGTCATTGGGATTCGTGAGTCAATCCCGATCACCACTGATTCGTAGCACTAACAGAAATGTAAAAAAAAAAAAAAAAAAAAAAAAAAAAACCACATCGTATAAAGTCAGCAATCAGCTCAAAATGTAAACTGATTCTTTGTACATTCCACTATTCTTCTCTATATTCAGATGTACAACTTCACCAACTTTGCGATGTCTCTCAATGAGCTGGAGCCAGGCTTGGAGGCCATGTTGGCCCCGACGGACTGTCGCTTCAGACCTGACATCAGAGCCATGGAGAACGGCAAAATGGGTAATTGTATTGCCAGGGTTTTGTGGGACTCTACTTGCTTGTTTGGCATTATTTTACTGAAAAGCATGCGAGGTAGGCGGCACGCTGGACGACTGGTTAGTGCGTCAGCCTCACAGTTCTCAGGACCCGGGTTCAATCCCCGGCCCCGCCTGTGTGGAGTTTGCATGTTCTCCCCGTGCCTGCGTGGGTTTTCTCCGGGCACTCCGGTTTCCTCCCACATCCCAAAAACATGCATTAATTGGAGACTCTAAATTGCCAGTAGGTGTGAATGTGAGTGCAGATGGTTGTTTGTTTGTATGCAACCACTAAAGAAAATAGATGGGTAAATGATAGAAAAGAGAAAATAATGAAACCCTGTCGCCATCTGCTGATTGTCTCTGTAATTGCCTCGAGTGGCTTCACATTGTGACTCTGTTGTGGTTTGCAGAAGAAGCCAGTCAGGACAAGGAGAGGCTGGAAGAGAAACAGCGAGCTGCCAGAAAGCTAAGAGCCAAGCATGAGGAGGAGTGGTCGACAAGGTTGGTAGAGCGCTCACTTGCTTTTGCTCTCATACATTCACACTCACTCTCTCACAAACTCACAATCTTTCTCTCTTACTCTGTCTCATTCACAGATGCGCTCTCACACACACTTTCACACTCCTTTTCTATCCACACTGTATTGTTGTTGTTGTTGTTATTGGTATTGTATTGACTTATAGACTTACCGTATTTTCACGACCATAAGACGCACTTAAAAGTCATAAATTTTCTCCAAAATGGACGGGGGCGCCTTATAATGCGGTGCGCCTTATGTGTGTACCGAGTTCCAAAATCTATAAATGTTGTTGTGCGATGAGCGCTCAGCTTGACTGACTGGGAGCATTTCATGCCGACACGCTGCTTATACAGAGGAAAAGCGGACGTGGTTGAAGACAGCATGCGGACGTAAAGGGGGAAGGGTGCGCGTGAAGGAGGATGCTAAAGGTACGCCTCAGTAGGTATATAGCGCCAGTCAAGCCAGCCTCCACTCGTAAAGTAGCAATCAAGCCAGCCGCCCCTAATTTTGTTCAGATTGGGCATTACGGTAATAAGTCGCCAACTGGCGGCGAAAGCCACCTTCAAAATAAAAGCTTCCCAATAATACGGACGTCAATGCTCTTCGGTTAAGGAATGCAACCAGCAAGGTTAATTTTAATCTTGAGATGCATTAAAAAATGTAGTTTATTAGTTTTCTGAGACTTTTATTTTGAAATACAATATCAGATCTTCATCAAACCTCTTTTAGTGGAGTCCTTGGTGGTCTGTCACACAGATCTGGACTTGTCTTGCGATACCAATGGAATTATGTTGGGGTGGTTTTTGCTCAGTAGGTAGAACAGGTTCGAATCCCTGCTACGACTGTCCGCATGTCCAAGTGTCCTTGGGCAAGACACAGAACCCTAATTTGCTCCCAGTGGGCTTGGCAGCTCCTCGCATGGCAACAGTCACCCATTGGTTTATGAATGTGTGTGTGAATGTGAGGCTTTGTAAAGCGCTTTGGGCACTGTGATGATGTAGATAAAGCACTATATAAGTGCAGGGAATTTACCATTTTTAAACTACTGGTACAAGAAAAAAAACTGGTACAAAATGTTTTTTGTTTGATCCGTGGTTTGTCAATGAAAGAGTTAGAATATTGAGGCATCCGTAAATCGGGGTTCCACTGTAGACTCCCTGGCCGTGACCCTTTGCTATTTGCTATTGCTGCTGTGGCGCTGACATTACCACGCACAAGATTGTGCAGAGCCACAATCGCAGTGCAAATGCGCTCTTCGGATAGGGATGTCCCGATGTACTTGGCAAATAAAGATGATTCTGATTCTGATGATTCTGATTCTGATCTTTTCCACTACCGATCCGATACCGGTATTGCAGCGTTGAGTTTTGGCCAATACCAGTCCAATCCCATATCAGTAATAATCATACATACGTTACTTATGAGAAAAGGCTTGAACAAGTGATATTACTTCGAGAACAACAATCAACAAGAGTAGGTATGAGGAAAAAGTGACCCTTTTACGATTAACTAATGGGTTACATAAAGTAAGTTTAAAAATAAGAATGTACTACAATTGAATGAAGTAAATAAAAACGAGAATCTTAAACGTCAATAAAATCAATAATAATAAAATATCTATTTAAATTGCGACATAACCACTGCTTAAGTATAAGCATATTCTACATTTGAATAGATTAAATAAAAAATAAATTAGAAAACCGTGAAAAATAACCTCAATAAATAAATACAAATTATACTTCAAAGAGCAAAATAACAGTTTATTTCAGTTATTTTTTAATGTCAGTATATGGTGGGAACAACATTTGCTTTCCCCACATGTGCGGCAGTACACTTTTGAAATTGATGCAACTGGGGTTTAGTTTTATTGACAATCTCGTGGCGGATAGGAATCATGTAGTAAGTAACAAAAAATGTAGCCCGAAGTCAAAATCTAATATTGTTAATATAACTTGTTTTTCACGGTTTGAAGACTATATGTCAGAGTGTTATTATATTGCCTCTTTGTATGTGTTTATAAAGCATTTGTGTACCAATATTCATTATTTTGAGAGCTATAAGTGGTGCTAATTTTCATTCGCTCGTCAATGGGGTTTTTCATTCTTTGTAAGCTTTTGAGCTGATTTTATTGAACAAAAACAAAGAAAGAAACAAAGAGTATGATGTATTTAACCATTTAATAGGTGTAATTCTTTTGTTGTGTGTTTAGTTTTACAGCGAACTTCGACTGGAGTGTCAAACGAAAGCAAGCAACATTCACTCTTACTCCTTGCTACTATGTTAGCACCTTAGCTACCTATTGTTGTGATCAGGTGGGCTCTGCATGCCATCCGGGCACTGCCGGATAAAAGTGCTGGAGCGGCGCATGCAATGGACTGCTTGTATAAGTGGTAAAATTGGAGCTTTTTAGATCCAGTCCGATCCGATGCCCCCCTAACTTCGGACAATTATCGATTGTCCCTTTTCGCTAAGTTCTGTCTGAACGGGACAGGCAAATTAATGATGGCTCTACCGTTGCGCGTATGTGGCGCTGATTTGACGTGAAGACATTGTGAAAGCAGCTTAGGTTTTGAATTTAGAACTATTTTTTAAATTATTTTTCTCAAGCTGTTGTGCTTCCCCAGAAGTCAACTGCTGTTCCAGCATTTATTGCCCATGGTTGTGATGTGAGTAAATTTTTTTTATGTTGGTGTTTTTTTATTTTATTTTATTTTTTTTAAAGGTGGTTTCAAATGGGCACCAACCCGTGCACCGGCTCCCAAGACTGGAACTACTCTGGTGGCTACTTCAGTAGGAACTACCAAGACCTGCCTGATATCTACTGATAAGGCCACTATAGCCTTCATCCTGGTCCCCTTCCACCTCTTCCACACGCCTTATCATAACTTGGAGGGACACACTTAAAAACTCAACCCTTCACCATTGCACACATCCATTGCAGATAGGAAAGACTTACACAGACTCTTTAACAGTTTCCTGCTTCATCTTGACTCGCTCTCTTCTTCCCCATCAAGGATTTTACATCAACTTTAGTTGTATGACCTGCACATTTTTTTCATCGCTCATCGTTTCTTCCATATGTCACAATTTTAACGGCCCATGACGGAATGTATGTGATGTTAGATATTAATGCAACACTCTATAAATGGGCTTAAGCAACAGAATGATGAATATAAAGTGTTGGTCAAATATTTCTTGCCTACCATACCATCAAGAAAAGACACCTGATCGAATGTTTAAGATGCTGCAGATTTGCAAAATACTGTATGATTCCATTCCAGTGTCAAAAAATTGTGAATACTATGTTGATATGTAGAGAGACTTAAGATTGTCATTGTAATATGACTAAGAGAAAACCCTCAATCAAGTGAGGGTAATGTAACATGCTGTTATTATTCTCTACATTTAGATGTTTTGCAGCAGACCACCAACACATTGAGTTTTAATGTTGCATTCCCCTTGAATGTTGTGAAAATTAAAAAAAAATTATAATAATTGGCTCTAATACTGACTGTGGTTGTAATAATGCAGAAATTCCAAGCATTAGCTAAAGCAAGAACACATTTTGATTGCAATTATATTTTGGTTGACTATTGCATATTGTGAAATGCAAATGTATGAATTCTGTTGGTGGCCAAACTCCTTTTTTATTCGTTATTCGTAGCCCCGTTATTTTGTTAATTTTCTTAAAGCACTTAACCAGGCAGCACGGTGGCCGACTGATAAGAGCGTCTGCCTCGCAGTTCTGAGGACCAAGGTTCAAATCTGGGCCCCGCCTTTGTGGAGTTTGAATGTTCGCCCCGTGCCTGCGTGGGTTTTCTCCGGGCACTCCAGTTTCTTCCCACATCCCTAAAATATGCATGGTAGGTGAATTGAAGACTCTAAAATTGCCCCTAGGTGTGAATGTGAATGCGAATGGTTTGTTTGTTTCTATGTGCCCTGCGATTGGCTGGCAACCAGTTCAGGGTGTACCCCGCCTCCTGCCCGAAGATAGCTCGGATAGCCTCCAGCACTCCTGCGACCCTTGTGTGGATAAGCGGCTCAGAAAATGGATGGATGGATGGCACTTAACCACATACACCCTTTCGACTTGACATATTCTTACATGTTCTATCCATGGCTGTTACATTTTCTTTGTAAAGCCTAAACTATAGTATGTGACAGACAAAACACTAATGTCGAGTGCAGTGTTGAGATGCTTGCATAAAGATTGCATGAAAAAAAACCCACACACAAACGGTACAATTTTCTCACTCCATAACACACATTCCAACAAATGGGCCACCAAGGGCAAATCAGTTTTGTTAGTTTCTATTTCTCCAAACATGTCCTCTGTTGAATTTTAGCCTCCTCCTCTTGGACTATCTATGTGGTCATTGTTTGTGTACAAGTGTTACACAGATAATAACATGCAAAATTTTGTGCAATTGATTTATTTTTATAGTATTTAAAGCATTTTTTGGTGAGGAACATACCACCAGATGTTTTATTTGTAGGTTGGAGACTGTATAGGCATACTGTGGACAGCTTGATAGCTTCATGGACAGGGGAATGTCTACTAATAAAATCCTTAACTTCAATTTTGGACCATGGCTTTTTTTTTTATTACATAAAAGAAAAAAAACTTTTCATGAAAACACAAAACGAATAAAAAGGAGCAGGGAAGAATAAATCTGCCCCCTTTTTAAAATTATTTTTAAAATTACATTTTACATTAGGATTTTGCATTGAGCATCTCTATTTCAATAACTATACCACAATCTAAATGATTTTTAAATCCACTATTTTTTAGGTTTGATTGGAGTTACTGATTTTTAGGTGATCTAAAACCAAATGTATACATACTACGTATACACAAAACATGAGCTAAGCATCTTGACAAACTACAACCATGTATACATTGAGTTGTTTTCCAAACCCAGGTGAAATCCAAATTGAAAAGGATCGATCTGGCCTTGCCCTTCATTGTTTACAGACTCAACTTTTGTTTGGATTGAACTAATGAACTAGAATAACATTGTGAGGTTACTGTTTTAAATATTGACTGAGGAGTGTTGTTAACAAAAGGTGTTAATACAATGTTTACCTACTCTTTAGCTTCTTTAGTTTTCAGTGCAAATGCTTTAAAACGGGCTATTAAAAAAGTGTTTTTTAATTATAAAAAAAAATCGTGATAATCAAGATCGGGCAATATAAAAAAAATAATCGTGATTTTTCTTATTTTTTGCAAGATCGCCCAGCCCTATCTGCTAGTTTATAGAGCTAATGACCAGCTTGCGCCACATGATTGGCTGATGCAACAAGTCCACGCGTTTCCAGTCGTTCAGTTAGGGGTTCAATCAACTCAACATGCATGTAAACCACCTGTGGGTTATTCCAGCAAGCAGGTTCAACATGCTCTTAAACTAGATCTGAGTTCTGAGTTGACTTCCCCTGAATTTGAAATCTGGGATTATTTTGGTCCAGAATATCTGATCTGAGTTAGTTCAATCAAGTCTAAATGCGATGACCTCGAGCTAAACTGGTGCATGATCACAACCAAAAGACATCATCAATGGAGCCCCAATATGTCGATTCACCATGGAAACCAACAGAAACATGTCAAATTACTTTCTCCCCCCCCCCCTTGGAATTGGAGGTGCTAATGCAGATGTATCGTGATTTGAAAAGAGCACTTTAACAACTGCAGCTGTAAAAGAATGTGCTCTACATAAACCATAAAAGACAATAATAAAAATAATAATATACTGTACGTTGCGGTGTTGTGCGAAGCTGTACCACCATTGTGCCTTATTCTTCCAGTATGCAATTACAATGTATGCAAAAATAAACTATCCACAGCTGTTTCATATGCATTTGTATTTTATTTTTCCTGATTGAAATGTATTTTAAGGTCATAATTTGTCATTCATCACATTACATGGCATGATGCACCAGGTCTACTACACCCATTTACAGGAGGAACACACGGAAACATACACAAGGTTTTACAATGGGGGGGGGGGGGGGGGGGGGGGAACAGGAAGTTTAGCTCATTGAACTTACAACAGTGAACGTTGTTATGATTAGGCTCTTTTTTTCATCTCCAGCCTCATGTTTTTATTTTCATTTTCATTTTTTTTTTTTTTTTTACATAATTATGATTTTTACACTTATTGTCCATTTCAGGCCCTCCAAATGTCATCTGCCCACCCCATAATTTACATGGAAGCCAGATAAAGTACCCACCTTTTGTTTTTAATGGCATCTCATTTTACAAACACAACATTTATAGAAACTCCACACAGACCAGTATTTTTTTTCCCATATCAGATTCCAAGTTTTTTTTTTTTTTAAATGATATTAAAACAGTTGGCACGAGCCAGCCACACACACAGTGCCAATGTTTGTCCTTTTATTATTTAACCTTAAGCTCTCTTTAAGTTATTTTTATACACAAAGTACACGTTTGGCTCTATGGAGGCTGAGGCTTGCATACGCTCCAGCTTGTGATGCCGTGTGCCGTGCAAAAGGCCCCCCACTCGTGCTTCTTTGTGTTATCATTGCTGACATTTACATGTTGAAGAAAAAAAAAAACCCTGCCATTTTTGTGGAAAGTGGCTTTATCGGCTATTTACACTAAGATCAAACTAAAAAATATGGCAACTCGTGAGGTGGAATGTCAACGAGGCTCAAAAACTCAAGGAAAGAGGTTTGGGTGGGCTTTGTTTAAGGATTTCTGGGGCAGGTGTCAATTCATGCACGTCATTTTGGGATTCTTTATATGGACAAACACACCAATAAACAATAAACACTCCCATATTATTTTATAGCTTGTCTTAGTTTGTCTCCTTTCTACTCCTGCTCAGCTAAATTATCTCTTCGATGAATTTCTTTATTTATAATACACAATATATTTTAAGATCTTCCTCTTGTCATGCTGCTCTATGTACTACTGTAAAACCGTGTGGACCACTCGTAGGCTGGGGGGAAAAAAATCTCTGAGCAACATTTACAACATCTGTACTTTTTCATGTCTGCAACCTAAAGGGTCAAATTATTATATGGGGAACTTTTGCATGTCTTTTTCATGATTGTAAAATGATGCAAAACAATTGAAGATAAAATGAATTTAAATAATGTAAAGATTCATAAAATGGATTCTTAGAAAAACTTATTGCCGAGGCTATCGTGTGATAAACTTGCAAAAGAAAAAAAGGGTGCTAGTGTCCGCTCACGGCCTCAAAGTGTCATAACACTCCAAAACGTATCCTGCTCTATTTTTGCATTTTGCACTTAAAACAGAGTTTACCAGTCGTGGGGCTTTTTCAATCCTTTTTTTTTTTTAAATACAAAGCAAATTTAATGTCAAAATGTTTATCGACTGCAATATATGTTTATTGTTGTCTACATTTGTGCTTCAAACATGCAGTGGACTGAAGATTTTCACTCTCAAGTGAAGTCTATTATTTTCCTAGAAATAGACAAGACACCTACAGAGTGCAGACAGTCAGCACAACTGCTTCAATGGCTTTCTTCAATGACTAGTATTATCATGCAGAATTAAAGCCCTTGCTGCAATGCATATTTAAGTCACCTTGATTGGCTGATTGAGACAAGCAAACGTGAACTCTGAACAGTTGCAAAATTAGGAAATATTGACATTAGAAGCCACGTGAAGATCCTATCTGTTTTACAATGTTGAGAATAAAGTTTATTATTATGACTTTTGATATGAAAAACTAAAGTCAGTTACATATAACTGAGATTCTTATATTCCAATCTGAATATTTAAAGTTTTGTCTTCATTCAGCTGTATATGAAACATTACTTTCCACTCTATCTCCTTTTTTTATATGTTAAAACACATTCAGTGTCCTCCTTTCTGAAATCCCGAACAGTACAACATCCCATTCGCTTATCATAAAATAATTTTTTAAATAATCTCATTCATATTTCACAAAAAATAGACTTCTTTGAGATAACAGATTTGTACTCTAAACAAAAATAGCAATTGTGTTGTCCCCCCTCGCCGTTCTTGTCATGATACATTTAACCCTCCTGTGATGGTACAGGTCAAATTGACCCATTTTGAAGTTAGTGTTCTATTTAATATTGTTTTAGTTTGAAAATTCTTATTTGAAAACAACATATACAAAGCATGTCGGAATGGTTCATTCCACATAATTGCCAGCTGAGTTAATATAACCATAACCATGCTTATTTGGATGGGTGGGATTCTGAAAACATGGCCGAGGAACATTAAACATAACAGGAGGGTAAATGTACTGTGGCCTATAAATCATATATAATCTCTCCCATGTTGCTTTGAGAAGATTCTATATAAACTCTTGTAGATATTTCTGTGATCATAAAGTACTTCCGTCATCAGGAAAAAACAAACCAAAACAAAACATAAATGAGATGAACCATTTTCACCTCTGAGCAGCCATGGCGCATATTAGGGAGTATGCGGTACTCTGTATAGAATGTGTCTCTCTCTCAATATATATATGAATTTCGTGATAAATCGCTCAACAGTTTTACTTTTTCTGCCAACGACTGTATGTTCCGCTATCAACTATGTCTTTTTCTGTTTTTGCTTCTTTCATTCTTACCAGCTACCTTGTCTGGACAATCTCTCTTAGCCAAGATAACCCAGACTTGAAGCAACATCACTAGTAATGACTGACGTCTCGGATGGACTGCGAATGCCTGCATTATGTTATCACATTTGCCTTTTTCTTCTTTTTTACTTTCAAATTTACGAAATGTTGTTTACTTGGGGTCAATTTGACCACAGCAATTTGACCTGCGAGATGTAATTCAAACTGAATTTTGACTCGTTTGTGTGTCAGTTTATTTGTTTACTATCTAAATAGCTCTTACAGGTGCATCTCAATAAATACGAGTATCATGGAAAACCTATTTTATTACTACTGAATTTCAGTGGTTCAATTCAAAAGTGAAACTCATCAACTGTATTATATGGATTCACTATGCAGTGGACGAAATAATCATTTATTTTTTTTAGAATTTGGAGCAGATAACAAAATCCCCAAATTCACCATCATATAAAAAAAATTAGAACATTACATAAGAAACAAAGACATGGAGATGAGGTCGGAATTGGTCTTCTGAAAAGTATTCAAAAAATCTCGATAATAAGATTGACTTTGAATTAAATTACTAAAAGACTTTAAACAACACGAGGTGTACAGAACATCATGTATATGAAGTAGTGGCGTTAATTGTACTCAGTTGTCCTTATTAAATTAGGAAAGGCATTCAATTTGAAAAGTCGATCTGTCATTTGGAGATGTTAAACATTTTATGGGGTCAAATTGATCCCCTCCCGCTGAAGATTATGAGGGCTAACAGCTACCTTATGTGGCACAAATCGGCCAGTTCCCAGCTAAACACTAACTAAAAGAAACATCTTGTACTTACATCGATGCTATTATTTAATGAATGTCAAAACCGTAGCGTTCGGCTATCGTGGTGACTTTTTGCCCACTTTTCTTGCTCATATTTTCACTGTTACCAAATGGGATTCATTGCATAGAACGAGTGGAGATGAGAGGTTGCCTTTTAGCCCCATACCGTACCTGTAGCGCTTGATTGCACTGTTTTACCTTCCTCATTGGCAGATAGATAGGAACAGAACTGCCACACTCATACGCACAACACACACAAACGTTTTATAGAGGTGACTTTGAGGTTTTTCTTTCTTTTCCTTTTTTTTCTGTCAACGCCGGGTAGCATGCGAAGGTCCCCGCTGAGCGTTCTCGCGGACAATATACAACGCAAATGTGGGTTTCGTTCGGCCGGGACAGTACGTTTGTTGCTGCTGTCGTGTGGCGCGTAGGCAAAGCCCAGAACCCACAATGCACTGCAGGAGCGTCATCAGCAGGAGGGAGAACACTGACCTGAGTAGTTTCCATGACAACTGAGAAAGGTTAAAGTTCAGGGTGAGAGGGAAAAAAAAAAAAGAAAAAAAAAAGGGGGTTATTTGGTTCCTTTTCTTCCTCTTTTGACACCATTTTGGAGTGTGCTTTTATGTGCGCCACACACATTCGACGAGTGAAGACACATGCTGATACATACTGATGACAGGTGAGGTCTGGGGCTTGGGTAAAGGAGGAGTGTGGGGGTATTGTCCCAAAGTGACCTCAAAATCCAGGTTAGGATGCAAAGGCCGGGGTCTGCTTCTTCGCTGCCTCTCTGCTGGCCTGCCGCGCTCTCGGCTGCATCAGTGACTCGTGGCTAGAGGTGTCCCACCGTGATCGTTTGCAGGTTGTTTTGCTGTATTAGTGAGCCACAGCTTTAGTACAACACTGAGAGGTTGAGGGATTGGGGAGCGGGTGGGTCTACGTTTCCTCATATGCTGATTGGTGAGCGTCACTCACCAGTAAATTAGACAGACAGAGGCAACACATTTCTACTTTTTCGAATGACACATCATTGTGCTCTTGACCGTCTCTTTTCACTCTATTGCTTTGTTATTGTTCATAACTCTATGAGTGTTAACAACAAATTAAAAAAAAAAAAAGAGGGGGCTTGGCAACAAAAGTGACACAATTTAAAAAAAAAAAGTGATAAGAACATCAAAATGAATCTCACAGTCAGCATATACGTGAAGAAATACATGGTGTGTTCATGGATGTCATAAAAAACAGTCATTTTAAAAATAAAACAAATAAATAAGGCTGTGCTGGCAACAGAACAAAGTACAAATTCACAATGTGGGAAACAGTGAACAGCTGAGAAAACAATTCACCACAAAAAAATGTCTTAATGGCTTCGTAATGGCTAATAACCAAGCGGCTTGACTCCGAATACTTTTTTCCCCCCTCTTTTAGACACATATCCATTTCTATTCCGGTTCTGTTTGTGTAGTCGAGCTCCAACCCATTTGCCAGTGTCTTTATGGCCTCTGCTTAGTGATGACGAACAGTGTAAAGGTCTAGAAAGTTCCATGTATTCCAAATTCTCCCCCTCCACTATATAATTCTTTCAAGACAAATTGAGGAGCTTTGGGGTGGGAATTAGAAAACGGTATAGGACACAGTGTGGAAGAGAAGTCGTAATCTGGAATGTAGATAGAAAGAGGACAAATAGTGGAAAGGAGACGCACGCACGCACGCACCACGTCGGTGTTGTCATTCCATGTGTTGTGTTTCCTTGAATTGGACAGGTGAAGAAAGAATGAGGTGGTCGGTACCAGAAAAACCTGCACTGCAATTATTCTACGTCCCTCTCGCTTCATAATTCTTCACAAGAGAGTAAGTGGAAGAAGAGCAAAGCTGCTTTCTTGGATGAGTTTGCATTCGACTGGATACATGGCACCGTTCATGTTCTGCAAGTGATGCTTGCTGCTAAGTTAGATCCACACGATTGACTGGCGGTACATGATCCTTATTGATTGTATTCGACTGCTTCTTCAGCATTGTTCTTGATGTTGGGCCCCCAGCGGGCTGTTTTGTCTCCAACGCGGTTTGAAGTCAAGGTGGACTTTTGAAGCGAAGACTAGACCCCTGGAATGATCTGTGGAAGAACACGAGTCATTTAGACGTAGGGCAGCAAAGTGGAAGAGTGGGTTAGCACACCTGACTCAAAGTGACGAGAGTTAGGGTTCACATCTTGGCTTGCCTTGTGGAATTTGTATGTTCTCCCTGTGCTTGTGTGGGTTTTCTCTGGGTACTATGACTTCCTCCCACATTTTATAAACATACACTTTAGGCTCATTGAAGACGCTACATTGTTTAAATGTGTGAATGCTTGTTTGTCTATATGTGCCCTGCGATTGACTAGTGACCAGTCCAGGGTGTAGTCTGCCTCTTTTTATTTGATGGATCTGCACAAAACAGTGTAAGTTTTGAAGTGAAGTGACAAATACATCAAACTTATATAAAAAAAAAAAGATTTATTTAGAGCCAAACCCAGCTATCATCGGGCAGGAGACGGGGTACACCCTGAACCCGTCGCCAGCCTATCGCAGGGCACATAGAAACATTCGCACTCACGTTCACAACTCCGGGCAATTTAGAGACTTCAATGAACCGACCATGCATGTTTTGGGGATGTGGGAGGAAACCGGAGTGCCCGGAGAAAGCACATGCAGGCACGGGGAGAACATGCAAACTACACACAGGTGGGGCTGGGGATTGAACCCCGTACCTCAGAACTGTGAGGCAGACGCTCTAACCAATCGGGCACCGTCTCTCTCTCTCTCTCTCTCTCTCTCTCTCTCTCTCTCTCTCTCTCTCTCTCTCTCTCTCTCTCTCTCTCTCTCTCTCTCTCTCTCTCTCTCTCTCTCTCTCTCTCTCTCTCTCTCTCTCCCTCTCTCCCTCTCTCCCTCTCCCTCTCTCCCTCTCTCCCTCTCTCCCTCCCTCAGCGTGGGTTCAGTTCCCACTCAGTGACGGTGTGAATGTGAGTGCGAATGGTTGTCCGTCTCTATATGTGCCCTGCAACTAAACGGCGACCAGTTCAGGGGTAGTCCGCCTTTCGCCTGAAGTCGGCTGGGATAGGCTCCCGTGCCCCGTGACCCTAAACAGGATAAGCGGTGTTGAGAATGGATGGACGGATGTGGGGAAAATGTGTAATGGTCCAATGCAACCAAGGTTGAACTTCTAATTTTCCGAAAGGTATGTTTGGTGCAAACACAACACTGCTCATCACCCAAAGAACACCCTACTGTACCTACAGTGAAGCATTGTGGCTGTTTTTCTTCAGCTGGAACTGGGGCCTTAATCAAGCTATAGGGAATTATGAACAGTTCAAATAACCAGTCAGTTTTAGGGCAAAACCTTAGGCTTCTGCTCAAAAGCAAAAAAATGTCCGTAAAAGCCTACTAGAACAGCTAAACGTTATTTGGAGTTAAGCAGAGGCACTTTAATGGTGGCAGGTGTGTGCTGACTCCCACTCAATATGACTTTGAAGGTCTGAACACAGCCAACATGCCAGTTACAAGAGTGTGCAACCACATTATTTCAGTTGGTTATTTTTACTTTCCCTCTCCAAAAGATTTCATTATTTTCATATTGAGTTGTACAGGTTACAGGTCACATTAATGGTGGCAAAAATATTTAAAATGGAGTATCATGGTCTCATTTTTTTATATCACAAAAATGTGGTATTTGAACAGGTGTATGTAAATTTGCAGGTCTGATGAGAAGACACGCATTGTATTTTCACGCAGACAAATGGCACATTTCTGCAAAAAAAGAAGTTGGCCACTAGAGGTATATGAGTTTAAGACATGATGTTGTACCAAGTACAGTAAATAGAGAATGTAACAAACTCAGTTGTACTGTATGTTTTCTGTAGTGGCACTTGCATGTGGCAAAACACACACTAAACTACAAATACTTTAACTTTATGAAGTTCCAATTTCTCACTGACACAATCTAATGAGATCCACCACAAGAGCTGCAACTGGACAGTGCACAACTGCGCTTGCATCACACTGATAGTTATTGGTAATATTTTGGTTCGTTTATGTAGCCATATTAGGAGCAACTCAAGATGATCCCCACAATAAGGTATGGTCTTTGAACATTAAAGAAATTGTTAAAGGGCGCAAAATGTTTCTAAACATGACAGGATCATAGATGAGGACAGTTTGGGGCCAGTGAATTTTGTTGCAAGTCAGGAATAGCTATCATCCTTTTCAAAATCTAAAAATAAACCTTGATTCTGTTTTTAACTTGAATAGGCACACAATGATATCAAAAGGTATCACATTTAAAACGAATATGGCTCAAAGGGAACCATTGGGACCAACTTCATTTAAAGGGGACATATGGAAAATTGACTTTTTTTTTTATTTTATTTTTTTTACCTTGCTACTACCTACCTTGGGTGCTCAGAAAGACACCTATAAATAAATTGTATTATTATCATTATTATTATTATCTTTCGTTCCGCTTATCCTCACTAGGGTTGTGAGCGTGCTGGAGCCTATCCCAGCTATCTCCGGGCGAGAGGCGGGGTACACCCTGAACTGGTCGCCAGCCAATCGCAGGGCACATACAAACAAACAACCATTCACACTCACATTCACACCTACGGGCAATTTAGAGTCTCCAATGCATGCATGTTTTTGGGATGTGGGAGGAAACCGGAGTGCCTGGAGAAAACCCACGCAGGCACGGGGAGAACATGCAAACTCCACACAGGCGGGGCCGCGATTTGAACCCTGGTCCTCAGAACTGTGAGGCATATGTGCTAACCAGTCATCCACTGTGTTGCCATTATTATTATTATTATTTTTATTATTATTATCCATATACCCAATCGCTCATGTGTGTGTGTGGGGGGGGGGGGGGGCAAATCTAAATTTTATGCAATGGTGTGAGCAGGCCTTACATAATAAGCCCCTCAACATAACATTTCTCCAGCCAGGATTTGGCAGCTTAAGGTGGGCGAATATTTGCCATTTTTCGGCACACTAAACACAAAACAGAGTGATTTCAACCAGAGTGTGACACGTGAGTATTAAGTATATTATAATTACTGATCCTTTGTAAATGTTGACAGAAGAATACTAGGGATCTTTTATTTAGACACCGAGGAACTATTTTCACCCTTTGTGCCCTCCTCATATTTACTATCCCTAAAAGCCTGAATCCAGCTACAATAAAGTCAAATACTCACTTAAATGCTTGATTCTCCACTTCGCCCGCTCTCCTTCTCTTTCTCTCTTTTAGGGAATGAAAATCAAGAGGAACGTGGCAGGTTTGTCTGGTACAAGGGCTCATGGCTTTGTGTTTTTACATAGTCCTGCAAAGGCACAAATGTGTTGTGTAAGTTGTTATATTTTCTTATTTCTATGTTTTGATGCACCTCATCCTTGTGCCAAGTGTGGGGTACATACGCTTTGCTCTAAAGTAGGGGTCAAAAACTCTTTGAAACAGAGTGGGAAAACACTGATCATGTGGTTGATTTCTCACAATAATTATCAACAATGATTTAACAAACTAAAAATCAGATAAATATAAATAAGCAGCCCTTTATTTCTATAAATCTCTGCAAGTGTTTTTATTTTCCAATGAGCATTCCTACAAAATTCTTAGGAAATCAGAAGGTCTCATCACTGGTGAGATTTTTGGAACAGCCCCACGGGCTACTCATGTGGTCCTTCGGAGTGCCGAGCTGCCCGCGGGCATCATGTTGGTGATTCCTGCACTCACGCTTGTATCAAGTTGGTCATGTAGTGCTGTATATAGATTGGCAGTTGAATGGGTATGGGCTGTATTGTAATGTATGTGATGTTAAAAAAAAAAAAAAAAAAGTTAGAATGTATCTGTACATTATGTAAAAGTGTTTATTTTAATGGAGACTAACTAAGTTTTGTTTTTAATATTATTTACAATTATTTTATTATAAAAAACGGTTAAATGAGGGGATCTCACTTGATGTGCGTCCTGCGTCTCAGAGACAAAAATTAGCAGGGACGCATGAAGCATATTCATTCTGTGTCTATAGATGCATGGTTGAAGACCCGCCCTGTGTGTGTGTGTGTGTGTGTGTTGGTGAAGCGCTTCCACTCATAGCGAATTAAAAGTACAAAACCTGTGTTGCTGCTGCAAGCCAATCAGAGGAAGAGTAGGGGGGCTTATCATTCCATTCAATGGACACAGAAGTTTTTTTGTGGACTTGATAAATTTTCTTTGTTGTGGTAACACCCGCCGCGCCACTCATGATGCAGCAAGCCAAATGGGACACTGAACACATTCACTGCCATTGACGGCTTTAGAAGAAATCCATGTTAACTGAGAAGACTGGCAGTGAATGAGTTAAGGGAAAGTTAACTGTTTGTTACATTCGCTAGCCAGCGGGCTAACGGCTGGAGCTAAAAAGCTCACTCGACCGCAGAGTTGTGTGTTCCCCACATAACACACACACAAACAAATACACACACAAGCGCCCGCACAGCACACACAAACACACGGGAAAGTTACCGTACCATGCCAACTGTTACCATAAGCATAGCGGCACACGTTATCAATATTCAGGCAGTAGTTGACTTCAGCGAACTCATTTTCAGTATCACTTGATTGACAGGTAAAGGTCTTACTTCACAGTCCAGCAGCTCAAGGGCCTTATTTTACATTTTATTTATCCTTTATTTAACCAGGTAAAAGCTTATTGAGAGATAAAATCGCGTTTAAAAGGCAAGAATCATCCATCCATCCATTTTCTACAACTTATCCGAGGTCGGGTTGCGGGGGCAGTAGCTTTAGCAGGGACGCCCAGACTTCCCTCTCCCCAGCCACTTCATCCAGCTCTTCCGGGGGGATCCAGAGGCGTTCCCAGGCCAGCCGAAAGACGTAGTCTCTCCAGCTTGTCCTGGGTCGTCCCCGGGCTCTCCTCCCGGTGGGACGTGCCCGGAACACTTGACCCGGGAGGCGTCCGAATCAGATGCCCCAGCCACCTCATCTGGCTCCTCTCGATGTGGTGGAGCAGCGGCTCTACTCTGAGATCCTCCCGGATGACCGAGCTTCTCACCATATCTCTAAGGGAGAGCCCGGACGCCCTGCGGAGGAAACTCATTTCGGCTGCTTTGTATCCGGGATCTAGTTCTTTCGGTCACGACCCACAGCTCGTGACCATAGGTGAGGGTAGGAACGTAGATCGACCGGTAAATCGAGAGCGTCGCCTTTCGGCTTAGCTCCTTCTTTACCACAACGGACCGATACAAATTCCGCATCACTGCAGACGCTGCACCGATCCGCCTGTCGATCTCCCGTAGGCAAGAATCACACAATAAAAAAAAATAAAGACAAAAATAACAGTGATATTAAAATGTATGGCATCTGATTTAAAAACAGTGACAAAGCCCAAATGATTTTGAGTAAGTACATGGTGTTATTTTTACTTCATTCAAATTTTTTGGGCCTCTTTAGTGGGTTAATGACTGTATACCTATGTGCCAAATGTTTAATATTTGTTTCAGTGCAATTTTTGCAAACAGAGGCTCAGTCTGATTTATTTATATATGTTTTTATTTATCGAAGATATTTTATTTATTGTTCTACATTACAATGCCAACAATACATGTGATTTGGAATTGAAAGTTAATTGTTCTTAAAAAGGATGTATTTGGAATTATTGTGCTCTATAATATCATTGTATCAATGGGATAAAATAAAAGAACCATCAACGATATTATAGTTTATCGTGATAGTTTTTTGGAAAATATAACGTGGCAGTTCTGAAACACAACCTATTGAGAGAGGGCAAGACCAATGGATAACAGAAAAAATATCGAACAAATTATACAAATAAAAATCGGCAATATAGCGGGACCGAGAAGCAACAACCGTCATATAGTGGAGCATTACTGTATCTGTTCTCCGTGACGATAAGTTGGAGGGACTCATTGTTGCAGGGCTGGGACTCAGTGTTTCCAGACATGTGCATCCTGGGACTCACATAGTCTCAAGTGTAAAATGATCTGAAATGTGATGTGTAGTTTTTAGTTTACAAATATTTTTACAGTAATTGTATTATTTAAAATAAAACAATGAACCAATTATATAAATAGATAAGTTAATTTAAAAAATGAAAACCAAATTAATAAAGGTCCCATATTTTGGCTATTGAGACCTCCATAGAGAGACTCTCTAACATGGACTTAGTATGAAAGTGTCAATTTCATTGAAAAAACACCTTGCTTTGGTCATACGAGTGTCCAGAAAAGGCCCCTCTGACAGCTACTTCTGTTTGACCCAGTTTTGAATCTGCTTTGTCCATATTTGGCTAAGACTACCCCCTTTGTTCAGATTGGTTGGCTCCGTGTAAAAGACCTACTTGTGAGAGGACACGTGTCTTTTATGTTGACAGCGCTGGCTCGGGAGCGGAGAGATAGGCAGAGATCTTTGCCAGTGACGCACTGTAGATGAGCTCAAGGAATTCGAATGACCTG